>NC_140001.1:20964706-21430581 GCF_964263955.1 Coregonus lavaretus | reverse complement strand
TCTTTATCCCATATCTTCTCTCTCCTCTCTGTACTTACTCCTCTCTCATCTCTCTCTGCACTGGGAAGTGTAGGGAACTGTTTCCTTCTGCTCCACATTTGAATCTTAGCATGGTTGTCCTGAATAATAAGCTTACGCTTGCCTCAATAGACTCTGAATAGCTGCTCTGTGCCTCTAATTTTACCCAGTTCATTTCTACCACACAGTGGTGTTAGCTATGTGTCAGGTTATTCTATTATTCTATGCTTGTGTGAGTGTAAGCCTGTGTGTGTCCATGTGTAAAGCTGTGCTCCCATGTAGCTGTGGAAACCCATTTGCCGTGGCGGCAGAGATACACTGGGGAGAGATGAATAATAGATCAGGGAAAAATGGGAGCTTGAGCAGAGCTATCTGACCCGAGAGCGATTCAGTGAGGGGAACTGAAGGAAATAAGTATGTAGAGCTGTAACCGATATCTCAGTCCCTATCCTGTTTTCTTTACTAAAATAAACCCTCTCGTGAACTCATTTCATTCCATTTCCCTCTCACAGCTGATGGGGAGAGAAACAGTTAGACAGTATATGTTGAAATGATGCTGTCCTTCAGGCAGACACACACTGACTTCACAAGGCCTAGTTCTGTGTAAGGGAATGTGTGATGTTGGCAGCTCATGGAAGCACATGACTGAGTGGACAGGTGGCAGATTGATATTGCCCTGAGCTCACCTGAGCGTGTGAAACAGGCAGGAGTGTATTATTGTGTGTGTGTGTAACAGCTGAGAAGTCCTGTGGTGATTTATAAGGGCCCTATCAAATCAGAGGCCTGGAGTGGATGGAGTGCTCGTTTCTCAACTCTGTGCAGTGGGCAGGAGGGAACTGTGAGAGGCTGTGGGAGAAGACTGTGAGAAAGACAGATAGAGAGAGAGCGAGACAGAGAGAGAAAGGGGTGAGGTGGAGAACAATGTTTACCAGGCAAGTGGCTCTACACACAAAGGAAGAGTGTGGTTAACAACAACACACACAGCAGGACACAGACGCACAGACACATGAATACCCTCACACATTTCAGCGAGTTCATTTATAGACAGATAACAGTAAAACACACACCCACACATATTGGACACAATACCTCTGTCGCCAATGACAAAGAATGCAGTTGAAATAATAACCTTGTGATAACATGTAGATGATTATAAGGTAGTTTAATGAACTAGTTTACGACTGAATAATTTCAGGCTTAGTTTCACTATCCTCGAACATGTAGTCCCCTGTAGCTCAGTTGGTAGAGCATGGCGCTTGCAACGCCAGGGTTGTGGGTTTGTTTCCCACGGGGGGCCAGTATGAAAATGTATGCACTAACTGTAAGTCGCTCTGGATAAGAGCGTCTGCTAAAATGACTAAAATGTAAAATGGTTGTTGTGATGTCGTAGTAAATATCAGAGGGGGTGTAAAGAGCACCCCCTACTGGTCTGTCTTAACATGTCACATTTGCTTTCATATTGGGTTTCCAATGGTTGCCACCTGCAATTCACTTTCCAATTGGCCTTTACGCTTGATCTTCTGTACCTAAATAAGAAATGTCAGAACACATATAAAAGCAACGTATAAAAACAACCCTACAACTAGGAACTTATTCTTCCAAAGAGGAAGAAACTAGAGTGGAATAAAGAGCATATCACCTTATTAGATGTTAGAGAGATAATTCCTAATGAACAAGGCCTCTGGTTCTCTATCTATCTGCAGTGTACAGAGCACAGAGTTGCAGAGACACTTGCAGAGTTTGCTCCAGTCCTCTGTGATGTGAATTTGACAGCGACAAGCCACTTCCTTATCACAACTTCCTCCATTCACTTCCCCATTTGAGAACACAGAGATTGTTTGTGAGGTCTAAAAGATAGGAAATGTTTTTATTTCTTTGTGTGTTCTCTAAAGATGAAGACGGCAGAGGAGGCATGGTAAGTGAGATCCTTTATACTTGCACTACTAGCTCATTTAATTATGAGGCAGTTAATGGTACTATGCTGCCCAGCAGTGCTCTCTGCCCTTGGCTGAGTGAGTAGGATTTGTTTTGGTGCTCATGTCTCCTTCTATTAACTGATTAACGGTGTTGGACTCTGTTCAGACTGGAGAGCTAGCTATCTGATATGAACAGGCCAGGGGACGCAGCAGGGATTACACAGCCCTACCGCTGCGCTGCACTGCTCTGCTCTCCACTAGAGCCCTCAGCCCTGTCTCAGCCCTGTCTCAGCCCTGTCTCGGCCCTGTCTCCATTAGATAGAATTAAAGGAGAAATAACTTAATAAATGATGAATGCCCATCCGGACCAAACCGATGCAATTGTAGAGATGCTCTGTGTCATTATTGCTTATTTGTCTGTTTTGGGGTGCTTTGTGAAGTGCATTACTCCTGTTGTTCTCTCTCCCTGGCCAGGTCTGCCTTCCTCTCCCAGTCCTCCACCACAACAATATAAAATCAAGCACTTTTGGAGTTCTCCTCTTCTCCTCCTCCCCCTGTCTTCCTGGTGCATGATAAACAGATGAGGAGATATAAGGGCTCCGTCAGCACTTCTCTAACTGGGCCTAATTTGGTCTCAATCGGGAGGAAATCACATAGCTCTCAGTCTAATTAAGTCCTGCTCAAGTCAGGCTGGAAAGTCAGTCTGGGAGAGAGGTGAGGGGAAGGAATGGAGGAGAGGAGGGGTAAACAGGAGTGAGAAGAGAGAGCAGAGAATGAAGAGAGTGACAAGGGTTGACTGAACGAAAGAGATAAAGAGGTTAATGGGTCCGTACTAACTCATGGAATTTGCTTGAAAGTGAAATACTAAATCACTCCTACAATATTGTAGCCTACACTCATGTGTTCAGTGAACATGTGTACCTATACTGTACATTTGTAAGGTACTACCTCCTGATAAAATCTGAACACCAGCCTTAGTAATAGATGTAAATACAACTAAATGCTCTTTAGATCTTAGGAGCGAGTGTGAGGCCTTTAGGTGTGCAGCTGTGGACTCGTGACCATGGCCCTGGTGAAGGGCTGGAGGGGGGATGTAGGTCAGCAGTGGTCCAAACGCGTCACTGGCCCCAGAAGAACTCAAGGGTCTTGTTAAAAGCTTAAAGTTACTAGCTTCCCATATTTTGAAATAAAATGTAGCAAGAAATGCTGTTGCGTGTTTTTGCTCAACAAGAGGTTATATGGTTGAATGACCTCATGGCATTAAAATGTCTCAATTACAAATGCTGTAACACTTCCACGTGCGTGTGACGGCGCTAAGGGCTCTTGTTGTATGTTGCGCTCTCCTGGTGAGAATTAGTTGTTCAATCACAAACAACCCCTCCATGCAACGCCTGAATTATACGTGTTTCAAGCATACATGCACACAGCTGTCTGACATACATCATAGGCCATTACACTGGCCTCGTATCTCTACTCGACTACTCTGTGGCTTGGCCCTGCGTAGCACTACATTAGTTCCCCTGAGATTGGAGATAAGGCAGATCAGACCCAGAGTGTCCAGGTCACGTGGGCCTTTTATTTCTGTAGAGTTCATTGAAGGGCTCCCCTGGCACAGGATCACAGGGCTCTACTGATATCAAAGCAGCCTCTCGTTAGTGATTTTGTAAGGGAGGTGCTGAAGAGCTACTAGAGAGAGTGAGATAGATGGGGGAAGGGATCTCCTAGATCAATGGTATTAATGTTACATAATACCTTTGGGAAACTAAGAAAATGTAGATCATTCTACTGTAATTAAGTGGCATGCTTCTTGCATGTACTGAAATACTGTGTAAGTTAATACAGTGTAATAATTCAGTCATTAAAGCTGCTCTCTTTTCATTGCGACTGTTGTCTAAGCACTCAACTGTTTTGGCTGCATTTTCTTCTATGTGGTCCTCTCCATCTCTGCAGATCAGTTGTTATTTTTTCTGCACAGAGTAGCAGAAGCTGCAGCAGCAACAGAAGCTCAGTCTGCAGTCTCTAACCCTAGCTCCTCTGACAGGTGACCTTTCTCTGCAGCCTGGTCTGCCCTGTATGGGAGTGCCCTCTATTACCAGACTGGAGTGGAGGCCATGTTTTCTCAAAAGGGACTTACCAACACACACAGGCTCATCATGACCCACATGCTTTGTGCACAGCTCTCTATCACTTCCTATTTTAGCTGTCTTTGCGAGTAAACAGTCTTCCTCCTCTGTGTGGAGTGTGTGTTCTGAATCATGCCCTGGTTCAACAGTTTGTAGATGAGTCAAGCGGTCCTGACTGTTTGTGGTGTAGCTACTAGCTAGTACACGTGACCATGGACTATTTGCACTATGGCAACATATTCCACATCTGTGTAAGTGTGGCTGTTCTAATTGAGAATGTGCATTACTTAATAACAATGAACTAACTGTAGCGTCATTATGTTTACTCTTTTGAAAACCTGATTTCATATTGGACGTTTTTTCTTCTTCTGTAGGGTGCCTCCCCTCCCTGTTAAGAACCTGACTGTCTCTGGACCAGTTCACCCAGCAATTGCAGGTAATTTCTCTTCTCTTTCGCAAATTGAAATAAAATAAAAATTATCGGAGGCTGCATTTAATTGAGTGCATTAGTTCTCATCCATTTTATTACTCAACCCAACATAAGCTACGTCATGGAAAACGACGTGGACAAAGCCCAAAACAAACATACACATATATATATATATATATAACACAGGGCTGTAACCCAAACAAAAGAGTGAGGTGTAAACCTCTAAATAAATACATGGGACCAGTAATAACAAGTGCACAATTACTCGGCATGTAAACTGTAATACAATGTACTCACAAGACCAACGGACATGGGACAATATTCAACAAGGACAATGGGGAACAGAGGGCACATATATACACATACTAATCAGGGGGAATGGGAACCAGGTGTGCGTAATGAGACAAGACAGTCCGGGGTTATGGTAATGAACCAGGTCAGTGACGTAGACCTCCGGGGGGATCCGTGACACTCATAATAGTAAACCAACATGACTATTTTCTTTCTTGTATGCATGTGTGTCTATGCCAGGTATGACAGGTATCCTGATGTGTGCGGCTGGCCTGCCTGTGTGTCTGACCAGGGCCCCTAAACCCATTCTGCACCCGCCGCCCATCAACAAGAGTGACATGAAGCCTGTGCCTGGGGTCAACGGCATCCGCCGCAAGACCAAGAAGCACCTCAGGAGAGGTATGTATGTATGTATGACAGAGAGGACTCTAAGGACCACTGGAGGGGGAAGGGTCTATCATGGAGCATGAGACATATGCTATTGACACATTGAGATGTAAAGTAAATACCTTCTCTGGATAAGAAGGGAAAGGGAGGGCTTACAGTCACAGTCACACTCAGCATATTTCATGGCCTTCCCACCACATTGAAATTAACAGAGCTATTTCCACAACCATAATTAAGAGGAAGCCATTGTAGTGAGATGGGTTGATGATGATCTAGTGGTGAGATGTGTGGCTTTAGCTGAAATGGCGCTAAGCCAAAGTCGATTTGACGCTGTGGAAATCTCAAGCGTCACCGGGGGAGTCTTTGTCCTAATTGGTCAGTGAGGCTGTGGGTTTTCCAGCCCTGCATCAGTCTGTTTACCCAGACACCCCCTCTATGGCCTTCCTCCCTTCCCTCTGTCCGTCCATCCCCGGACACAGACCCAGGCATTGGGATGGGATGACACCACAGATTGATAAATGGGTTGAGGCCAATTGTTCCTGCATTGATGCAGCATAGCTCCCATGGAGCAAGGCAGAGAGGGAAAGAGATCTGTGGTTATCCTGACCTGTTCTGGCTGCCGCTCAAAAGGAGGCCAAAGAGGCCTTTGATCCAGTTAATGAAGCCATTAAAAAGGCACTGCCTGAAAATGCATAGGAGAGAGTGGGGTAAATTGAGCCAAATGGTTAGTTGAGGCACCCCTTGTTTCTAGGAAACCATACACAAAATTAATTATGTGACCAAATATTTAGAAAAAGGTCATAATTTCATGGAGTATGTGAAGGAAGAAACCACATGGCAAAGTGGTAAGCAAGTTAGGTCCAGAAAACGGCTTTTTCACAAAGTCAAATGAAAATATTGTTTTATACATCAGTTGGGGTCTCTATAAGCTACAATATGAGGTACTAAACCTAGCATGAAAGTGTATCCTTGTAGCTGTGTGGGCTAATGTAGTCAAAATGTTTACCTTGGGGTAAGTTGAGCCAATGGCCAACATACCCCATACAAATTATGATTACATTTAGTCAGTTTTATGCATAATATGCATAGTATTTTTGCAACGTGTCATGCATATGAACTCAAGAGAGTGCATTTTTATTGTTACCGAGCAGACATTATCGTGCCCCGTGTATACAAACATAAAGCAGGGGTCTAGCCCCCCTTGAGGTTCTTGAGAGAGCAGCCAAGGAAGTGAGAGAAGGGAAGAAGTCCAATTCTAGCTGCAGCAAGGGATGAGAAAAATAGACTGAATGACACTGAAGAAAAAAAATAACCTGTGCGAAAGAGAGGCTATGATAGAGTAGGTCTTATCTGATGACATGGAGTCTGAGCTTGCTAAACATATCAAAAATTTCACAGACCAGTTTCATGGGCTTAGTAGCCTCAAATGCAGAGAACTTGCCTACAAATTGGCACATCGAAACAACAACTGGTCAAGAAATGGAAGGGGAAGTGATATTGAACAGAGAGATCTATATCTGAAAATAATGTAGGTATACATTTAAGATATTCAATATACCACACCCCCATTCCATGAATTCAACTTTGACCTACCAGCACCATCACCCACTGTCACAGGACATCATCACCCACCTACCCCAAGGCAGCTCAACTGACCCTGTCCCTAGGCTAAATTTGCCAAGAGACCACTTCTTTTGGACAAGTTATGTTTTCAAAACTGATATGTTTACATTAATTCTGATTATTTCCAGGGATACACAACATAGTGATGCTGAATGTAAAAAATAGCTCAACTTACCCCACTCTCCCCTAATTAAATCCTTCTCCCTCTCTCTCTCTGTCTCTCTCTCTCCATCCCTTTCTCACATTGTCTCTCTCACTTTTCTGTCTCTTTCTCTCTCTTCCTGTCAGCCATGCTAGCTTGGTTTCACACTGGGATTAGCTTAGTGTGTTGGGTGATGGCTCATTGTTCTGTGTCACTTTGAAGGTGACCTCCTCTTCAACATCACACACTGTATTTATTCGCACACTCTCTCTTCTTGGACTGGTCTGATCACAATCAAGCAGGGCTATGATACTTTAGACCAAGACCAGTCACTGGGTTTACCTATTGCTCATATAGACTTCTCCTTATGCAGATCCATCTAGTCATCTTTAGGTCTTCAAGGGACAAAATGCATCTGTCTTCGAGTAATGATTGTGTGTGTGAGTAAGTGTTTTTTGTTCCTTTCAACCACATGCCTTCAATGTTGTGTTTGATTGCTAGGGAAAAACCCAGAGGATGTGGTGCGGAAATACACAGAGAAAGTGAAAGTAGCCCCTGATGAGGTAAGGAGAGTCCTGGATGACACACACTTACACAGGTTTAATACAGTTTCAAATCATTATACAGTGTATTATTGCTATGCATCCCAACCCTACAGTAACATACAATAGCTGTTATGGTCTAACTGGTGCCAACTCACCTTCCCTTCCCAGGACTGCACCATCTGCAGGGAGAGGCTGGTGATGTCATCGGGCTACGAGGCTGTCAAGGGCATAAAGCCAGAGGTGGTGGGCAAGCTTGGCAAGTGTGGGCACATGTACCATCTGCTGTGCCTGGTTGCCATGTACAACAATGGCAACAAGGTGAGAAAGAGCATACGTGCCAGCGCTTGTTATGGTATCATAATATAATATTGTATAGTAGTGGGTGAAATTGTATAGTAGTGGGTGAAATTACACCCCCCATTTGATGTGATGGGGTATGCTATGATATCAATTTGATTAGATTGAGATCAAACCAATTCAGAAGCAGGTCTTACTCTGATAAACATGGTTCATGGACATTTTAAGGCATAACCAGGAAACTAAATTATAATAATATTTGTTTATTAAAAGCCAATTTAGGACAGAAGGAGGATCTATGTTCATGAAACCAACTCTAGATTAGATTCAAGTTGTTTGATTAGATTAGTTATGAATATTGAACATTGAATCTGTACCTATCCAGGATGGCAGTCTGCAGTGTCCCACTTGTAAGGCTATCTATGGGGAGAAGACAGGCACACAGCCCCCTGGGAAGATGGAGTACCATGTCATTCCCCACTGCCTGCCCGGCTACCCAGAGGCCAAGACCATCCGCATAGTCTATGACATTGCTGCTGGCATACAGGTCACCACCCTCATATCCTCCACACTCACACAGTTCACTCATCCACTGGCTCTCTTTCCTAGGTCTATTCTCTTCCATCTATGGTGCTATAATACTGCTGTGTCTGACATGAGGAGGCTTCAGAGGGTGTTTGATGACGTTTTTAGTGTTGCTCAGGGGGTTGAAGTGCCCCAAAGCCGTGTGACTGCATCCTTGTAAAGAGAGAGAAAGAGAGAGAAAGAGAGTGAAATAGAGAGAACGATTCACCTCCTCTCTTTGCAGGGGGCGGGGGTGGTCAAGAGGAGAGGGCTGCAAATGTCATCCTTTCTGCAGAGCTGAGCTTTAATAGAGTCAATAAAGTGACCTTTCTGCCAGAAGAGCAAGCTTAGCCTCCCTGGGCAGGGGAGAGAGAGGCTGGGGCTGTCTGTCCCCTGCCGTCCACACTGCATCAGAACAACATACCACAGCCCACTCACAGTGCCCCTGCACACCACTCACACTCCTCACTCCCCCCTTTTAACACATCTACACTGACAGCTGTACTCTGTGTAGGAAAGTCATGATATAGTAATGATACAGAACATTATGAAGCAGAATGGAGTACAATGAGTAGGGTGTAGCATGTCAACACATAAGACCTGCATCACACAGCATGGCAGTTAATTGGTTGTTTTACAGCTGGTATAAAGAACCTGTTTCTTAATGAAAGGGGGAAAGGTTTAATTTGGCAGTGGCATTCATTTCCCCCCAAATTAATGCTTTAAAAGAGTGCAAATAAACCCACCAGAGTAGTCTGACTACGAGTATACAAGCTTGTCCCGGGGGCACATTTGACATTTCCCTCTTGACTGAATGTTGTTGTTTTTGTCCTTTTCACCAGACCACAGAGCATCCCAACCCAGGGAAGAAGTTCAGCGCTAGGGGGTTCCCCCGGCACTGCTACCTCCCAGACAACAACAAGGGCAGGAGGGTAAGACTTACAGTACTGTCTGTCTGTATATGGGAAGAACAGTTTTTCAAAATACGTTATGTAGTAGGCAGGTAGCCTAGCGGTTAAGAGCATTGGGCCAGTAACCGAAAGGTCGCTGGTTTGAATCCCCGAGCCAACAAGGTGGAAAAATCTGCCGTTCTGCCCTTGAGCAAGGCAGCAACTACTGCTCCCCGGCCGCCGATGACGTCAATTAAGGCAGCCCCCTGCACCTCTCTGATTCAGAGGCATTGGGTTAAATGCGGAAGACACATTTTGGTTGAGTGCATTCAGTTGTGCAACTGACTAGGTACTGTATCCCCATTCCCTTCTCTACCCCCTTGAATGGACTAGAACAGGGGTGTCAAACTCATTTTAGCTCAGGGGCCACATGGAGGAAAATCTATTCCCAAGTGGGCCGGACCGGAAAAATCATGGTATATATAACTTAAAAACAACAACTTCAGATTGTTTTCTTTGTTTTAATACGATCAACATACAACATAAAGCTGGAGCCTGAGGACAGTGTGTCCAAAATAGTACAAGCACAACATCACTAATAATCATAAAACACGTCAATTTTATTTGAAAATTCTAAAGAAAAAGAACACACAAACACACAATGCCTCAGGGATTAACAGAACTGTTTCACAGATCACAGAACTATATCAGGGTGTCATTTCTCAGGCAGAAATGTAGATACAAATAATGAAATCCTGTTCCCCAAACAAGTGCAAGAACCACAGAGTCAAGAATAGGTTAAATATACAAATAAAATAAAATCAATTAAAAACAATAGCACATCAACATAAAAACATATAAACATAAAGCTGGAGCCTGAGGACAGTGTCCAAAAGCACAACATCACTATTAATCATAAACACCTCAAGTTATTTGAAAGTTCTGAGGACAAAGAACACACAAACACACAATGCCTCAGTGATTCACAGAAGTATATCACAGATCACAGAACTATATCAGGGTGTCATTTCTCAGGCAGAAATGTAGATACAAATAATGAAATCCTGTTCCCCAAACAAGTGCAAGAACCACAGAGTCAAGAATAGGTTAAATATACAAATAAAATAAAATCAATTAAAAACAATAGCACATCAACATAAAAACATATAAACATAAAGCTGGAGCCTGAGGACAGTGTCCAAAAGCACAACATCACTATTAATCATAAACACCTCAAGTTATTTGAAAGTTCTGAGGACAAAGAACACACAAACACACAATGCCTCAGTGATTCACAGAAGTATATCACAGATCACAGAACTATATCAGGGTGTCATTTCTCAGGCAGAAATGTAGATAAAAATAATGAAATCCTGTTCCCCAAACAAGTGCAAGAACCACAGAGTCAAGAATAGGTTAAATATACAAATAAAATAAAATCAATTAAAAACAATAGCACATCAACATAAAAACATATAAACATAAATCTGAAAGCGTTGCTCAAACTCCCGTAACAGTCCCGTTATTTTATCTTTGAACCGCTTCATGTCTGCCACATGTTGGGTCGCGCACACATTTTTCAGACAGGGGAAGTGAGCTGCATCACCACCGGCAAGTTGCGTCTCCCACAATGACAGCTTCAACTTGAAAGAACGCATGCTGTCATAATACTGCGTGACAACTTTGTTGCGCCCTTGCAGCTGTTTGTTCAAGTTATTCAGGTGCTCTGTAACATCCACCATAAATGCAAGGTCCTGCATCCATTCTGCGGAATGAAATTCTAACACTGGTTTGCCCTTTTCTTCCATGAACTGTTCAATTTCTTCTCGTAAATCAAAGAAACGCCTCAGCACAGCACCTCGGCTTAACCATCTTACCTCAGTGTGGTATGGCAGGCCATAGATGTGGTCTTTCTCTCTGAGAAGGCTGTCAAACTGATAGTGATTCAGGCTTCTGGATCGGATGAAATTAACAGTTTGGATGACCACCTTCATGACGTTATCCATCTTTAATGACTTGCAACACAAAGCCTCCTGGTGCAAAATACAGTGAAAAGTCAAAAAATCACGTCCTCCATTTGCAGATTGCACTTTCTCTCTGAACTTTGTCACAACGCCTGCTTTTTTCCCGATCATTGAGGGCGCACCATCTGTAGCCAGGCTGACAGCGCGGGACCAGTCCACTCCGACCCTGTCCAGCGCGCCGACGAGTACGGTAAAAATATCAGCTGCTGTCGTTGTATCTGTCATCGGCACCAACTCCACGAACTCCTCGGTGACGGTCAATGTGTCATCAACTCCGCGGATGAAAATGGCCAGTTGTGCAACATCTGTAATGTCTGTGCTTTCATCAATTGCAGCCGAAAACGCAATAAATGACTTTACTTTTTGCTTCAACTGGCTGTCCAAATCCACTGAAAGATCGGAAATCCTGTCTGCAACTGTGTTTCTTGTCAGGCTGATATTTGCAAAAGCCTGCCGCTTTTCAGGGCACACAATCTCCGCTGCCTTCATCATGCATGTTTTTACAAATTCACCCTCACTAAATGGTTTTGAAGCCACTGCGATTTCATTAGCAATGAGGTAGCTAGCTTTCACTGCAGCGTCACTGATGTCTCGGCTGTGAGTAAACACAGACTGCTGTTTCTTCAGACCCGCCAACAGTTCATTCACCTTCTCTCATCTCCGCTGTCCTTGAAAGTTGTCGGCATGAAGACTCACATAGTGGCGACGAAGGTTATATTCTTTCAGCACTGCAACATGCTCTGAACACACCAAACATACAGCTTTCCCATTCAATTCCGTGAATAAATAGGATGACCATTTTTCTTGGAACACTCTGCACTCTGCGTCCACTTTTCTCTTTTTTGACAGAGACATATTGGGGCAATGAGGGTGCCAAAGCACATAATGTTAAAAGTAGAAGCCGTAATAAATATCGCGGGCAAAACAAAGTAGCTCATTGGCTGCACGTGCTTGACCTACTTGCTCTGCCCCGGTATAAACAGTTTGCTTGCTTAACACAATTGCTATTGCGCCACCCAGTGGACGCAATTGGAACAGCAGTTTATTTTATTGAAAAATTGCAGCGCATTTTTATACTTTACAAATATATATATATATATATATATATATATATATATATTTATCTTTTTTTTTTCTTTTTTTTATCATCTCGCGGGCCGGATTAAACCCGTTTGCGGGCCTGATCCGGCCCGTGGGCCGGACGTTTGACACCCCTGGACTAGAAAGAGAGATGGTGACTACACTGCACTGTGAGCTGCTGTATCTATCTATCTGGGCTCTCATCCTCTGTCCATCTGTCTGTCCCTAGGTCCTGAAGCTCCTGATCATGGCGTGGGACCGCCACCTCATCTTCACCATCGGCACGTCCAGCACCACAGGCGAGTCAGATACAGTGGTGTGGAATGAGATCCACCACAAGACAGAGTTTGGCTCCAACTTGACGGGACACGGCTACCCAGACCCCAACTACCTGGACAACGTCCTGACAGAGCTGTCAGCCCAAGGGGTGGGACAGGACAACCTGAAGGACTGAGGGGGGGGGGGGGGGGGGGGGGGGGGAAGCATGCAGCCCAGATAACCGTCCTTTACTCCCCACACCCAAAACAGACCTAAAGACCTCATATTCTGTATGTGGGCAAACTAATATATAGCAAATGACATAATAATGACATGAATTTTAATATGCAGAATGTACTTATATAATTTTAAAAGCATGGTTCCTATTCCAGATCTGACTCTTATTAGTCTAATTCACACCAAATCTACACAGTTCAACTTGTTGTGACATGCTGATGTGGTTGCTAGTGAGAATCTTTTTTAAAGTGAGGCCTATTGCTTAGTTTTAGCTTGGTGGTTTTCCACACCAAAGCTGTCTGTAGATCTGAGTGGACGGTCACGACTATGTGATTCTCAGAAAGGAGAGAGGGCATCTCTGATTGGCTACACAGGGCCATTTCACAGTGCTTTGTGCCACTGGCCAATGAGTCTGTTGAAGGTTCGCATGCACCACCTGACAGAGAGCCAGTCAGAGGATCTGAGGATTCAGCTGTCTCACAGTAAATGTCTATTCTAATGGTGTGCCAACCAGAGAGGATGCCTTTGGAAGTGAAACCTGATATAGGTTCATACACAAGCATCTTACCAACCAGTTAGATGCTTGTTAAAAATGTATGCTCCTGTAAGTTAAGAACTGAGGCAGTCGAGCACACCTCGCTCCACTCCAAGGTTAGCCTCGTTTGTTTTGTTGACATATTGATGACGCTGACCTCTGTGAATAAGCCTGCCTTATTATTCTCCCTGCAGAGGAGGTCCAGTCATTGGCATGAGCTATCACACTCGCAGCACATGTGTGTGCCTACTTGCATGTGTGTTTGAGTGTGTGCTGTGGCATTAAGAAGTTCTCTGGCCGTCTAGTCCTTGAACAGAGGAGCAGAACATGCTTCTCAGGGAGCGATGTCCACCTCAGAGAATGACTCTCCTCTTCTAGGATATCCATCATACAGTAGAGTAGGCAGAGCTGCCCTCACACATGCACACACACACACAACCTGTGATGTACAAGCCTGGTGTTCCTCTCTGCTCTGCAGTGCTGGGTTGGTTGCATGATGAGCCTCTGCTGTTCCCCGGTGCTGTAGCCAACAGACCCCCACCCCACCACCAACCAACACTGTCTGATGGCTCTGATACTTAGGTCTGATACTGCTGTATGATACTTAGGTCTGATACTGCTGTATGATACTTAGGTCTGATACTGCTGTATGATACTTAGGTCTGATACTGCTGTATGATACTAAGGTCTGATACTGCTGTGTTTCCCCTTTCCTCAGCAGCTAGATGAGCTCATTCTACAGTAGGATCACTCAGAATGTTGTTCTATAAAGTACAGTATGTGAAGCTGATGTTGCACTGGGAATATCCCCTCCCTTTGTTCCCTCCTCCCTTCCATCCCCACAGATTCTATGCCCATAAGCTAAATAGTTCTTGAAGGTTTTAGGGCTAGATTCATTCCATTGATATGTAAAAGCAATGTTTCCATGTTTGTGGAGACTGCTTTCACTGTAAATGCTGTATATGTCGGCTCAATTGGGAATTACCTTTACATTTCAATCGTGCTATAGCACTGAACTTCCGCGATACAGATTGAATCGAGCCCTAAGTCTGATGATGAAATCTTGTGATGTTTCTTTTACCTAAAATGACAGTTATCCTTTAGGTTGCATAATTCTCTCCTTGAGTAGGATCTGAACAATTTTAATGAGTGGAGATGTTGGTATAATCCAGAAGAGATTCGTGTTGAGGTTTTATGGTATGCCACCCACTTCACAGGGTTTGATCCTTTAAATGCTTTTGAATATTTTGGACTGAATCATAGTCTTCCGTAGCACTTTGAAGCAGCAGTTTTCTTTAATTGATCCTTTCATTTTTGGAAGATGTCTTTAAATATATTCGCTACAATATCTGCTGTTCTTTATTTTCATGTTTATAAACTTGTCTTGTATTGCTTCAAATATATATACAGTATATATCTATACATTTGCAGACGTGATCTACCTTTAAATGTACATGTATGCTCAATTTGAGTCATATGGTGTAAGTTTAATTTATTTTTATACTCTTCTATATAAGAATATATACATTCACATCTGCCCACCCACATATCTATACACACAGAAACATATTAACATGAATACATAAAATCTGGCATATATTTATTTGCCAGTATGTCAGGGACTGTTGAAATGTATATGCCAGGTTATGAGCGTCTTATACTGTATTAGCAGTAGTTTTAGCGTTTGCTGCTGTTGTTAATGTAGATTCTGTGTAGTGGAGCCCCTGAGGGATTCAGTAAGTACAGTAAGTCCTCTTTATTATTTGTCATTTACCTTGTATAACCTAATAGAACCAATAGGTGGATACTGTCAGTACCCCCAAACTGGTGAGAGTGAAAAACAAGTCATTTTGTCTTTTCATTTCTTCTTTATCCTTTTGCAAGTTTACACATTTTAAGCTTTTTGTCACCCTCGTAATGGGGAAAAACAGGAAATAAATGCTTTCAGTCTTATCAGGGAATTTTCCATTTTAAGTGAGACTCATTGAGTTGTACAGGGAAAATGGTTTCAGTTAATATTTCAAGATCAGATCATGCTCACATTTCCAGTTTCCAAATGCTTACATATGTAAATGTAATATTAATCAAATATTTAATGGTCTAGGCCTCCTCAGCTTTTCAGGTGTGTACATTCAGTGGTCTGTACATGGGGGAGCTTTATTGTGAGCATACATTTTATTGTCTAGTTTTGGACAGAGGAATAGAGTTTATGCAATTATATATGCGACCAATTTGTACCTTATGCGTAGCAGGAGGGATCAGGTGTTGGGGACATGAGAATGGATGTTCAACATTCTGTAAGGCATGTCCATTTGTGACCAAGGGAGACAGTGATCCAAGGGTATAGCTGAAATGCTCCATAAAGGAGAACACATATATTTTGTATGTATTTTTTAAAAGATTGATTGTCTTCAATTGAGCATTCATAGTGTGCAACATTGTTATATTACAGTAATTAAAGATACATTCCATACAATTTCCATAGCATATATTGATTAGGTGTGGGATCCTTTCTCATGAGGAGTTTACCTCACAATCATATTGATAACCTCCACAGCATATTGCACTTATCTGTGTAAACAGATATGCCTGCAACAATTTGGTGTGTATCTGTGTAGGCGTGAGAGAGAGTGTGTGTGAGTGAGTGTGTGTGTGTGTGCATGCGTGTGCGTGTGTGCGTGTGTGTGTGTGTGTGTGTGTGTGTGAAAATGCTTGGTTTAAGCTCCTAAAATGTTGAAACAGTAGACGTTTGGGGGTTGAACTAAAAAAAGATCATAAATGCATGTTACTCAAGATGTAAACAAGTCGGCTGACAAAGCAAACATTTAGTATGTGAAAAATGTTATGGAATCATTAGAGATGTCATTGAGCTGTGTCCTCTGTGGAGTGGCATGGTGGACTGCTCCATACTCCACTGTTTATCTGTGTTTTGACCTCTGAAGAGGGTTTGATGGAGAGAGATGAGCATGAAATAGCACTTTGGTGCTCCTCTCTCTCTCTTCCTGTTTCACATAAAAGGTAATCAATCATATGTATTAGGTAATTGTCTGCATTTTCAATGCCCATTTTTTACTGACAAAATGTCAGAGCCATGTGGCTATGGTTCAATATTCACATTTCATTTCTCATCAGAAGCAACATATTACATATAAAAATAAAAAAAACACACAAAGAGAAAATGAGATTTAAAGTGTATAATAAAATGAATGACAAAAAATAAAGGCAAGATTAGAGATATTGATAAAACATTAAAGGGCTTCTTAATCTTAATCAGTCTTTATTGGATTGTGATGACTTTGTTGCATGTTTGTGTGTTTCATGTGGAAAATAAATGTGCCCTCAATGGGGTAGTTTGTTTGACCTTCTCGCTCCTCTCGTTCTTTACTGTCTTTCGCTACCACCACGGCCTCCTCTTCCTTTAGCTCTTCCGTTCCCCTCTTCTCCGGGATGCCCTGTGCTCTGAGCATCGTTATGAAGAGATAAACTAGCTTTGCTCGAGCTGTGGAGTAACAGTTTTCACCGGCAGTAAATTTTGCTTTATGGTCATTTTCTGTCACTGGCTGCTGAATGTTGGTGACGTGTGAGAGAGATGGGGGCTGGGTATGCATGCAGGCACTGTGGTGAATACTAAAGCAGATACACCCCAGTCCTCCCACTTCCCCTCCAGACCTGGAGGAAAAGCTTGTGGGGCTGTCATGGGAGGTCTCCCTGGTAATCCTGAGGACAACCTATGGTGTCTGTCACGGGGCGCATCTACCCTTTCCCAGTCCTAGCCGTGACACAGCAGCTCAAATGGTCTGTAACGTCCGGGTCTAACACCACAGACCCCCTCCCTCCAAGCTGAGCCCCTCTCCTCTCATCACTCACCTCCATCACCAATGAGGGTGTTAACCCATTCAGTCCCGGAACCCCAGCAAAAAACGTATTTTCATTTATCTGACTTTCATTTATCTGCATTTACCAGCCCTTACATTTAGCTTCACAATGAAGTGTTTCACCATTTTCTTTTCAGGACAACCAGAGCTACAAGTAGAACACACATTTTTTTGACATAAACAGTTGCATTAGTGCTGAGCGAATAGTGCTATTTCAGGTTGTTCGGTTTTGGTTTGATTATTAAAAAATAATCACGGTTTTCAATCACAGTTTTTTATTTTTTTAAACATGAAATGTATTATGAAATAATGATGTTACAATGATTTTAGAGCTTTTTAATGGAAATTCCAAAGCCAAAAATAGTGAACATTCAATTGCCAAAACATTGAAAATATTCCATTGTCTTTGTCAGGTCCACGTTGGGTAGACATCAATAGAAAAATAGGAAATTACTATGAAATAATACAACATTTCAGTTGTGTATACTACTTTTGATGTTTTTATTTGATGACTTATTTTTTATTACTTAAATTAATAATCTCATCTCTGCTCAGGCAGTAGCAGTCAGCCAGCCAGTACATCTATAGTTACAGTGGGGGAAAAAAGTATTTAGTCAGCCACCAATTGTGCAAGTTCTCCCACTTAAAAAGATGAGAGAGGCCTGTAATTTTCATCATAGGTACACGTCAACTATGACAGACAAAATGAGGAAAAAAAATCCAGTAAATCACATTGTAGGATTTTTAATGAATTTATTTGCAAATTATGGTGGAAAATAAGTATTTGGTCAATAACAAAAGTTTCTCAATACTTTGTTATATACCCTTTGTTGGCAATGACACAGGTCAAACGTTTTCTGTAAGTCTTCACAAGGTTTTCACACACTGTTGCTGGTATTTTGGCCCATTCCTCCATGCAGATCTCCTCTAGAGCAGTGATGTTTTGGGGCTGTCGCTGGGCAACACGGACTTTCAACTCCCTCCAAAGCTTTTCTATGGGGTTGAGATCTGGAGACTGGCTAGGCCACTCCAGGACCTTGAAATGCTTCTTACGAAGCCACTCCTTCGTTGCCCTGGCGGTGTGTTTGGGATCATTGTCATGCTGAAAGACCCAGCCACGTTTCATCTTCAATGCCCTTGCTGATGGAAGGAGGTTTTCACTCAAAATCTCACGATACATGGCCCTATTCATTCTTTCCTTTACACGGATCAGTCGTCCTGGTCCCTTTGCAGAAAAACAGCCCCAAAGCATGATGTTTCCACCCCCATGCTTCACAGTAGGTATGGTGTTCTTTGGATGCAACTCAGCATTCTTTGTCCTCCAAACACGACGAGTTGAGTTTTTACCAAAAAGTTATATTTTGGTTTCATCTGACCATATGACATTCTCCCAATCCTCTTCTGGATCATCCAAATGCACTCTAGCAAACCTCAGACGGGCCTGGACATGTGTTGGCTTAAGCAGGGGGACACGTCTGGCACTGCAGGATTTGAGTCCCTGGCGGCGTAGTGTGTTACTGATGGTAGGCTTTGTTACTTTGGTCCCAGCTCTCTGCAGGTCATTCACTAGGTCCCACCGTGTGGTTCTGGGATTTTTGCTCACCGTTCTTGTGATCATTTTGACCCCACGGGGTGAGATCTTGCGTGGAGCCCCAGATCGAGGGAGATTATCAGTGGTCTTGTATGTCTTCCATTTCCTAATAATTGCTCCCACAGTTGATTTCTTCAAACCAAGCTGCTTACCTATTGCAGAGTCAGTCTTCCCAGCCTGGTGCAGGTCTACAATTTTGTTTCTGGTGTCCTTTGACAGCTCTTTGGTCTTGGCCATAGTGGAGTTTGGAGTGTGACTGTTTGAGGTTGTGGACAGGTGTCTTTTATAATGATAACAAGTTCAAACAGGTGCCATTAATACAGGTAACGAGTGGAGGACAGAGGAGCCTCTTCAAGAAGAAGTTACAGGTGTTAAGCTATGGTTAAACCCAGCACTCAGAGAAACAAAACACGACTAAGGGAGTGGAAGAAACAAAAATTATTTTAATAAAAGTTCAATTTGTCTTAGTCCAAAAAACTACTGAAGAAAAGGAACAGAGTGGGCTAGTCGGCTCCGGAGGAAGGAGAGGCTGAGGCAGGCAGGCAGGCAGGCAGGCTGGAAGGCAGGCAGGCAGGTTGGGAGGTATGTCTGAACTGAAGACAAAACAAACGACAGGTTAAGGAGAGTAAAGAGCCAGGCTGAAGACAAAGACAATTTACTCTACTGGTGAGCCAAGTTACCGCTCTAGTAAGAACAACGATCTGGCGCCGGTGGAGAGCCATGCCCAGGAATTAGTAGTGCAGGTTGATGAGAGAATAGGATGCAGCTGCGCAGGCAGGAATCACTGGAAACAACCCGCAGCTGCACAGGAGAGGCAGATCCTGAGCACGCCCCCCGATCCACTCCAGACACACCCACATAATGGGGACAAACACACATACAGATACAACAGACAAAGAGGGGACAAAACAAGGAGGAAGGGAAACAGAAAAGGGAGAGACAAGCTGCCCACATAACAACAGGTCTGTGAGAGCCAGAAATCTTGCTTGTTTGTAGGTGACCAAATACTTATTTTCCACCATAATTTGCAAATAAATTCATTAAAAATCCTACAATGTGATTTTATGGAGAAAAAAAATCTCAATTTGTCTGTCATAGTTGACGTGTACCTATGATGAAAATTACAGGCCTCTCTCATCTTTTTAAGTGGGAGAACTTGCACAATTGGTGGCTGACTAAATACTTTTTTCCCCCACTGAATGTGCTCCCCATACTGTACTGTCTTTAGTCATCCTATTTAGCTAGCCTGCCTAGGTGCTGCAGAGCTGTCTGATGAGTTTTACTAGTTCTTCAAAGTACATAAGGTATACTTTCACGAACTGTCTCTGTCCCTCTTCTGGTTTTGTTGTGTACATTCCTCTCTCATGCGGCCTATGCAGTCTGTGTGCATCTAACCTAACGTAGCATGGGTAAAAGTGTATCCATCTAGAGCAGGGGTGTCAAACTCATTTTAGCTCAGGGGCCACATGGAGGAAAATCTATTCCCAAGTGGGCCGGACCGGAAAAATCATCGTATATATAACTTTTTTTTAAAAACTTCAGATTGTTTTCTTTGTTTTAATACGATCAACATACAACATAAAGCTGGAGCCTGAGGACAGTGTGTCCAAAATAGTACAAGCACAACATCACTATTAATCATAAAACACGTCAAGTTTATTTGAAAATTCTAAAGAAAAAGAACACACAAACACACAATGCCTCAGTGATTAACAGAACTGTTTCACAGATCACAGAACTATATCAGGGTGTCATTTCTCAGGCAGAAATTTAGATAAAAAATAATGAAATCCTGTTCCCCAAACAAGTGCAAGAACCACAGAGTCAAGAATAGGTTAAATATACAAATAAAATAAAATCAATTAAAAACAATAGCACATCAACATAAAAACATATAAACATAAAGCTGGAGCCTGAGGACAGTGTCCAAAAGCACAACATCACTATTAATCATAAAACACCTCAAGTTATTTGAAAGTTCTGAGGACAAAGAACACACAAACACACAATGCCTCAGTGATTCACAGAAGTATATCACAGAACTATATCAGGGT
This sequence comes from Coregonus lavaretus, assembly GCF_964263955.1. Classification (NCBI taxonomy): domain Eukaryota; kingdom Metazoa; phylum Chordata; class Actinopteri; order Salmoniformes; family Salmonidae; genus Coregonus; species Coregonus lavaretus. Next base: position 21,409,701 of record NC_140001.1, on the reverse strand, counting down.
GTCATTTCTCAGGCAGAAATGTAGATAAAAATAATGAAATCCTGTTCCCCAAACAAGTGCAAGAACCACAGAGTCAAGAATAGGTTAAATATACAAATAAAATAAAATCAATTAAAAACAATAGCACATCAACATAAAAACATATAAACATAAATCTGAAAGCGTTGCTCAAACTCCCGTAACAGTCCCGTTATTTTATCTTTGAACCGCTTCATGTCTGCCACATGTTGGGTCGCGCACACATTTTTCAGACAGGGGAAGTGAGCTGCATCACCACCGGCAAGTTGCGTCTCCCACAATGACAGCTTCAACTTGAAAGAACGTATGCTGTCATAATACTGCGTGACAACTTTTTTGCGCCCTTGCAGCTGTTTGTTCAAGTTATTCAGGTGCTCTGTAACATCCACCATAAATGCAAGGTCCTGCATCCATTCTGCGGAATGAAATTCTAACACTGGTTTGCCCTTTTCTTCCATGAACTGTTCAATTTCTTCTCGTAAATCAAAGAAACGCCTCAGCACAGCACCTCGGCTTAACCATCTTACCTCAGTGTGGTATGGCAGGCCATAGATGTGGTCTTTCTCTCTGAGAAGGCTGTCAAACTGACGGTGATTCAGGCTTCTGGATCGGATGAAATTAACAGTTTGGATGACCACCTTCATGACGTTATCCATCTTTAATGACTTGCAACACAAAGCCTCCTGGTGCAAAATACAGTGAAAAGTCAAAAAATCACGTCCTCCATTTGCAGATTGCACTTTCTCTCTGAACTTTGTCACAACGCCTGCTTTTTTCCCGATCATTGAGGGCGCACCATCTGTAGCCAGGCTGACAGTGCGGGACCAGTCCACTCCGACCCTGTCCAGCGCGCCGACGAGTGCGGTAAAAATATTTATTTATTTTTTTTTTTTTATATCAGCTGCTGTCGTTGTATCTGTCATCGGCACCAACTCCACGAACTCCTCGGTGACGGTCAATGTGTCATCAACTCCGCGGATGAAAATGGCCAGTTGTGCAACATCTGTAATGTCCGTGCTTTCATCAATTGCAACCGAAAACGCAATAAATGACTTTACTTTTTGCTTCAACTGGCTGTCCAAATCCACTGAAAGATCGGAAATCCTGTCTGCAACTGTGTTTCTTGTCAGGCTGATATTTGCAAAAGCCTGCCGCTTTTCAGGGCACACAATCTCCGCTGCCTTCATCATGCATGTTTTTACAAATTCACCCTCACTAAATGGTTTTGAAGCCACTGCGATTTCATTAGCAATGAGGTAGCTAGCTTTCACTGCAGCGTCACTGATGTCTCGGCTGTGAGTAAACACGGACTGCTGTTTCTTCAGACCCGCCAACAGTTCATTCACCTTCTCTCATCTCCGCTGTCCTTGAAAGTTGTCATATTTGTCGGCATGAAGACTCACATAGTGGCGACGAAGGTTATATTCTTTCAGCATAAATAGGATGACCATTTTTCTTGAAACACTCTGCACTCTGCGTCCACTTTTCTCTTTTTTGACAGAGACATATTGGGGCAATGAGGGTGCCAAAGCACATAATGTTAAAAGTAGAAGCCGTAATAAATATCGCGGGCAAAACAAAGTAGCTCATTGGCTGCACGTGCTTGACCTACTTGCTCTGCCCCGGTATAAACAGTTTGCTTGCTTAACACAATTGCTAATCCGCCATCCAGTGGACGCAATTGGAACAGCAGTTTATTTTATTGAAAAATTGCAGCGCATTTTTATACTTTACAAAATTATTATTATTATTATTATTATAATTTATTATTATATATTTTTTTTTTTATCATCTCGCGGGCCGGATTAAACCCGTTTGCGGGCCTGATCCGGCCCACAGGGCCGGACGTTTGACACCCCTGATCTAGAGAGCTGCATACAATGATGAGATGCTCATGTCTATGTCCAAACAATGGGAGTCCTTGTCCCAAAGGCGGGAAGGCCAACGAAGGCAGGCGACAAGCTTAGGTCCAAAATAAGCTCATAGAAACGCATTGGGCTTATTTTGGACAGATTTAGTGAGAGTGAAACCTCTCGCTTCGACTCTTGCTCTCTGATAAGTCTCTGAGCCGGAAAAAAAAAACTTGCGCAAAGGATGATGGTCATTGTAGTTAATTACCACGTTTCTGCATTGAACTAGGTTGAAAATGTGCTTATCAAAAACTACAACTCCCTTCAGCCCAGCGTCCCACATAGTTCTTGACTTGATTTCTCCGATTTCCCTCGTGAATGATTTGATTTCTATCTAGAGAAATTGCGTGTTGGGCTCACAAAAAAACCGAACGAAATGTAATTCAAGTAATTGAACTGACCTCGGTCAATTAGTTGATTAATAACCGAAAAAAATAAGAAATGTCAGTTAATTGCTCAGCACTAAGTTGTATTCATGAGTTTTACTGATATCAATTTAAAAATAAGGTCGCCAAAGCAAAAACCTGATAAAAATGAATTTATATGAATGCTGTAAGTACACAAATCGTTTGCTCACTGGGAAATGAATATCCAACAGTCAGTGACAACTGTGTGGAGTTTGGAGTTTGTGACAGCAACTATACGTGAATTTATTACAGCATTATATACACTATGTCCTGGGATTTCATATGATCTATGTAGAAGAAACCCTTACATATTAAAGACACTTGTGTAGCTTGTGAGCGTCATAGACGTTACATTTTCTACTGCTTGAGCTCCAGTTCCTCTTATAGGGCCCGATTCCGACCCCCTTTTATGTACTTTTCTTTCTATACTATTCTGACCTTGAACTTAACCATGAGAATAGCATGCTATTCACCTGCTATTTGTTTTGGGTGGAGGTTGAATAAATGAAGGTGTGCAGTGGTGCAAAAAGTACCCAATAGTCATACTTGAGTAAAAGGAAAGATACCTTAATAGAAAATGACTCAAGTAAAAGTTAAAGCCACCCAGTAAAATACTACTTCAGTAAAAGTCAAAAAGTATTTTGTTTTAAATATAAGTATCAAAAGTCAATGTAATTGCTAAAATATACTTAAGTATCAAATCATTTCAAATTCCTTATATTAAGCAAGCCAGACTGCACAATTTTCTTGTTTTTTAAATTTAGGGATAGCCAGGGGCACACGCCAACACTCAGACATAATTTACAAATGAAGCATTTATGTTTAGTGAGCCCGCCAGATCAGAGGCAGTAGGGATTACCAGGGATGTCCTCTTGATAAATTCGTGAATTGGACCATTTTCCTTTCCTGCTAAGTATTCAAAATGTAACGAGTACTTATGGGTGTCAGGAAAAATGTATGGTGTAAAAAGTACATTATTTTCTGTAGGAATGTAGTGAAGTAAAAGTAAAAGTTGTCAAAAATATGAATAGTAAAGTACAGATACCCCAAAAAACTACTTAAGTAGTACTTTAAAGTATTTTTACTTAAGTATTTTACACCACTGAAGGTGTGGCAGAGGCGTGTCTGCAGATAAGCCGTATTCTGACCTTGACTTAATTCCCTAATAACTCCACCACCTTTACGCGTGAGGACACCATGAATAAGGTCTAGCGAAAGTGAAAAAAGCATCTACTTAATTTTTTCAGATAGAGATAACACCATTCATGCGCGTAATTTACAGCTTGATAAGCGCTATTGATAAGAGCTTGGTAAATGAGTAATCTGATTGGATAAAGTAATTGTAAATATAAACCACTTGTTTTAGATATACACTGCTCAAAAAAATAAAGGGAACACTTAAACAACACATCCTAGATCTGAATGAATGAAATAATCTTATTAAATACTTTTTTCTTTACATAGTTGAATGTGCTGACAACAAAATCACACAAAAATTATCAATGGAAATCAAATTTATCAACCCATGGAGGTCTGGATTTGGAGTCACCCTCAAAATTAAAGTGGAAAACCACACTACAGGCTGATCCAACTTTGATGTCATGTCCTTAAAACAAGTCAAAATGAGGCTCAGTAGTGTGTGTGGCCTCCACGTGCCTGTATGACCTCCCTACAACGCCTGGGCATGCTCCTGATGAGGTGGCGGATGATCTCTTGAGGGATCTCCTCCCAGACCTGGACTAAAGCATCCGCCAACTCCTGGACAGTCTGTGGTGCAACGTGGCGTTGGTGGATGGAGCGAGACATGATGTCCCAGATGTGCTCAATTGGATTCAGGTCTGGGGAACGGGCAGGCCAGTCCATAGCATCAATGCCTTCCTCTTGCAGGAACTGCTGACACACTCCAGCCACATGAGGTCTAGCATTGTCTTGCATTAGGAGGAACCCAGGGCCAATCGCACCAGCATATGGTCTCACAAGGGGTCTGAGGATCTCATCTCGGTACCTAATGGCAGTCAGGCTACCTCTGGCGAGCACATGGAGGGCTGTGCGGCCCCCCAAAGAAATGCCACCCCACACCATGACTGACCCACCGCCAAACCGGTCATGCTGGAGGATGTTGCAGGCAGCAGAACGTTCTCCACGGCGTCTCCAGACTCTGTCACGTCTGTCACATGTGAACAGTGTGAACCTGCTTTCATCTGTGAAGAGCACAGGGCGCCAGTGGCGAATTTGCCAATCTTGGTGTTCTCTGGCAAATGCCAAACGTCCTGCACGGTGTTGGGCTGTAAGCACAACCCCCACCTGTGGACGTCGGGCCCTCATACCACCCTCATGGAGTCTGTTTCTGACCGTTTGAGCAGACACATGCACATTTGTGGCCTGCTGGAGGTCATTTTGCAGGGCTCTGGCAGTGCTCCTCCTGCTCCTCCTTGCACAAAGGCGGAGGTAGCGGTCCTGCTGCTGGGTTGTTGCCCTCCTACGGTCTCCTCCACGTCTCCTGATGTACTGGCCTGTCTCCTGGTAGCGCCTCCATGCTCTGGACACTACGCTGACAGACACAGCAAACCTTCTTGCCACAGCTCGCATTGATGTGCCATCCTGGATGAGCTGCACTACCTGAGCCACTTGTGTGGGTTGTAGACTCTGTCTCATGCTACCACTAGAGTGAAAGCACCGCCAGCATTCAAAAGTGACCAAAACATCAGCCAGGAAGCATAGGAACTGAGAAGTGGTCTGTGGTCACCACCTGCATAACCACTTCTTTATTGGGGGTGTCTTGCTAATTGCCTATAATTTCCACCTGTTGTCTATTCCATTTGCACAACAGCATGTGAAATTTATAGTCAATCAGTGTTGCTTCCTAAGTGTACAGTTTGATTTCACAGAAGTGTGATTGACTTGGAGTTACATTGTGTTGTTTAAGTGTTCCCTTTATTTTTTTGAGCAGTGTATTTTACCTTATAATCACAGGAGACAAATGTGAAACCAGTCATATGGCAGCATACTGCGGTTTCTACTGACAATTGAGATGTACAAACTATGGCATAAGGGAACGACGAGCGGATAAGAGGCAATCCGTAATTTCGAATAAGACATTAATGAGCGAGCTAGGACGGACTCAATCAATATAACTATTTGTTCAGCACTTTTGAAATGTACAGTGACAGAATTCAGAACATGGGCCGTTCTTACAATATTCTCCCTGTACACCAAGTCAGAACCATAGGATAAATAAAGGGGGCATATAAGCAGACAATAAAAGCTCTTACAATATTCGATGATTACTTTTCTCTAAAACAGGCTTTAGGCTATATGTGCACTACCAAGTCAGAACAGTAGGCTAAGTTATGAGGGGGAAAGGGACCAAATTATTAGGGTGAGGCACATGGGCTACTAACAGCTTACTACACAACATACAATTAGTATTGCTTTCTTAGCTACAGTATACATACAGTGAGGGAAAAAAGTATTTGATCCCCTGCTGATTTTGTACGTTTGCCCACTGACAAATAAATGATCAGTCTATAATTTTAATGGTAGGTTTATTTGAACAGTGAGAGACAGAATAACAACAAAAAAATCCAGAAAAACGCATGTCAAAAATGTTATAAATTGATTTGCATTGTAATGAGGGAAATAAGTATTTGACCCCTCTGACTTAGTACTTGGTGGCAAAACCCTTGTTGGCAATCACAGAGGTCAGACGTTTCTTGTAGTTGGCCACCAGGTTTGCACACATCTCAGGAGGGATTTTGTCCCACTCCTCTTTGCAGATCTTCTCCAAGTCATTAAGGTTTCGAGGCTGACGTTTGGCAACTCGAACCTTCAGCTCCCTCCACAGATTTTCTATGGGATTAAGGTCTGGAGACTGGCTAGGCCACTCCAGGACCTTAATGTGCTTCTTCTTGAGCCACTCCTTTGTTGCCTTGGCCATGTGTTTTGGGTCATTGTCATGCTGGAATACCCATCCACGACCCATTTTCAATGCCCTGGCTGAGGGAAGGAGGTTCTCACCCAAGATTTGACGGTACATGGCCCCGTCCATCGTCCCTTTGATGCGGTGAAGTTGTCCTGTCCCCTTAGCAGAAAAACACCCCCAAAGCATAACGTCTCCACCTCCATTTTTGACTGTGAGGGTGGTGTTCTTGGGGTCATAGGCAGCATTCCTCCTCCTCCAAACATGGCGAGTTGAGTTGATGCCAATGAGCTCGATTTTGGTCTCATCTGACCACAACACTTTCACCCAGTTCCCTCTGAATCATTCAGATGTTCATTGGCAAACTTCAGACGGGCCTGTAAATGTGCTTTCTTGAGCAGGGGGACCTTGCGGGCGCTGCAGGATTTCAGTCCTTCACGGCGTAGTGTGTTACCAATTGTTTTCTTAGTGACTATGGTCCCAGCTGCCTTGAGATCATTGACAAGATCCTCCCGTGTAGTTCTGGGCTTCGTTCTCATGATCATTGCAACTCCACGAGGTGAGATCTTGCATGGAGCCCCAGGCCGAGGGAGATTGACAGTTATTTTGTGTTTCTTCCATTTGCGAATAATCGCACCAACTGTTGTCACCTTCTCACCAAGCTGCTTGGCGATGGTCTTGTAGCCCATTCCAGCCTTGTGTAGGTCTACAATCTTGTCCCTGACATCCTTGGAGAGCTCTTTGGTCTTGGCCATGGTGGAGAGTTTGGAATCTGATTTATTGATTGCTTCTGTGGACAGGTGTCTTTTATACAGGTAACAAACTGAGATTAGGAGCACTCCCTTTAAGAGTGTGCTCCTAATCTCAGCTTGTTACCTGTATAAAAGACACCTGGGAGCCAGACATCTTTCTGATTGAGAGGGGGTCAAATACTTATTTCCCTCATTAAACCCAGACCCTTAAACCCAGACTTGTATAAAAGACACCTGGGAGCCAGAAATCTTTCTGATTGAGAGGGGGTCAAATACTTATTTCCCTCATTGAAATGCAAATCAATTTATAACATTTTTGACATGCGTTTTTCTGGATTTTTGTTGTTGTTTTTCTGTCTCTCACTGTTCAAATAAACCTACCATTAAAATTATAGACTGATCATTTATTTGTCAGTGGGCAAACGTACAAAATCAACAGGGGATCAAATACTTTTTTCCCTCAATGTATCTCCCTGGCATATTACATCATTATGCAGCTGCATACAAGACATTTTTGGACTCACCTTGTTGTTCTGTGCTCACTTGAACTGGAAGGTGGCGTGGCGGTCCTTCTTGTGGGCAAATCTTGTCATAAAACATTGTCATCAAAGTCTGGCATTCTCTGGATTTGTGGTGCTTTCAAGACAACTGGAACTCGGGAAAAACAAGGTTGAATCTTGACATCAGTGATCTTCAGTTCGGAGCTCTTGAAAGAGGCCAGAGTTTCCGACTTGGAATTCGGAGTTGGAGCTCCCAGTCGGAGCTTGTTTTTTTCAGAGTTCCCAGTTGTCTTGAGCTCAATGAAGTCTGAGATTTCCCAGTTCCGAGTTTCCAGTTGTTTTGAACGCGGCAGAAGTCATGCTGGATTGACAGCATGGCCAATGTATTCAAACTTTTCTGGCCCATGGTGTTGTATGTGAATGTTTATCCTTTTAAGCTTGGAGAAGAGACCCTCAAACCCAGACTTGGACCACACACACTCCACTGAATAGCAGGCTAGTGATTGCTTTCCAACTCTTGCAGTTAGCCACTGATTCCTTCCAAAACACTCATTGTTGAATTTGCGATTTACAACTTGTTGTGTAATGTTTATGTCTAATGGCTGATGAGCACCTATACGTTTTATTTATAATTTCTCTTCATATGACAAGGATTGAAAAGGATTTGCCAGTAGATTGTCGACTTGATTCATGATGATGACTGCTTGTCTAGCTTGCTAGCTAAGATTTTGAAAGTATGATGTTGGCATGATCAGTCCAATCAAAGCTACGGTAGCGTGATTTGATGTAATGTTATCTGTGGCCAATGCCTTGAGCCTTCTTGGATGGGCATTTCTAATGTAAATCTATGGCAGCACCCAAGCGGCTTCAAATTTCGAGCTCTCCCCGTAGATTTTGAGGTGAGGTAGTGTCCCCATGAGTGACAGAACACTGAGACAATCACGGCGCAACTAGAGAACATTACCAACCCCTATGCTCCGTATTCTCCGCTGGCTGCCCCATCACCACAGAAGGCACTGAGCTAGGCTGAAACACCTGCATTTTGGAGCTGCCTTACTCAAGAAAGCAAAAAAGAGACCATGTTTGTATGCGGCTTTATTAACTCAATGTTGTTGTTTCTACCTTGTTTGCAAACATATGTGACACATATTAATGCCAAAATAACATGAAAACAGGCAACACATTTATTTGTATATATATACACAGCTCTGGAAAAAATTAAGAGACCACTGCAAATTTTTCTTAAATCAGCATCTCTACATGCATGACAACCATTCCATTCCAGTGTCTGTTGAATTCCAACACAGGCACACCTCATTCTACTGAATTAGGTACTGATTAGGTGATCACCTGAACCAAATCTTATTTAACGAGGAAAAGTATAAAAAACACTGCTGTGGTCATCACTATCCTCTTGCAATAGGACCAGCTGGATGGCAAAAACAGTGCTAATAGTACCTCAAAAGTAATATTAATCAAAAAATAACTATTGACCATGCCAAAAGAGTTGAAAAAGAAAGTTTTGAGTTTAGGAAAAGAAGGGTTCAATTCTGGCTTTACTGGCAGAGGGATACAGTGAGCGTCAGGTTGCTTCCATCCTTAAAATTTCAAAGACGGCGGTTCATAAGAACAAGGTCAAGCAGCGGACATTGGGGACAACAATGCTACAGACCGGCAGAGGGCGAAAACGACTCTACTGACCGGGATGACCGCCAACTCATTCGAATGTCACTCAACAACCATAGGATGACATCAAGTGACCTACAAAAAGAATGGCAAACGGCAGCTGGGGTGAAGTGCACGGCGAGGACAGTTCGAAACAGGCTCCTAGGGGCAGGGCTGAAGTCGTGCAAAGCTAGAAAAAAGCCCTTAATCAATGAGAAGCAAAGAAGAGCCAGGCTGAGGTTTTCAAAAGACCATAAGGATTGGACCATAGAGGACTGGAGTAAGGTCATCTTCTCTGATGAGTCCAATTTTCAGCTTTGCCCAACACCTGGTCGTCTAATGGTTAGACGGAGACCTGGAGAGGCCTACTAGCCACAGTGTCTCTCACCCACTGTGAAATTTGGTGGAGTATCGGTGTTGATCTGGGGGTGCTTCAGCAAGGCTGGAATTGGGCATGAATCAAGCCACGTACAAGGTTGTCCTGGAAGAAAACGTGCTTCCTTTTGCTCTGACATTGTTCCCCAACTCTGAGGATTGGTTTTTCCAGCAGGACAATGCGCCAGGTCAATCAAGGTGTGGATGGAGGACCACCAGATCAAGACCCTGTCATGGCCAGCCCAATCTCCAGACCTGAACCCCATTGAAACCTTCTGGAATGTGATCAAGAAGAAGATGGATGGTCACAAGCCATCAAACAAAGCCGAACTGCTTGAATTTTTGTGCCAGGAGTGGCATAAAGTCACCCAACATCAATGTGAAAGACTGGTGGAGAGCATGCCAAGACGCATGAAAGCTGTGATTGAAAATCAGGGTTATTCCACCAAATATTGATTTCTGAACTCTTCCTAAGTTAAAACATTAGTATTGTGTTGTTTAAAAATGAACATGAACTTATTTTCTTTGCATTATTCAAGGTCTGACAACACTGCATATTTTTTGTTATTTTGAGCAGTTGTCATTTTCTGCAAATAAATGCTCTAAATGACAATCTTTTGGGGGGGAATTTGGGAGAAATGTTGTCAGTAGTTTATAGAATAAAACAAAAATGTTAATTTCACCCAAACACATACCTATACATAGTAAAACCAGAGAAACTTATATTTTTGCAGTGGTCTCTTAATTATTTCCAGATCTGTATATATAACTTTTTTTTTTGCTAAACAGGTGGGGCTCAAAACAGGTGGGGCTCTGCCCCGCCTGCCCTGAATGACGGGTCGCCAATGAGGCTAATTAAATAGTTATGGAGAGGGGAGCGTAGACCAAGCCGTAACAGTTTGAACCAGATTCATGGTGCAATACTTGGCTGTGTCATCACACAGTTCCATGGTTAGTGCAGGCAATAGACTAGGGTATAGTCTACTATAGCCTACTTTTGTACACTATTCTCCCTTTATAATTATATATACAGTAATCTTCCAACATTACCATGGGTTAAAGAACTGAATGTGGAAATTTTCAGAATGAATCATACCACCGTTTTCTTTCTTTTCGAGTGTAAAAGTTTGCCAAACCTGTTTTTCTTATGATTTATAAGTACTTTCCTTACCCTAAATAAGATCAGAGTATTTGTAAATCTTCCAATTGGTGTTGAAACGGAGACAAATAAGCATATACAGTATTCTATTGAGTCTGTTGACAAAATTCAAACTAAGAGGCACACCATATTTAAAGGGATGGCTTAAGATAAATGTACTGAAAACCCTATTGAATTAAAACTAATCTGTTGGCCAGCAAGTGGGAGGGTTTTCAGCAGTTGAATTACATTTACTCAGCGTGAACAAGGAAACCACGCCTGCAAAGCCCATTAAGCATCTTCAAAAGGTAAGTCTGAATACCAACTACTGAGAAGTGTGTAGGAAAGGCACCAGTAAGAAAGGCATAATTTCCTAAGTCAGAATCGGGCCCATAGAATATTGGCTAAAAAGTATTGTGGAGCTCTGCACCTTATAAACAGTACTGGCACCCAACATGAGTACCAGCACCTATTTCAGTCTAAGTCAAGCACTGAGTATCTCCAGACCATCCAACGCCTCTTACAAAAACACGACTGATTGTAAGTTCAAAAGATTTTTCAGTGTGTGCATGAACACAGATTCAAACTAAGTAGTAGCGGTAACATTACATTTTACTCAATATTTTCAACAGTTCACAGTAATACAGCTGATGTTACCACCCATCTGTAACCATCCACTTTGTACATGCAGTCATTTTGTGTCAGCAATATAAAATGTAAGCTCATTTTCTAAATTGCAGCCCTCTTTCAGCAAATAACAAGTCAACGAGCAACAATCAATATTTGTCCAGATTTGAACTTGAGAGACTGCTTAATGAAATTCAGTGGAATTCAACAGTGGTCTATAATAACCTTCCAAATATAGCCAGCCAAGGTAAATACAATTTGGAATGTAGATAATACAATTTACAAAACAGATTACAATAATAGGTAAATCTATTCGGATAACAGTAACATAATTTGATAACAGTGTAATTGTAACATTCCAATAAGTTTCACTTTTCTTTCTTGAATTGACAAGACTGATCAAAAAAAAAATCTTCCTTGTTACAAATTAAAGAAAGTACTACTAAAATAAAGACAGCACACAATTTGTCATGGCATCAAATGCAGTTTGGCATTTGAAACATCTTCCACACCTCCACAGAAAGCATTTTCAATGGTGCACGCCATTCCACGCAACTCAACTCACACACTTGGAGTTTGACAACTCATCAATGTGCAAGAACACACATCTCTACTCCTCTGAGCTTAGCTCAAAACCAGCAAACTGAATTTGGTCAATATTGTAGGGAATACATACATGTATACAAAATATAAGGTACAGTATATAAAATATAATGTAGAGTACATTAATGATGAAATGGCTAAGACAGGATACGCTCAAACATCATAAGCTCTCTACAGAGGGTGATGGGATCCCAACTAGAGTAGAACAGAAATGATCTACATATGTTCAATTCCATTAAGTACAAAGGAATGACAGTTACTGTATGACACTTCACTCAAAATCAGCTGTCTTAAAATGACTTCAAATACAATGACCTGAGGAGAAGAGCAAACATGTCACTTGATCCACTGTATAATATTGTCAGTAGTACTGCTTCAAAGACATGTTTTTAACAATTAACCAATCAACTGTGGACCATGTAAAATATGTTTTTCATATCAAAGCCACAAATTTGAGTTTGAGTTACTTCCCATAAATCCACGGAGCAACAGCACCAAACACAAGCTTCACTATGGCAACAGTGAAAACAATATACTAATAGCAAACAAGTGACTGTTCAGGCAATTATGGCGTGTGTGTTATTGTATTAAAAACATTTACTTAGGCATCTCACAGGGCATTACCCTCAGTAATATGAACACCAGCACAATCTTACTGCTACATTGTGGTTGTTCTCAATTGAAATATATAAATGAGAGAGTACAAAACATCAATAAAACAAAATAGCATACATTCAGGTAGATTAAAACTAGAGTAGATTGCATAATCGTCCTCCAAGGTATGGGTCGTTCCACGAAAACAGTGCCTTTTGCATCCCTTTGATATTTTAAGTAGTAATTGTGCACCAATATTTAATTTTAACAGCCTGTTATATTAAATGAAGTATCATTTAATATAGACCACATGGATAATTAAATAAATCCGATTTTTTTATATGAATAAAGACTTGCTAAAGTGCCAAAATTCAGTGTTTTGACATGTCCCTCCGTGCACCCTCTGTGACTTCTAGGAAGTTTTTAACCCACTTAACCCCAACATTTCTTGAAGTTTTCACCATCATTGTAAAGCCCTTGTTATTGTTGCTCTGACAAAGTAATTTCTGAAGATTATTATTTATTAGTGTTACCCATAGATAGACAGGCTAGAAATGTAACAATAAATCAATAAAAATGGGAAGCTTGCATTCAATTGCCACTCCCTGTTCCATTCCCCTTGTCAAATGGGGATTTATGGCTGATTTAAGACGAAATCGTCAACCCTGTTACTTTATTTGACACTTACTATAGTACTTTTTTTTTTTTTTACATCTGCTCTTTATGACAGAATGTTAAAATGAGGTGAAATCAAAAGTATTTTTTTACCAAGTTGCACTTCTCAAAAGGCACCGAATTGCTGAAACGACCCGTATAATGATATTGAATATAAACACATTTTCTTCACATTTCACAGATGCTGGATGCAGGGCATGCATTACATTCCTTGATAGCCATACAATAATGCAGTACCACCGAAGGACACACTCCATGTATGCCCCTGCTTCAACTCAGTTCCACATAACAGTTTGTGTCCTGCTCAATCGATAAGAACCCAAGCTTTGGGAGAGTAACAGAAGTTTATGTGGCAGTCCATCTGCATGCAAGACCTGTGGCAATCAGTTATTTCACTAGATAATCCCTCTGCCACAGCTGAAAACCTGTGTGTGTGATATCAAACGTCCCAGGAAAAGAATGTTGCAGAGTGGGCATCCTCTTCATTCTGGCTTATGAAGAAGTGATCTGGATGAGAAGAGAGTTCCTCTAGACATCACATGTAACAGACAACATGACAGGGAGCAGGGAGAGGCTGGCTTCCTTCTGTGGTCGCTTAGCTTTCCTACTCCATTGAGTCTGATGCAGGACGCTGCTCTCCCCTTCAGACCCGGGCTCAGGCCCCAGGGAAGGCCCAGTCTAAGGGGTCAGGATGAGGCTGCCGGCCTCCTCTCTTTCCTGCCGCTGGAAGGCATCATGGGCCTGCTCCAGATCCAGAACCACTCCCAGTAGCCGAGCCGCTGCAGCCTGCCTGTGCTTCAGGAGCTCCACACTACAGTCTGCTCCATCTGGGGGAGAGAGAGAGAGAGATATTTGAAGCAATGTGAATGCTTTAAATGACAGTACAAGGGTCTAGGGAAGCAACCTCTCTGACAGCTAAGGTGTTACAACTGTTCAAACTGCATATTAAAAAAGGCACTGCTTTGACAGTCTCTCACCAGGGAGCTGCCCAGAGTTCAGTCTATTCTCTTCTGTGGTCATCTCAGCCTCCACCTCCACATACTGCTTCCTGTTAGCACACAGCCCAGGCCACAGCACAGCACAGCACAGCACAGCACAGCACACTTACATTAACACACTGATCAGCATGTTTATCAATGTTTAGACAGTGTGTAACAGAGTTTGAAAACATTGTGTGAGAGAGGCTGAACATAACAATCCACACTGATGTGTTCCTGAGTTACAGGCTATATTCTAATGAATAAAAGTAGTCCTAGTGTTGCAATGTAGACCCCTTGTGACAAGTAAATGAACTGCACCCTGTCTGTCTGTCTGAGAAGGTTTATCATAGCCTTCAAATGTCTCATGTCAAAGTGTATGCCACTGACCTGAGCTTTTCTCTTCCCTGAAGAAGCTGTTTGTAGATGGTCTGAGTCTCTGCGTCTGGATCCAGTGGGTCACTCCAGTCACCCAGAGTCACTGCAGAGTGAGTGCGACTGCAACCTAAAGCTGAACAAGAGAGAGGGGCCATACAGTGTATTCACTTTTCTACTCTGTCTGTGAGATTCTCAGTCTATGTGAGCAAACAAATATGGGCTGGTGTAAGAGTAGTGCACATAAATGTGAGATAAAAATATAATTATGAAGTGTTAAGGAAGCACTAACATGTTATGTGTGTGTGGTACTTTAACAAAGCTTCCTACATAAGTCAATATTTTAATTACTAGTGCGGTCGGCCTTTAGACAGCAGGTCCACTTGCCACTGCGGTATGCCCCCGGGTGGAAGGAGGGCAGCATGCGCCTGTTGTAGATACTGGCCTTCCTGATGGCTGACAGCCACTGGTTCAACTCATTCACATTCTGCAGACACAGACAGACATACACAACACTCAGGTCAGTCCCAGCGTACACACAAACCACAGAGAACAGGTATTTCCATGACTATACTCAAACATCACAGTGATGAAAAGAAAGCACCACAAAGTCAACCCAGTCAAGGTCAGTACTGGTGTGGTCAGTAATAGTGTGGTCAGTGACTGGAGGTCTGTCAGTACCTTGCACTGGATATAGATTGTGTGCATCTGTCCATCGTTGTCCTGAGTGACGACCTGCATCACATGCTGCTGTTGGAAGGCATTCTCATCCACTCTCTCCACAGCACACACACACTGGATGGGAATGGAGGAGCGCACCTGCAGGATACACACATAACACAGTATCAGTATACACACATCTCCATGTGGCACTCCTGTATTACTCTTTGGAGGTAATTTTCTGATGCAGGCAAATACACATCAAATTAATCATTCAGCTATCAGCTATATTCCTCAGGCGAGTTTAGGCCCGGCTTCAAGTGCCACCCTTACGGGTACAGTAGATACAGTATGTCTGCTTTCATCCTTCCCCTACTTTTTATTAAGTATTATGCAATTCAAGACCATTTTTCAAAGAAAAAGGACTGAAAAGAAAAGAGTTGTGGAGAGATGGAGAAGAAAGTGTGAGAGAGCAGGGCAGGAGAAAAATGTCAGAAAGGCTGCTTTAATGTGTAAATCAGCCACTTCCATGGGGAGCCTGCCTCACTCAGGCTAGAGCACAGTGGGAGGGGCGAGGGGATATTGTCCACAGTTGGATTTGCAACGATAGTATGAATATCCACAGCCTTCAATTAACCTAGCCTTTATTCCAGCCACACAAAGGAAGAAGCCTGTTCAAAGAGAACCCTCTTTTACTGGCCTATTCCCTACATCTCTCTCTCTCTCTTTCGCTCTCTTTCTTTCTCTGCCCCCCCCCCCCTCCCTATCTCTATCCCTCTCTTTCTCACTCTCCCCCCTCTCTCTTGTTCTCTTTTTCGCTCACTTGCTCTCTGTCCCTCTCTCTTCCTTCCCCTTCTACCCCATTTCAATCTCTCCCTCTCCCTCATCCCCACTCCTGTCCTGGACTGACTAGGCAAATGAGAGAAGCTCATTATCAAAAGACTGGGCATTACATGATAATAGCCACCCACTAATGATGTTGTCATACAGAGAGAAACACAAATAAATGAAGGCAGAGGGATGATTAAAATGTTGTTGTTTTTTATGAGGCAGGATGACGATCAAACACCCTTTGAAGGGTACAGGAGCCAATTCATCACCAGAGGAAATTGTGTTACCTTGTTATAATGAGTTACTTTCAGAGGACTTTGATCCTTAATGTTTTCTTGTCCGTCTTTATCTGACGTAACAGAGTGGAGGAATTGCCATTAGAGCTGGTCATGGGTAGGTTTCTGTAGAGAGTGTATGTGGGGATCAGACCTGCCAGGGGTCCGGGGTCTTGGCGTAGGACAGCGTCTCACTGCTCAGCCAGAAGTATCGCTTCTTGAAGGTAAAGCGGGACAGGAGCTGGGGGCCTTCGGCCTTGTGCCTCTGGAGATATCCCTCCTTCACTGTCACTGAGGGCAGGAACACAGCCCTCTGGGGCACCTCAGACACTGCAGACAGACAGAGAGAGCGAGAGAGAAAAGAGAGGGAGAAAAAAAAGGGAAGAGGTACAGTGACGGAGGGGAAGGGGAAGGGGGTGTGAGAAAGGAAGAGAGAAATAAGATGGGTGATAAAGGGGAGCACAGAAACAGAAGTTCTACTTTTTAGCAATATGGACACAAGGTGGAGCTGTAGCAGTATAGTTATGGTTAATGTATACATACTGATGAATTACATTACAGCACATTATGCATTATCTCATTGTACATCTTTGTTTGTGTCATCTTGCCTCCCTAGTCACCCTTGTGTTCAGCACACCCTAGTGTTAAATTCATCAAAAATAGTGACTGAAATATTTGGACTTGGACTGAAATTGGTGCTGGTACTCATGTTGGGTGCCGGTACTGTTTATATTTAGGTGCAGGCGCGCCACAATACTTTTGAGCTAATATTCTATAAGAGAAACAGGAGCTCAAGCAGTAGAACATTTGAGGTGCTGGTACTCAGCTCTGGTGAGCTCCTGCCCAAGTCAGTCAAACACCTATTTTTCAGTGGCAATTGATTAGACTATAACTGACTAAATATACACAGAATAAACTATAACTAAACTTTTCTTTCTTTTTTTCAGTTGACTAAAACGACAGGAGACAAAATCATCTCGGTGACTAAAATCTGACAACTAGTAAGTGGACTGGACAATAGTTTTTGGAGAGATTTAGAGCTTTTCAGTGATAAGCACAATTAATATTAGCAGCACAAACGCGCAGCGTAGTCGCAGTTTTGTTCAGCAATGGGAAGGACGCGCCACACCCGGCACACATCAGCTGCGTGGGAACAAGCGATGTGTGGGAAGACAGGCAGACAGGCTCTGCTCCTGCACGGATTATACACATCGCGCAGGCGACTCTCTTGCTTCCCCATAGCTAACCAGTCACCACCATCCTTCTAGTTAGCTACCCTTTGCCTGGTTGGGAAACACAAGCTTCTTTACGAAATTACAACGCATAACCGCATTAAGTTTAATAGTAAAACAACAGTCTAGCTATGTTTTTATCTCGCTTGAGTAAGCTCAACCCTCCCATTTCATAGCCAGGTTCTGTAGCCAACGTAGCCAAGTCTCACTCTTTTCCTCAGAGAAAACGGCTTGATTCTAGCCCTTACCTTTCAAAAGATATGACGCTATGATTATTTTTTTTCTGTCGTGCATTGGCGGGCAGTATTTTACATTCATAAAGCATATCTCAGGCCGTTCTAAAACTAGGCTACTTGCGGACCTGACCGTTAACCCTTTGTTTAGGCTACACCTTGTTCAGTCATGCTACCTCATTAGCTAGCTATAGCCAACCTGACACACGTTCAGCAGGACTCAACGTTTTGGAACGTTCAGATAGAAATAAGCTATGTAGAACAAACATGCCTCTCTGATATGTTGAATAAGGAATAACATTGGTTCTGTTCATGGCATTTCTATCTGCAACGTTCAAGAACGTTTTGGAACTGAACGTGGCCCTGGTAACCCAGTGGTCCATTGGTCTAAGGCACTGCATCAGGCTCTGTCGTAGCCGGCCGCGACCAGGAGACCCATGGGGCGGCGCACAATTTGCCCAGCGTCGTCCAGGGTAGGGGAGGGAATGGCCGGCAGGGATGTAGCTCAGTTGGTAGGGCATGGTGTTTGCAACGCCAGGGTTGTGGGTTTGATTCCCATGGGGGGCCAGTATATATTAAAAAAACTATAATAATGTATGCATTCACTGTAAGTCGCTCTGGATAAGAGCGTCTGCTAAATGACTAAAATGTAAATGTAACATTACTAGTAGCCTATATGCAAACATTTGGCGGCACAGAAAGGAAAGGGATAGCAAACAATTAATAGACTAAATTCCTCTTGCCACTACACTATATCTGACTGGATAAATAACTTTCTTTTGATTTAATGTGGACCCAGTGACTCAGACTTGAGCACTTGGACCAGGACTCAAGCACTGGGACACAGACTTCAGCCATAGGGACTCGTGTCTCAACCATTGGTGACTCGGACTTGGACTGAGACTCGAGACTTGATTCGGACTTGAGGTTTAGTGACTCTACTACATCACTGGGCAAAACAGTCATTAGCTCCCGTTCAAAGTCATTAGCCCCCTTTTTACTTTTGGACACCAATGTGGCTGCGGCGTCTGTGGAACCTTGATAACAATGGCAATGACGTGACCGAGTGACGGAGGTCCAACCCATACTACTTTGCCAATACTTTGCGGAACCATCTGGTGATTGTGTGTGTCAGTTTGCGCTTGCGTGTGTCAGTTTGTTTTGTATGTAATGTGCAATATCTATTTACTCTGACTTATTTCATACAGTATTTCTGCTGTTGGGAAGAGAATAGGATGTTATGCATAACAATATGTTGGCAGGACAAGGCTATGTATGTTTGTGCACCTATAGGTTAATGTGGCAATACAAATGTGATGTGACTAAAATTAAAGGGCATTTTGTTGACTAAAATGGCCCACTATTTTAGTCATTTTAACAATAACTAGACTAAATCATTATTCAAATGACAAAAATGTGACTTAATGATATTTTAGTCAAAATGACTAAGACTAGACTAAATCTATAAAAGAGTGCCAAATTTAACACTGGCACACCCTCAGACAGATGGAACAATACAAATGCACTCCTGCATAACACATTCACATCAAGTGCTGAGATGACATGGAGATTGGAACATGATATTTCAGAGGGGTAAGATGGATCACAACAACAGACTCGCTGACACGTGATGATGAGAAAAGGGCATAGGTGTGCTATGTATACAGTGGGTGTGTAGGGGTGGCGAGGGCTCCACAGTTCCACGCACAGCCCACCGCGCTCCATTTTAGTCCCAGTATCAGCTCCCAGCTGCCTATGAATATTTCACCAGTGGGTCTTTTGTATCTATTGATACCAGTAATAACTGGCCTTGCCACACTGGCACCTGGTGGGTTAGCCTGCCCGGATAGGTGCCCAGCCAAACTTTGCTGTTCTGTTCCCCCCCCCCACCCAGTGGCTCTACCTTATCTCTGATCTCTACGGTTACCTGCTTGCTCTTCAGCAGGCTACTGATGCATTACTACTAGGGCCTAGATTTTCCCCTGGTCTGGTGACATGGTGAGGAAAAACTCCAGGCCTTATGCATTACTGAATAAACAGTGTCCTGCTGGTGCTTCTTACCGCTATCGTGGTCGATGTCGATGAGCTTGTCCAGGAAGTCTTTAACAGAGGCCACGCTATACAGGATGATGGGATGCAGGGGCTCCATCCACAGCTCCTTGCCGTGGCCCAGCTGCAAACCCAGGTTCCCCACACTCTGCACTGCCTGGCGCACAGAGAAACACAGCCATGTTCACCCACCACTCTCTCCTGTAACCATAACTTACCATCTGTCAAATGGACAGGGAGTATCGTTATCAATTCTGATATTAAATGAGCAGCACAGTATAATCAGGATGTGCTTGTGCTTTCTGTAACAGACTACTACACCCCTCTCTCTCTCTGAGTAACATCAAACATCCCAGTGAGCAGGCTTGCTGTGAGGCCCTCTTTGTCCTGCCCACACCTGGCATGGGGCGCAGAGGAAACCCCTCTCTGAAGCTCTGCTTTGAACCCCAGCCTGGCCGCACACAGAGGTAAAAATAGAACATTCTCTGTAGAGGACCCATAGCAACAGGACTTCAGCACCATGGACAGCAACTATATTCTCCACTGCTGTTTCACTGTGCAGGACTGTGTGGCACTGTTGTAGGATAAAAACGGTCTGTTTGGGGGGGGGGGTTCTGTGCATGTGTGTGTGCACGTGCGTTTGTGTGCACGTGTGTGTGTGTGTGTGTGTCCGTGAGAGTGTGTACGTGCAAGGGCACAGTACCTTGGCCAGTAGTAACAGTGTTCTGCTGGTGCGTGTATCTGCATGCTGGTCCCTCAGGTGAAAGAGCTTGGGTGTGAGGATAGCAGGGGCAAAGAAACGCAGGAAGAAAAACCCACTGATGGCCAGATACTTCACATCCTGTGGGGAGAGGGCCAGGAGGGAAGGAGTGCAACAGAGATTAATAAAAGAAAATAAATGCACTGACAACATCCCCATGTCTATTCTCTATCCAGCATTGAAATCTAGGTGACCTTTGTAGCTGAATTTGACCCCTTGACCTCTGGGTGTGAAACAGACCTTGTTCTCTGGCTCAGGGAACTGCTCCTCCACCCCCTTGTGCAGCTGTTTGAAGGCCACCCTCATGACAGGAGGACACTGGGTAACTGACCCAACGATGGACTCCACGATGTTGGACAGATAGCCCTGCAGCATCTCCACACTGCTCTCCCTCACCTCAGCCTCAGACACCGCACCTTTAAATGAGATACGCCTCCAGAGCAAAAGAGAGGAGTCAGTGTTACATTGAAATGAAATGTATACTGACAATTCAATGGAGCTCTGAAACACAAGGGCCTGCGGGACCCATACTGTGACCTTTGCTTTGTACAGACAGCATTGTCACTAATTATGAAGTCTGTGCACTGGCCAAATCAATACATCAACATCTATACATTTCATGTCTCAATAGATGCATCAGTGTTATGCCGTCTGTGGAAACTTGAGCACAAATGTGGACAGATAGCATAGTGGTACAGTAAATAGCAGGTTAAGTCTAAGGAGATGTAGGATCAGTCTGTGTAAATGATCAGATCTGGTCTGGGCAGATATAGGGATGATAGGTACTGGAGATGGGTGGGTGTCAGAGATAGGCATCTCAGGGGGGTTCTCTCTGGTTGCCAGGCAACAAACTTCCCCCATTTTTACATTCCTTTTCTTGTCTTGATGTTGTCGTCTCTAGTCACACTGTGGAGTAGGTGGGTATTATGCTGTGATGCAAGTCTCATATACTGTAGATGTTATGTGTTGTTATCCAGGAAACTAGTATATCTCTGAGGCTGTAAACAATCATTTTCACACCTGTATTTCGACACCAGTATTTTCTGTTTACCTGCTTCTGTTCAGATCAATTTTACACGGGTCCAGCTCAATGTACTTCTTCTCCTCAAAGATGCGGTTAATGATGGGCTTCAGGACCTCATGAAGGTACAGCATCCCCACAGCCTGCCAGTGCACAATACCTCACATTTAGAAAACATCCATTCAAAGCTTTTTTACTATTTATCCAGCCAGTTTACACAGCTAATGCTAGTTATTCAGAACAATAGTGGTTCTTAGATTTAAGTCATTCCCATGTCTATAGGACTAGGCTATCGTGCTTTACCGTGGGACCGGTAAGAGCATAGTGAGACTGTCAAGAGAGAATCAAGCTAACACGTTGGATTGACAGAGGGATCATGCCCAGACAACATGATGAGAATTTCCTGGATTCTACTCACCTTCATGAACTGCTCCATGGCTTTAGAAGCTAGAGAGTTGGACCGGAACAGGGTGTTTGGATCCACTGTCAGAGAGATACATTAAAGAGAAGAGGAATGTAGGATATACATTTCTAAACCACTCTGTATGGGGCTAAGAGGAGTAATAAACCACATTTTGATCTTGGTTAACTAGGGCTACTTCAATACTAGCGCTACTCTATTTTCATAGAGGACTTCATTGACCCCATTTGCTACCCAAGTTACCTTTATCCTTGGAGGGAGGAACATTGACGTAGGCATAGTGATATGACCTATTGCCGGGTAAAGTGTTTTATACTGAACACAAATATAAACGCAACATGTAAAGTGTTGGTCCCATGTTCCATGAGCTGAAATAAAAGATCCCAGGATAATCCATCCACCTGACAGGTGTGGCATATCAAGAAGCTGATTAAACAGCATGATCATTACACAGGTGCAGCTTGTGCTGGGGACAATAAAAGGCCACTCTAAAATGTGCAGTTTTGTCACACAATATTGGGCTCCAGTGTGGTGCAGCGATCTAAGGCACTGCATCTCAGTGCTTGAGGCGTCACTACAGACCCCCAGGTTCGATTCCAGGCTGTATCACAACCGGCCGTGATTGGGAGTCCCATAGGGCGGTGCACAATTGGCCCAGCGTCGTCCAGGTTTGGCCGGTGTAGGCCGTCATTGTAAATAAGAATTTGTTCTTAACTGACTTGCCTAGTTAAATAAAAAGAAATACAATGCCACAGATATTTGAAGTTTTGAGGAAGCGTGCAATTGGCATGTTGACTGCAGGAATGTCCACCAGAGTTGTTGCAAGATAATTTAATGTTCATTTCTCTACCATAAGTCACCTCCATTGTCGTTTTAGAGAATTTGGCAGTACGTCCAACCGACCTCACAACAGCAGACCACGTGTAACCACGCCAGCCCAGGATCTCCACATCCGGCTTCTTTACCTGCGGGATCGTCTGAGACCAGCCACCCGGACAGCTGATGAAACTGTAGGTTTGCACAACCGAATAATTTCTGCTCAAACTGTCAGAAACCATCCCAGGGAAGCTTATCTGCGTGCTCGTTGTCCTCACCAGGGTCTTGACCTAACTGCAGTTCAGCGTCGTAATTAACCGACTTCAGTGGGCAAATGCTCACCTTCGATGGCCACTGGCACGCAGGAAAAGTGTGCTCTTCACGGATGAATCCGGATTTCAACTGTACCGGGCAGATGACTGACAGCGTATATGGCGTCGTGTGGGCGAGTGGTTTGGCGATGTCAACGTTGTGAACAGAGAGCACCATGGTGGCGGTGGGGTTATGGTATGGGCAGGCATAAGCTACGAACACAATTGCATTTTATTGATGGCAATTTGAATGGACAGAGATACCGTGACGAAATCCTGAGGCCCATTATCGTGCCATTCATCCGCCACCATCACCTCATGTTTCAGCATGATAATGCATGGCCCCATGTCGCAAGGATCTGTACACAATTCCTGGAAGCTGAAAATGTCCCAGTTCTTCTATGGCCTGCATACTCAACAGACATATCACCCATTGAGCATGTTTGGGATGCTATGGTGTACGACAGCGTGTTCCGGTTCCCGCCAATATCCAGCTACTTCACACAGCCATTGCAGAGGAGTAGGACAACATTCCACAAGCCACAATCAACAGCCTGATCAACTCTATGCGAAGGAGATGTGTCGCGCTGCATGAGGCAAATGGTGGTCACACTAGATACTGAATGGTTTTCTGATCCACGCCCAACCTTTTTTTAAAGGTATCTGTGACCAACAGATGATTATCTGTATTCCAAGTCATGTGATTGACTGATTTCCTTATATGAAATTGGTGCATGTTGCGTATATATTTTTGTTCAGTGTAGTTGTAGGCCTGAAGATCATTTGTGAGAAGAGATGGGGAAGGAGCTACCTGCTCTGTTATCACATTAAAAAGGATGTTTAAAGTTTGTTCCACCACACCACTTCTACAGTATAAATGCATGTCTAGATTTTTTTCTCACTTTTTTTCCCCCTCACACATATTTCTACAACCCAACATCTATTTTGATCTTGATCGTGTGGAGTTGCTATGGAAACTTTGCTTGTTATCGCAAGCCACACTAACAGAAAGTGAAAAAAAAGAGCACAACAAAACTCCTTATGACTTAGCCTGGAGAAAGGAACATACAGTGCATTCGGAAAGCATTCAGACCCATTGACTTTTTCCACATTTTGTTACATTAGACCATTATTCTAAAATTGATTAAATTACTTGTTTTCCTCATCAATCTACACACAATAGCCCATAATTACATAGCGAAAACAGGTTTATAGAAATGTTTAAAAAAAATAAAAAATTAAAAGACTAATATCACATTTACATAAGTATTCAGATCCTTTACTCAAGACATTGTTGAAACACCTTCGGCAGCGAATACAGCCTTGAGTCTTCTTGGGTATGACGCTACAAGCTTGGCACACCTGTATTTGGGGAGTTTCTCCCATTCTTCTCTGCAGATCCTCTCAAGGTCTGTCAGGTTGGATGGGGAGCGTCGCTGCACAGCTATTTTCAGGTCTCTCCAGAGATGTTCGATCTGGTTCAAGTCCGGGCTCTGGCTGGGCCACTCAAAGACATTCAGAGACTTGTCCTGAAGCCACTCCTGCATTGTCTTGGCTGTGTGCTTAGGGTTGTTGTCCTGTTGGAAGGTGAACCTTCACCCCAGTCTGAGGTCATGTGCTCTGGAGCAGGTTTTCATCAAGGATCTCTCTGTACTTTGCTCCTTTCATCTTCCTTCAATCCTGACTAGTCTCCCAGTCCCTGCCGCTGAAAAACATCCCCACAGCATGATGCTGCCACCACCATGCTTCACCGTAGGGATGGTGCCAGGTTTCCTCCAAACATGACGCTTGGCATTCAGGCCAAAGAGTTAAATCTTTGTTTCATCAGACCAGAGAATTTTGTTTCTCATGGTCTGAGTCCTTTAGGTGCATTTTGGAAAACTTCAAGCGAGCTGTCATGTGCCTTTTACTGAGGAGTGGCTTCCGTCTTGATACTCTACCATAAAGGCCTGATTGGTGGAGTGCTGCAGAGATGGTTGTCCTTCTGGAAGGTTCTCCCATCTCCACAGAGGAACTCTGGAGCTCTTTCAGAGTGACTATCAGGTTCTTGGTCACCACCCTGACCAATGCCCTTCTACCCGGATTGCTCAGTTTGGCTGGGCGGCCAGCTCTAGGAAGAGTCTTGGTGGTTGCAAACTTATTCCATTTAAGAATTATGGAGGCCACTGTGTTCTTGGGCACCTTCAATGCTGCAGACATTATTTGGTACCCTTCCCCGGATCTGTGCCTCGACACAATCCTGTCTCGGAGCTCTACGGACAATTCCTACGACCTCATGGCTTGGTTTTTGCTCTGACGTGCACTGTCAACTTTGGGACCAATAAATGTCAGATCAATTGAATTTCCCACACGTGGACTCCAATCAAGTTGTAGAAACATTTCAAGGAAGATCAATGGAAACAGGATGCACCTGAGCTCAATTTTGAGTCTCATTGCAAAGGGTACTTAAGGTATTTCGGTTTTTTATTTTTAATACATTTGCAAAAATTTTATAAATATATGTTTTTGCTTTGTCATTATGGGGTATTGTGTGTAGATTGATGAGGAACATTTTTAATTTAATCCATTTTAGAATAAGGCTGTAACGTAACAAAATGTGAAAAAAGTAAAGGGGTGTCAATACTTTTCGATTGCACTGTAATTAATGAACACCCCGAATTTGTCAAATGACTGTAAGGTTGAATAATTTCTGGAGGTCTGATTAATATAGTGCTGCACCGCCCGCCCACACAGACCGACCGTGGCTGCTGCTGCGATTAGAGAGAGAGCGTCAAATCAGAGTTAAATACCAGCAACAGCCTGTGTGGGATACACAGGAACAAGAGCAGGTGATCAGCGGGGCTTTTTAAAATCTGCCTAGCACACATACACTCAAAGCTCCTTCCTATACTGTACACTACCTTAACCTACACACTGTCTGGTTGTTCACAGCTGCACAGGGATTTGTTTCACTACATCCAAGAGACTCAGTTGTCATATACAGTTGAAGTCGGAAGTTTACATACACTTAGGTTGGAGTCATTAAAACTCGTTTTTCAACCACTCCACAAATTTCTTGTTAACAAACTATAGTTTTGGCAAGTCGGTTAAGACATCTACTTTGTGCATGACACAAGTAATTTTTCCAACAATTGTTTACAGACAGATTATTTCACTTATAATTCACTGTATCACAATTCCAGTGGGTCAGAAGTTTACATACACTAAGTTGACTGTGCCTTTAAACAGCTTGGAAAATTCCAGAAAATGATGTCATGGCTTTAGAAGCTTCTGATAGGCTAATTGACATAATTTGAGTCAATTGGAGGTGTACCTGTGGATGTATTTCAAGGCCTACCTTCAAACTCAGTGCCTCTTTGCTTGACATCATGGGAAAATCAAAACAATCAGCCAAGACCTCAGAAGAAAAATTGTAGACCTCCACAAGTCTGGTTCATCCTTGGGAGCAATTTCCAAATGCCTGAAGGTACCACGTTCATCTGTACAAACAATAGTATGCAAGTATAAACACCATGGGACCACGCAGCCGTCATACCGCTCAGGAAGGAGACGCGTTGTGTCTCCTAGAAATGAACGTACTTTGGTGGGAAAAGTGCAAATCAATCCCAGAACAACAGCAAAGGACCTTGTGAAGATGCTGGAGGAAACACGTACAAAAGTATCTACAGTGGGAGAACAAGTATTTGATACACTGCCGATTTTGCAGGTTTTCCTACTTACAAAGCATGTAGAGATCTGTAATTTTTATCATAGGTACACTTCAACTGTGAGAGACGGAATCTAAAACAAAAATCCAGAAAATCACATTGTATGATTTTTAAGTAATTAATTTGCATTTTATTGCATGACATAAGTATTTGATCACCTACCAACCAGTAAGAATTCCGGCTAGCACAGACCTGTTAGTTTTTCTTTAAGAAGCCCTCCTGTTCTCCACTCATTACCTGTATTAACTGCACCTGTTTGAACTCGTTACCTGTATAAAAGACACCTGTCCACACACTCAATCAAACAGACTCCAACCTCTCCACAATGGCCAAGACCAGAGAGCTGTGTAAGGACATCAGGGATACAATTGTAGACCTGCACAAGGCTGGGATGGGCTACAGGACAATAGGCAAGCAGCTTGGTGAGAAGGCAACAACTGTTGGCGCAATTATTAGAAAATGGAAGAAGTTCAAGATGACGGTCAATCACCCTCGGTCTGGGGCTCCATGCAAGATCTCACCTCGTGGGGCATCAATGATCATGAGGAAGGTGAGGGATCAGCCCAGAACTACACGGCAGGACCTGGTCAATGACCTGAAGAGAGCTGGGACCACAGTCTCAAAGAAAACCATTAGTAACACACTACGCCGTCATGGATTAAAATCCTGCAGCGCACGCAAGGTCTCCCTGCTCAAGCCAGCGCATGTCCAGGCCTGTCTGAAGTTTGCCAATGACCATCTGGATGATCCAGAGGAGGAATGGGAGAAGGTCATGTGGTCTGATGAGACAAAAATAGAGCTTTTTGGTCTAAACTCCACTCGCCGTGTTTGGAGGAGGAAGAAGGATGGGTACAACCCCAAGAACACCATCCCAACCGTGAAGCATGGAGGTGGAAACATCATTCTTTGGGGATGCTTTTCTGCAAAGGGGACAGGACGACTGCACTGTATTGAGGGGAGGATGGATGGGGCCATGTATCGTGAGATCTTGGCCAACAACCTCCTTCCCTCAGTAAGAGCATTGAAGATGGGTCGTGGCTGGGTCTTCCAGCATGACAACGACCCGAAACACACAGCCAGGGCAACTAAGGAGTGGCTCCGTAAGAAGCATCTCAAGGTCCTGGAGTGGCCTAGCCAGTCTCCAGACCTGAACCCAATAGAAAATCTTTGGAGGGAGCTGAAAGTCCGTATTGCCCAGCGACAGCCCCGAAACCTGAAGGATCTGGAGAAGGTCTGTATGGAGGTGTGGCCCAAAATCCCTGCTGCAGTGTGTGCAAACCTGGTCAAGACCTACAGGAAACGTATGATCTCTGTAATTGCAAACAAAGGTTTCTGTACCAAATATTAAGTTCTGCTTTTCTGATGTATCAAATACTTATGTCATACAATAAAATGCAAATTAATTACTTAAAAATCATACAATTTAGATTCCATCTCTCACAGTTGAATAGTACCTATGATAAAAATTACAGACCTCTACATGCTTTGTAAGTAGGAAAACCTGCAAAATCGTCAGTGTATCAAATACTTGTTCTCCCCACTGTATATCCACAGTAAAAACGAGTCCTATATCAACATAACCTGAAAGGCCGCTCAGCAAGGAAGAAGCCACTGCTCCAAAACCGCCATAAAAAAGCCAGACTACGGTTTGCAACTGCACATGGGGACAAAGATCATACTTTTTGGAGAAATGTCCTCTGGTATGATGAAACAAAAATAGAACTGTTTGGCCATAATGACCATCGTTATGTTTGGAGGAAAAAGGGGGTTGCTTGCAAGCCAAAGAACACCATCCCAATCATGAAGCACGGGGTGGCAGCATCATGCTGTTGGGGTGCTTTGCTGCAGGAGGGTCTGGTGCACTTCACAAAATAGATGGCATCATGAGGAAGGAAAATTATGTGGATATATTGAAGCAACATCTCAAGACATCAGTCAGGAAGTTAAAGCTTGGTCGCAAATGGGTCTTCCAAATGGACAATGACCCCAAGCATACTTCCAAAGTTGTGGCAAAATGGCTTAAGGACAACAAAGTCAAGGTATTGGAGTGGCCATCACAAAGCCCTGACCTCAATCCTATAGAAAATGTGTGGGCAGAACTGAAAAAGCGTGTGCGAGCAAGGAGGCCTACAAACCTGACTCAGTTACACCAGCTGTATCAGGAGGAATGGGCCAAAATTCACCCAACTTATTGTGGGAAGCTTGTGGAAGGCTACCTGAAACATTTGACCTAAGTTAAACAATTTAAAGGCAATGCTACCAAATAATAATTGAGTGTATGTAAACTTCTGACCCACTGGGAATGTGATGAAATAAATAAAAAGCTGAAATAAATCATTCTCTCTACAATTATTCTGACATTTCTCATTCTTAAAATAAAGTGGTGATCCTAACTGACCTAAGACAGGGAATTTTTACTAGGATTAAATGTCAGGAATTGTGAAAAACTGAATTTAAATGTACTTGGCTAAGGTGTATCTAAACTTCAGACTTCAACTGTAACCATGATTTTTGACAAGAGCATCTAGAAAAGCATTACGCTCAAAAATATGACTTTCCTGTCCTTTGTTAAATTCCCCAGCCAGCCAGTGTCTCTTACAGGTGTGGTTGACCTCGCGGGTGTTGAGGTAGTCCAGGAAGGGCACCACCAGGCCCTTCCCCAGGTAGATCTTGACCAGGGTCATGGCCACGTCCTGCCGGCTCTCCACCGTGGTCACCTCCTCCAGCATGTTCAGGGGGCTGCCGTCCTCCACCTGGGGTGGGTCAGAGGGTGGAGATAGTCAAGGCCTATTAGCCAGGTGTTCATTTATGAGAGGAAGCTGGCTATGTGTCTGTCAGCCATGGGGCACAGTAGGCTCTATATACTGTATAAACCCTGTGGTGGAAGGATGTGGCATATTCTAAGAAATCTAAAGAAGGAAATATATTTTCATAGAAAGGAATCACGCACCATGGCATCTTCATATGGCATGAAAAATGTAATACATTAGTGGTTGAACAAATCAGAAAAATATCCTGTAGAATGAGTTAATAACAATGGGTTGTGTATGTGACAGCAGTGTGATGTTGACCTCAGCAGGAGAGATGACTGACTGCACCAGCAGGTCAATGAGAGGCTGGTAGTACATGGAGGGCAGGATATGGTCCTCCACCAGACGTACCTTCAGACGCAGCGCACCCAGCTTACCTCTATGGACAGAGAGAGAGAGAGATGTCTCAGAGACACTACAGTCACGACACTCTTAAACAATACTCACAAGAAGTTCGCTTAGCACAAGCATGTTATAGCACAGGCAGTGCTGAGCATTACCAAGGGAATGTGCCCACACTGGGGATATATTATGTTTGGTGGCTTGCCATGCGAGGTATGATGTGCAACAAACACCCTGTAATGGTTATTTTTTATAGTTTCCTGTCCCCTGCCATGTTGGGAGTGACAGGCCTCCCTTCTGATAGTATATTTTCATTCCCTCCCGAACAAACGCCCCACCTAAAGCTGTGACTCACTCCCTAATGACTCTCTGTCTATGTGTGTGTGTGCGTGTGTACGCACGTTGAAAAGGGAAAAATACCAAAAAAACTGAAATAAAATAACCATCTCGGACAAGACACCAGACAAACAACTGACGTCAATTGTGGCCTCTGGCATTAGGGGGGGACCAATACAGTGCATTGCATTCGGAAAGTATTCAGACCCCTTGACTTTTCCCACATTTTGTTACGTTACAGCCTTATTCTAAAATTGAATAAATAAATAAAAATCTCATCTATCTACACACAATACCCCATAATGACAAAGCAAAAACAGGCTTTTTGAATTTTTTTGCCCCTTTATTAAAAGTAAAACACTGAAATACCTTATTTACATAAATATTCAGACCCTTTGCTATGAGACTCGAAATTGAGCTCAGGTGCATCCTGTTTCCATTGATCATCCTTGAGATGTTTCCAAAACTTGATTGGAGTCCACCTGTGGTAAATTCAATTGATTGGACATGATTTGGAAAGGCACACACCTGTCTATATAAGGTCCCACAGTTGACAGTGCATGTCAGAGCAAAAACCAAGCCATGAGGTCGAAGGAATTGTCCGTAGAGCTCCGAGTCAGGATTGTGTCGAGGCACAGATCTGGGGAAGGGTACCACATTTTTTTTGCAGCATTGAAGGTCCCCAGGAACATAGTGGCCTCCATCATTCTTAAATGGAAGAAGTTTGGAACCACCAAGACTCTTCCTAGAGCTGGCCGCCAGGCCAAACTGAGCAATCAGGAGAGAAGGGCCTTAGTCAACGACGTGACCAAGAACCCGATGGTCACTCTGACAGAGCTCCAGAGTTCCTCTGTGAAGATGGTAGAACCTTCCAGAAGGACAACCATCTCTGCAGCACTCCACCAATCAGGCCTTTATGGTGGAGTGGCCAGACGGAAGCCACTCCTCAGTAAAAGGCACATGACAGCCCACTTGGAGTTTGCCAAAAGGCACCTAAAGGACTCAGACCATAAGAAACAAGATTCTCTGGTCTGATGAAACCAAGACTCAACTATTTGGCTTGAATGCCAAGCTCACGTCTGGAGGAAACCTTGCACCATCCTGTTGGAAAGATGAACGGAGCAAAGTACAGAGAGATCCTTGATGAAAACCTGCTCCAGAGCGCTCAGGATCTCAGACTGGGGTGAAGGTTCACCTTCCAACAGGACAACGACCCTAAGCACACAGCCAAGACAACGCAGGAGTGGCTTCGGGACAAGTCTCTGAATGTCCTTGAGTGGCCAAGCCAGAGCCCGGACTTGAACCCGATCTAACATCTCTGGAGAGACCTGAAAATAGTTGTGCAGCGACACTCCCCATCCAACCTGACAGAGCTTGAGAGGATCTGCAGAGAAGAATGTGAGGATCTCCACAAATACAGGTGTGCCAAGCTTGTAGCATCATACCCAAGAAGACTCGAGGCTGTAATCGGTGCCAAAGGTGCTTCAACAAAGTACTGAGTAAAGGGTCTGAATACTTATGTAAATGTGATATTTCCGTTTTATTTTATTTTATAAATGTTCTAACATTTCTAAAAACCTATTTTGCTTTGTCGTTATGGGGTATTGTGTGTAGATTGATGAGGGGGGAAAAAAACAATTTAATTAATTTTAGAATAAGGCTGTAACGTACAACATTTTGAAAAACTCAAGGGGTCTGAATTCTTTCAGAATGCACTGTATGTCCTCAAGTCATATATATTTTAAAAAACACCCCCCCTCCCTCTCTCTCTTACACACACACACAAACACAAACCGATACACATCCACAAAACCACACTAACACCCACACACTCCTTACCCAGCATCATCCTCATTGTTTCCCAGGGGCAGCAGACGAAACCAACCCTGTACCAGAGGTGTCTTGTGCAGGCAAGCAAAAGGGATTTCCACCTGAGCATGAAAACAAATAACCAATACATCATACACTAAACTGAAACTGCAGTGGGGAAAAAAAGTATTTAGTCAGCCACCAATTGTGCAAGTTCTCCCACTTAAAAAGATGAGAGAGGCCTGTAATTTTCATCATAGGTACACGTCAACTATGACAGACAAATTGAGATTTTCTTTCTCCAGAAAATCACATTGTAGGATTTTTAATGAATTTATTTGCAAATTATGGTGGAAAATAAGTATTTGGTCACCTACAAACAAGCAAGATTTCTGGCTCTCACAGACCTGTAACTTCTTCTTTAAGAGGCTCCTCTGTCCTCCACTCGTTAACTGTATTAATGGCACCTGTTTGAACTTGTTATCATTATAAAAGACACCTTTCCACAACCTCAAACAGTCACACTCCAAACTCCACTATGGCCAAGACCAAAGAGCTGTCAAAGGACACCAGAAACAACATTGTAGACCTGCACCAGGCTGGGAAGACTGAATCTGCAATAGGTAAGCAGCTTGGTTTGAAGAAATCAACTGTGGGAGCAATTATTAGGAAATGGAAGACATACAAGACCACTGATAATCTCCCTCGATCTGGGGCTCCACGCAAGATCTCACCCTGTGGGGTCAAAATGATCACAAGAACGGTGAGCAAAAATCCCAGAACCACACGGGGGGACCTAGTGAATGACCTGCAGAGAGCTGGGACCAAAGTAACAAAGCCTACCATCAGTAACACACTACGCCGCCAGGGACTCAAATCCTGCAGTGACAGACGTGTCCCCCTGCTTAGGCCAGTACTTGTCAAGGCCCGTCTGAAGTTTGCTAGAGTGCATTTGGATGATCCAGAAGAGGATTGGGAGAATGTTATATGGTCAGATGAAACCAAAATATAACTTTTTGGTAAAAACTCATCTCGTCGTGTTTGGAGGACAAAGAATGCTGAGTTGCATCCAAAGAACACCATACCTACTGTGAAGCATGGGGGTGGAAACATCATGCTTTGGGGCTGTTTTTCTGCAAAGGGACCAGGACGACTGATCCGTGTAAAGGAAAGAATGAATAGGGCCATGTATCGTGAGATTTTGAGTGAAAACCTCCTTCCATCAGCAAGGGCATTGAAGATGAAACGTGGCTGGGTCTTTCAGCATGACAATGATCCCAAACACACCGCCAGGAGTGCCTTCGTAAGAAGTATTTCAAGGTCCTGGAGTGGCCTAGCCAGTCTCCAGATCTCAACCCCATAGAAAATCTTTGGAGAGAGTTGAAAGTCTGTGTTGCCCAGCGACAGCCCCAAAACATCACTGCTCTAGAGGAGATCTGCATGGAGGAATGGGCCAAAATACCAGCAACAGTGTGTGAAAACCTTGTGAAGACTTACAGAAAACGTTTGACCTGTGTCATTGCCAACAAAGGGTATATAACAAAGTATTGAGAAACTTTTGTTATTGACCAAATACTTATTTTCCACCATAATTTGCAAATAAATTCATTAAAAATCCTACAATGTGATTTACTGGATTTTTTTCCCTCATTTTGTCTGTCATAGTTGACGTGTACCTATGATGAAAATTACAGGCCTCTCTCATCTTTTTAAGTGGGAGAACTTGCACAATTGGTGGCTGACTAAATACTTTTTTTCCCCACTGTATTTGTATTTGTAAAAGTATGAATCATTGTATATAGTAGAAATAAGTATAACATGTCCTCATAGATTAACATAAGTAAGAGGGATTGGACTTTAGAAACATAACCTCTTCACCTTTCCCAGGAAGTCATTTTTGCCCACCATGTCCCAGTCCCAGACCTCCACTGTGACAGTACCTCCCTCAGACAGCTCCTCTGTCTCAAGCTCCAACTCCAGGGTCTCACCCCAGTGTGGGTAACGAGTCTTCTTAATGATCTGACAGACAAACACAGAAGAAAAACATTTCATATAGTATTTCACATAATCAGTCTTTGTCTCCACTAAAGTTGGCGATTAATTCAGTCATGTACATGTTATCCAGCTCATCTCCCTCCTCACCGAAGTCTCTGCACTGTGGTTATTGAAGAGGATTCTGGCAAAGGGGTCAGAGGTTCCAGAAATGTCTCTTGGTGCCAAGTCTCTAAGAGGTCAACAAACAGAAACACATTAGTGCATGAGCAACCCTGACCCTTTACATAGTGCTGGAATGATTCAATGAGTGGGGTGATATGTGCATATATCATTACCCTACATTTTACATTAGTCTGCCAAATCTAAAGATGAAAGAACTTTGAGGGCCTGTGTAGTTTACTGTGATAGTGAGATGGTAAGCGTAGTGAGATAGTGAGATAGTAAGTGTAGTGAGACAGTGAGATAGTAAGGATAGTGAGATAGTTTGTGTAATGAGATAATGAGATAGTAAGTGTAGTGAGATAATGAGATAGTAAGTATAGCGAGATAGTAAGTGTGGTGAGATAGTAAGTATAGTGAGATTATGAGATAGTAAGTGTAGTAAGATAGTAAGTATAGCGAGATAGTAAGTATAGTGAGATAGTACAGTGAGGGAAAAAAGTATTTGATCCCCTGCTGATTTTGTATGTTTGCCCACTGACAAAGAAATGATCAGTCTATAATTTTAATGGTAGGTTTATTTGAACAGTGAGAGACAGAATAACAACAAAAAAATCCAGAAAAACGCATTTGTCAAAAATGTTATAAATTGATTTGCATTTTAATGAGGGAAATAAGTATT
The DNA here is from genome assembly GCF_964263955.1 of Coregonus lavaretus. Taxonomy (NCBI): domain Eukaryota; kingdom Metazoa; phylum Chordata; class Actinopteri; order Salmoniformes; family Salmonidae; genus Coregonus; species Coregonus lavaretus. Next base: position 21,374,717 of record NC_140001.1, on the reverse strand, counting down.
TGACCCCCTCTCAATCATTAAGATTTCTGGCTCCCAGGTGTCTTTTATATAGGTAACGAGCTGAGATTAGGAGCACACTCTTAAAGGGAGTGCTCCTAATCTCAGTTTGTTACCTGTATAAAAGTCACCTGTCCACAGAAGCAATCAATCAATCAGATTCCAAACTCTCCACCATGGCCAAGATCAAAGAGCCCAGAACTACAAGGGCGGATCTTGTCAATGATCTCAAGGCAGCTGGGACCATAGTCACCAAGAAAACAATTGGTAACACACTACGCCATGAAGGACTGAAATCCTGCAGCGCCCGCAAGGTCCCCCTGCTCAAGAAAGCACATATACAGGGCCGTCTGAAGTTTGCCAATGAACATCTGAATGATTCAGAGGAGAACTGGGTGAAAGTGTTGTGGTCAGATGAGACCAAAATCGAGGTCTTTGGCATCAACTCAACTCGCCGTGTTTGGAGGAGGAGGAATGCTGCCTATGACCCCAAGAACACCATCCCCACATGGAGGTGGAAACATTATGCTTTGGGGGTGTTTTTCTGCTAAGGGGACAGGACAACTTCACCGCATCAAAGGGACGATGGACGGGGCCATGTACCGTCAAATCTTGGGTGAGAACCTCCTTCCCTCAGCCAGGGCATTGAAAATGGGTCGTGGATGGGTATTCCATCATGACAATGACCCAAAACACACGGCCAAGGCAACAAAGGAGTGGCTCAAGAAGAAGCACATTAAGGTCCTGGAGTGGCCTAGCCAGTCTCCAGACCTTAATCCCATAGAAAATCTGTGGAGGGAGCTGAAGGTTCGAGTTTGTCAAACGTCAGCCTCGAAACCTTAATGACTTGGAGAAGATCTGCAAAGAGGAGTGGAACAAAATCCCTCCTGAGATGTGTGCAAACCTGGAGGCCAACTACAAGAAACGTCTGACCTCTGTGATTGCCAACAAGGGTTTTGCCACCAAGTACTAAGTCATGTTTTGCAGAGGGGTCAAATACATATTTCCCTCATTAAAATGCAAATCAATTTATAACATTTTTGACAAATGCGTTTTTCTGGATTTTTTTGTTGTTATTCTGTCTCCCACTGTTCAAATAAACCTACCATTAAAATTATAGACTGATCATGTCTTTGTCAGTGGGAAACATACAAAATCAGCAGGGGATCAAATACTTTTTTCCCTCACTGTATGTATAGTTAGATAGTAAGTGTGGTGAGATAGTAAGTGTGGTGAGATAGTAAGTGTGGTGAGATAGTAAATGTAGTGAGATCAGTGTAGTGAGATAGTAAGTATAGCGAGATATTAAGTGTAGAGACAGAAAGTTAGTAAGGATAGTGAGATAGTTAGTGAGATAAGTGTAGAGAGAGTGAGATAGTAAGGATAGTGAGATAGTAAGGGTTGTGAGACATTAAGTGTAGTGAGATAGTATGTGCGGTGAGATCGTAAGTGTAGTGAGATAATGCGATAGTAAATTTAGTGAGATAGTAAGTGTAGTGAGACAGTGAGATTAGTGAGAGAGTGTAGTGAGATAGTGACTAGTGAGATAATGAGATAGTAAGTGTAGTGAAACATTAAATGTAGTGAGGAAGTAAGTGTAGTGAGATAGTGAGTGTAGTAAGTGTAGTGAGATAGTGAGGGTAGTGAGAAAGTAATTGTAGTGAGACAGTGAGCTAGTAAGTGTAGTGAGATAGTAAGTGTAGTGAGACAGTGAGATTAGTGAGAGAGTGTAGTGAGATAGTGACTAGTGAGATAATGAGATAGTAAGTGTAGTGAAACATTAAATGTAGTGAGGAAGTAAGTGTAGTGAGATAGTGAGTGTAGTAAGTGTAGTGAGATAGTGAGGGTAGGGGAGAAAGTAATTGTAGTGAGACAGTGAGCTAGTAAGTGTAGTGAGATAGTAAGTGTAGTGAGAGAGTGAGTGTAGTGAGATAGTAAGGGTAGTGAGAGTAAGTGTAGTGAGTTAGTGAGTGTTGTGAGAGAGTACGTGTAGTGAGATAGTACGTGTAGTGAGAGTGCAATCCTGAGTGTAGTGAGACAGTGAGTGTAGTGAGATAGTGAGTTTAGTGAGAGTGTAGTGAGATAGTGACTGTAGTGAGATAATGAGATAGTACGTGTAGTGGGATGGTAAGTATAGTGAGACAGTGAGACAGTAAGTGTAGTGAGATAGTAAGTGTAGTGAGATGTTAAATGTTGTGGGACTGAGATAGTGAGTGTAGTGAGATAGTAATTGTAGTGACAGTAAGTATAGTGAGATAGTAAGTGTAGTGAGATAGTGAATGTAGTGGGATAGTGAGATGGCAAGTGTAGTGAGACAGTGAGATAGTAAGTGTAGTGAGAAAGTGAGTGTAGTGAGATAGTGAGTGTAGTGGGATAGTGAGATGGTAAGTGTAGTGAGATAGTGAGACAGTATGTGTAGTGAGATAGTAAGTGTAGTGAGGTGATACATGTAGTGAGACTGAGCTAGTGAGTGTAGTGAGTGTGAGATATTGAGTGTAGTAAGATAGTAATTGTAGTGACAGTAAGTGTAGTGAGATAGTGAGACAGTGAGATAGTAAATGTAGTGAGAAAGTGAGATAGTAAGCGTAGTGAGAAAATGAGTGTAGTGAGAGTGAGATAGTGAGTGTAGTGAGATAGTGAGTGTAGTGGGATAGTGAGATGGTAAGTGTAGTGAGACAGTGAGATAGTGAGTGTAGTGAGATAGTGAGATAGTAAGTGTAGTGAGACAGTGAGATAGTAAGTGTAGTGGAATAGTGAGTGTAGTGAGAAAGTAAGTGTAGTGAGATAGTGAGACAGTAAGTGAAGTAAGTGTAGTGATTTAGTGAGTGTAGTGAGATAGTAAGTGTAGTGAGATGGTTAGTGTAGTGGGATAGTAAGTGTAGTGAGACAGTGAGTGTAGTGGGATAGTGAGATGGTAAGTGTAGTGAGACAGTGAGATAGTGAGTGTAGTGCGATAGTAAGTGTAGTGAGACAGTGAGATAGTAAGTGTAGTGGGATATTGAGTGTAGTGAGAAAGTAAGTGTTGTGAGATAGTGAGATGGTAAGTGTAGTGAGACAGTGAGATAGTGAGTGTAGTGAGATAGTAAGTGTAGTGAGACAGTGAGATAGTAAGCATAGTGAGAAAATGAGTGTAGTGAGAGTGAGATAGTGAGTGTAGTGAGATAGTGAGTGTAGTGGGATAGTGAGATGGTAAGTGTAGTGAGACAGTGAGATAGTGAGTGTAGTGAGATAGTAAGTGTAGTGAGACAGTGAGATAGTAAGTGTAGTGGGATATTGAGTGTAGTGAGAAAGTAAGTGTTGTGAGATAGTAAGTTTAGTGAGATGGTAAGTGTAGTCAGAGTGTAAGTGTAGAGAGAGTGAGATAGTGAGTGTAGTGAGATAGTAAGTGTAGTAAGATGGTAAATGTAGTGAGACAGTGAAATAGTAAGTGTAGTGAGATAGTAAGTGTAGTGGGATATTGAGTGTAGTGAGAAAGTAAGTGTAGTGAGATAGTAAGTTTAGTGAGATGGTAAGTGTAGTCAGAGTGTAAGTGTAGAGAGAGTGAGATAGTGAGTGTAGTGAGATAGTAAGTGTAGTAAGATGGTAAATGTAGTGAAACAGTGAGATACTGAGTGTAGTGAGATTATGTAGTGAGATAGTGAGTGTAGTGAAATAGTAAGTGTAGTGAGATGAGACAGCTAGTGAGTGTAGTGAGATAGTAAGTGTAGTGAGATGGTTAGTCTAGTGACACAATGAGAAAGTATGTTTAGTGAGAGAGGGTACTGAGATAGTAATTGTAGTGACATAGTAAGTGTAATGAAATAGTGAGAGTAGTGAGATGGTAAGTTTAGTGAGAAAGTAAGTGTAGTGAGATAGTGAGTGTTATGAGATAGTGATCGTAGTGACATAGCAAGTGTAGTGAGATGAGATAGTAAGTATAGTGAGATAGTGAGACAGTAAATTTTGTGACATAGTAAGTGTAGTGAAATAGTAAGTGTAGTGAGATTAGTGAGAGAGTGAGATAGTGACTGTAGTGAGATAATGAGATAGTAAGTGTAATGAGATAGTGAGTGTAGTGTGTGTGATAGTGAGTGTAGTAAGATAGTAATTGTAGTGAATAACAGTAAGTGTAGTGAGATAGTGAAACAGTAAGTTAAGTAAGTGTAGTGGCTAGTGAGTGTAGTGAGATAGTAAGTGTAGTGAGACAGTAAGTGTAGTGAGATAGAAAGTGTAGTGAGGTGATACATGTAGTGTGACTGAGATAGTGAATGTAGTGAGTGTAGTGAGCGTGAGATAATGAGTGTAGTGAGATAGTAATTGTAGTGACAGTAAGTGTAGTGAGATAGTGATTTAGTGAGTGTAGTGAGATAGTAAGTGTAGTGAGATGGTTAGTGTAGTGGGATAGTAAGTGTAGTGAGACAGTGAGATAGTAAGCGTAGTGAGAAAATGAGTGTAGTAAGAGTGAGATAGTGAGTGTAGTGAGATAGTGAGTGTAGTGGGATAGTGAGTGTTATGAGATAGTGATCGTAGTGACATAGAAAGTGTAGTGAGATGAGATAGTAAGTATAGTGAGATAGTACGTGTAGTGAGATAGTGAGTGTAGCAAGATAGTAAGTGTAGTGAGATAGTGAGTGTAGTGAGATGGTAACTGTAGTGAGACAGTGAGAAAGTAAGTCTGGTGAGAGAGTGTAGTGAGAGACTGTAGTGAGATAGTGAGTGTAGTGAGATAGTAATTGTAGTGACATAGGAAGTGTAGTGAAATAGTGAGTGTAGTGAAATAGTGAGTGTAGCAAGATATTAAGTGTAGTGAGATAGTGAGTGTAGTGAGATGGTAACTGTAGTGAGACAGTGAGAAAGTAAGTCTGGTGAGAGAGTGTAGTGAGAGAGTGCGAGTATGACTTGGACTGAACTGCATTCATGAGCAGAGGGCATGCTGCTGAGTGACAGTGATGGAGTGTGAGCAGCACAGAGACAGTGACGTCACAGCAGAGGTCCGCTAAGGCCAGACTCTGTCACAGAGACCCAGTTAGTGACTGACGACCTCTCATAAAGAAGATCTGTTTATACACCTAGTTCTCATGATCAAACCTGTCTCTCCCTGCTTCCAGTGCTAAGACTGCACTAAGACCGCTTTCACACTCCGCTCAGAGAGCACAAACAACCATGCCTTCAGAAAGTATTCACACTTTCCCCTTGACTTTTTCAACATTTTGTTGTGTTACAGCCTGAATGTAAAATGGTTTAAATTGAGATTTTGGTGTCACTGGCCTACAGACAATACCCGATAATGTCAAAGTGGAATTATGTTTTGAATATGCCTTTGAACATGAAGTTATTAATTACACTTTGGATGGTGTATCATAACACCCAGTCACTACAAAGACACAGGCATCCCTCCTAACTCAGTTGCCGGAGAGGAAGGAAACTGCTCAGGGATTTTACCATGAAGCAAATGCTGATTTTAAACCAGTTAGAGTTTAATTGCTGTGATAGGAGAAAACTGGCATTGTAGTTCCTCCACAATACTAACCTAAATGACAGAGTGAAAAGAAGGAAGCTTGTACAGAATAAGAAAGAAATGAAGAAGAAATGAACTTTATGTCCTGTATACAAAGCGTTATGTTTGGGGCAAATCCAACACAACACATCACTGAGTACCATTTCATATTTTCAAACATGTTGGTGGCTGCATGGGTATGCTTGTCATCGGCAAGGACTAGCGAGATTTTTAGGATAATAAGAAACGGAATAGAGCTAAGGACAAGCATAATCCTAGAGGAAAACCTGGTTCACAGCTGTAATCGCTGCCAAAGGTGCTTCTACAAAGTATTGACTCAGGGGTGTGAATACTTATGTATTTCATTTTTGATAAATGTATTTCATTTTTGATTTCACTTTGTCATTATGGGGTACTGTGTGTAGATGGTGATTAGTTATTTTTTTTTACATCAATTTTTAATTCAGGCTATAACTGTCACGACTTCCTCCGAAGCTGCCTCCCCTCCTTGTTTGGGCAGGCTTCTGCGTTCGTCGTCACCGGCCTTCTAGCCACTGCCGCTCCATATCTCATCATTCCATTTGTCTTGTCGTGTCAATTACACACACCTGGTTCATCCCCTCATTAGTATGTGTTTAAGTGTTCCCTCTGCCCCCTTGTCCTTGTGGGTGATTGTTTATTGTGAGTATTAGTATCTCGGTTGAGCTCAGTATTTTGTATTGCCGGGGTATTTTTCCCTGTGTGCATGTTTGTTCCAGTGCGCCTGTTTTGCGCACTGGACTGGTTACGCTGGATTACGGAATAAACTCTGTATACTGTGATTTACCCTCCTGCGCCTGACTCCTTCAAATCACGCATCACAGAATCACCCACCACAAATGGAGTCAGCGGGAGAGGAGCGCATGCCTGGAGTCGTGGCACGGGTCCAGGAGCATTCAACAATGCTAGCCAGCTTGGGAGAAGCGATGGATCGGGTTCTCCAGGTCGTCCAACGCCTGGAGATGAGAGGACCCGATCTGTCGAGACCAGCTGGGCAACCAGATCCAGCCACCCACACCCCAGCACCCAGAGGTATCCATATATCCCGACCACGGGAGATCGACGGGACAGCTGCTCTCTGCCAGGGATTCCTCCTCCAACTGGCGCTCTACTTCTCCAGCATCAGCCCAGCCCCATCGGAGCGGGAGAAGGTGTCCGCCCTCGTCTCCTGCCTCTCGGGGAAAGCCTTGGAGTGGGCCAACGCGGTCTGGAACGAAGGAGGACCCGCGTTGGACAACTACGGGGAGTTCGCTCGCCTCTTTCGGGCTGTCTTCGATCACCCGCCCGAAGGTCGAGAGGCGGGCGAGCGGCTGGTCCACCTGAGGCAGGGGACGAGGACTGCGCAGGACTTCGCCTTGGAGTTTCGGATTCTAGCAGCTGGGTCCAGGTGGAACGAGCGGGCCCTTATCGACCACTTCCGGTGCCATCTGTGGAAGGACGTCCGAAGGGAGCTAGTCTGCCGGGACACCATGTTTTCCTTCACACAACTGGTGGACATGGCCATCCATTTGGACAACCTGCTGGCGGCCAGAGGACGTCCTGAGGGGGTCTGCAGGCAGGGCACTCTCGCATCACCCCAGGTATCGAACACCCACACTTGTTCAGAGCTCTCTGCTGCGCACTGTACCATACCCATCCACTTTCCTGATCACATTGTAGTTCCCCAGTGTAAGGCGCTAGTCGATTCAGGCGCAGCTGGGAACTTTATGGACAGGGCATTCTCCATTAGGGTCCGGGTTTGTTAGGGAAGTTACCGCACCAATCACCATGGTTACCCACAAGACTCATTGCTAGCAAGTCACGTTTTTTATTATTGAGTCTCCTGCTTTCCCTGTGGTACTAGGTATCCCTTGGTCATCACTCCACAACCCCACATTCTCATGGCCGCAGAGGGTTCTCACGGGGTGGTCGCAAGAGTGTCAGGGTAGGTGTCTCTGTGTTTCCATTGGTGCAACCACAGTGGAAAGTCCAGACAGTACCTCCACCGTGCGCCTTCCCCCCGAATACCTCGATTTGGCGCACACGTTTTCCAAAGCGCAGGCGACCAAGTTACCACCTCATCGGGCGGGGGATTGCGCGATAAACCTCTGGGTAGACGCTGTGCCTCCCAGGAGTCATGTGTATCCCGTCACAGGCTGAAATGGAGGCTATGGAAACATACGTCACCGAGTCCCTGCGCCAGGGGTTTATACGTCCCTCCACTTCACCCGCCTCCTCAAGTTTCTTTTTTGTGAAGAAGAAAGACGGCGGTCTGCACCCTTGCATTGATTATCGATCACTGAACAAGGAGACGATACGATTTAGCGATCCTCTCCCCCTCATTCCTTCAGTGATTGAGTCAATGCATGGGGAGCGCTTCTTCACCAAATTAGATCTCCGGAGTGCGTACAACCTGGTGCATGTCCAAGAGGGGGATGAGTGGAAGACAGCATTCAGCACAACCACGGGGCATTATGAATACCAGGTGATGCCCTATGGTTTGATGAATGCTCCATCTGTCTTCCAGTCCTTTGTGAACGAGGTGTTTCGGGACATGCTTGGTCGCGGTGTTGTGGTCTACATCGATGACATTCTGGTGTATTCCACTAAGCGCGCCGAGCATGTGTCCCTGGTTTGCAAAGTGCTGGCCCGACTGTTGGAAAATGACCTTTATGCCAAGCAGTCCGTCTCCTTCCTCGGATACCGCATTACCACCTCAGGTGTGGAGACGGAGGGAGATCGCATTTCAGCCGTGCGTAATCGGCCGACTCCAACCAGGGTTAAGGAGATGCAGCGCTATTTTGGCTTCTCCAACTACTATCAGAGGTTTATCCGGGGCTTTGGCAAGGTCGCAGCTCCCATTACATCTCTGTTGAAGGGTGGGCCGTCCCGGCTCCGCTGGTCTGCTGAGGCTGACAGGGCCTTCAGTAACCTGAGGGGTCTGTTCACCTCAGCCCCGGTACTGGCCCACCCCGATCCATCACTACTGTTCGTAGTGGAGGTGGATGCGCCCGACGTAGGGATAGGCGCTGTCCTATCTCAACACTCGGGCACGCCACCAATGCTCCGCCCCTGTGCCTTCTTCTCTAAGAACCTCAGCCCGGCGGAGCAGAACTATGATGTTGGTGATCGGGAGCTGTTGGCTGTTGTCCGAGCACTGACCGTGTGGAGGCATTAGCTCGAAGGGGCGAAACACCCTTTCCTCGTCTGGATGGACCACCGTAACCTGGAGTACATCTGGGCAGTGAGGAGGCTGAATCCTCGCCAGGCCAGGTGGGCCCTATTCTTCACCCGGTTTGATTTCACCCTATCATACATCCCAGGTACGAAGAATGTGAAAGCAGACCGCATTGTCACGGCTGTATGACACAGAGGAGAGGCCCAGAGACAACACCCCCATACTCCCGGCCTCCTGCATTGTGGCGCCGGTAGTATGGGCGATTGATGCGGATATAGAGCAGGCGTTACGCACAGAGCCATCTCCACCTCAGTGTCCAGCTGGGCTGCAGTACGTGCCTGCTCTTATCCGTGACCGTCTGATCTACTGGGCACACACGTCACCCTCCTCTGGTCACCCAGGTATCGGTTGTACAGTGCGCTGCCTGACTGGAAAGTACTGGTGGCCTACCTTGTCTAAGGACGTGAGGGTGTATGTCTCCTCCTGCTCGGTGTGCCCCCAGAGTAAGGCACCTAGACACCTCCCAGCGGGTAAGTTACAACCTTTACCAGTTCCACAATGACCATGGTCTCACCTGAGTGTTGATTTCCTTACCGATTTTCCCCTCTCCCAAGGTAACACCACCATCCTTGTAATTGTGGACCGCTTTTCCAAGGCCTGCCGCCTCCTTCCTCTGCCTGGTCTCCCCACGGCCCTGCAAAATGCAGAGGCCCTGTTTACACACGTCTTCCGGCACTACGGGATACTAGAGGATATAGTGTCTGACCGGGGTCCCCAGTTCACATCCAAGGTCTGGAAGGCGTTCATGGAACGTCTGGGGGTCTCGGTCAGCCTGACCTCTGGTTTCCACCCCGAGTCTAAAGGGCAGGTGGAACGGGTCAATCAGGATGTGGGTAGGTTCCTGCGGTCCTACTGCCAGGACCGGCCGGGGGAGTGGTCGGTGTTCTTGCCATGGGCCGAATATGCCCAGAACTCTCTCCGTCACTCCTCCACTAACCTAACGCCATTCCATGTGTTTTAGGTTACCAACCGGTTCTGGCACCGTGGCACCAGAGCCAGACCGAGGCTCCTGCGGTGGATGACTGGTTTCGCTGTGCAGAGGAGATGTGGGACGCTGCCCATGTCCACCTCCAACGCACCGTGCGTCGCCAGAAGGCCAACGCTGACCGCCACCGCAGTGAGGCCCAGGTCTTCGTACCAGGTGATCGGGCCTGGCTCTCGACCCAGAATCTGCCCCTCCGCCTGCCCTGCCGGAAGCTGAGCCCACGGTTTGTGGGGCCGTTCAAAGTCCTGAGGAGAATCAACGAGGTTACCTATAGGTTATTACTCCCCCATGATTACCATATTAACCCCTCGTTTCATGTGTCTCTCCTCAGGCCGGTGGTGGCTGGTCCGCTCCAGGAGTCTGAGGTGCGAGAGGTCCCTCCGCCTCCTCTGGACATCGAGGGGGCCCCGGCGTACTCCGTCCGTTCCATCATGGATTCGAGGCGTCGGGTGGGGGGCCTTCAGTACCTCATGGAGTAGGAGGGGTACGGTCCGGAGGAACGGTGCTGGGTCCCGGTGAGGGATATCCTTGATCCCTCCCTGTTGCGGGATTTCCACCGTCGCCATCCGGCTCGCCTTGCTCCGCGTCCTCCTGGCATTCCCCGAGGCCGGTGTCGGCGCGCTGATAAAGCTGCGCGTCAAGGGGCGGGGTACTGTCATGACTTCCTCCGAAGCTGCCTCCCCTCCTTGTTCGGGCAGGCTTCGGCATTCGTCGTCACCGGCCTTCTAGCCACTGCCGCTCCATATCTCATCATTCCAGTTGGCTTGTCTTGTCAATTTCACACACCTGGTTCATATTCCCCTCATTAGTACGTGTTTAAGTGTTCCCTCTGCCCCCTTGTCCTTGTGGGTGATTGTTTATTGTGAGGATTAGTAGCTTGGTTGAGTTCAGTATTTTGTATTGCCAGGGTATTTTTCCCCGTGTGCATGTTTGTTCCAGTGTGCCTGTTTTGCGCACTGGACTGGTTACGCTGGATTACGGAATAAACTCTGTATACTGTGATTTACCCTCCTGCGCCTGACTCCTTCAAATCACGCATCACAATAACACAACAAATGTGGAATAAGTCAAGGGGTATGAATACTTTCTGAAGGCATCTGTCTCATTGGGAACCCATTGCCGTCTAGGTTTCCCAAACTCCGTCCTGGGGCCCCCCCTGGGTGCACATTTTGGTTTTTGCCGTAGCACTACATAGCTGATTCAAATAACCAACTCATCATCAAGCTTTGATTATTTGAACCAGCTGTGTAGTGCTCTGCTTCCAAGAGAGAAAACAAAGTTGTTTCATCCCCTAATCTCAATTCTCTGGAACACAATGCTTATTGTTCTTGGTTCTCACCCTCTGTGCAGAGGTTAGCTGGAAGACTTCAGTGTACAAATGTTAGGATTTCTTAGTAGAAAACAAATAAACTGAAACCCCTAATTTTAAACGTATGGCAGTGCTGAGAGCAGGCCAGATCTAGTTGGAAGCCCTCCTTCAGAGGGTCTGGAGCATGTTTCCACTGATTGCCTAAAGCCTGCAGAAACAGCCAAGTTGGATGGCTGCCATGCTCACAGTGCTCAGTCTCCATCTTGTTACTGAAGCCCTCTCAGGGACCTCTCTGCCTCTCATTTCTTAATGGCTTTCTCTGTGGCACATTCCTCTTTCTAAATGAGCATATCCTCCTCAAAATCTGCTTCTGTAACTCTGTGGCTTTGGTGTCTGCTGGCACTTCAACAGGCAGGTAAACACAATCTCCTATAGGACTTGTATTTACTTTAAGAATAAAGGCGACAGCAATAACATTGATTGCTGAGCATTGCAGATATTGTGAATTCAACCACAACGCATTTGTCACTGTATGATGATCTGTCAAAGAGGATTAGCATTATGCCAATCTTTTGAGATTGAAGAAGCAGTTATACATTTCAACAAGAGACCATAACAGCTTACAGTAGCATCAGTTAAGCAATAAAGTATGTGTCTTACCTGGCCTCTATGAAATGGCATCGCAGTCCTATCCTCTTGGCATCTCTGAGAAGCTCCAGACCAAAGTGGATCTCCCCCTGCACCTCCTCATCTGGGTCCACCCGGGTCAGATTCAGCCAGTTATCCATCCCTGGAAACAAGGGACATTACAACACATACAGTACCTTCAGAAAGTGTTCACACCCCTTTACTTTTTCCACATTCTGTTGTGTTAAATTGCGAATGTTTTTGTCACTTGCCTACACACAATACCCCATAATGTCAATGTGGAATTATGTTTTTCGAAATTTTTACAAAAGCTGAAATGTCTTGAGTCAATAAGTACTCAACCCCTTTGTTATGGCAAGTTCAGGAGTAGAAATGTGCTTAACAAGTCACATAATACAGTGAGGAAAAAAAGTATTTAGTCAGCCACCAATTGTGCAAGTTCTCCCACTTAAAAAGATGAGAGAGGCCTGTAATTTTCATCATAGGTACACGTCAACTATGACAGACAAAATGAGAAAAAAGATCCAGAAAATCACATTGTAGGATTTTTAATGAATTTATTTGCAAATTATGGTGGAAAATAAGTATTTGGTCAATAACAAAAGTTTCTCAATACTTTGTTATATACCCTTTGTTGGCAATGACACAGGTCAAACGTTTTCTGTAAGTCTTCACAAGGTTTTCACACACTGTTGCTGGTATTTTGGCCCATTCCTCCATGCAGATCTCCTCTAGAGCAGTGATGTTTTGGGGCTGTCGCTGGGCAACACAGACTTTCAACTCCCTCCAAAGATTTTCTATGGGGTTGAGATCTGGAGACTGGCTAGGCCACTCCAGGACCTTGAAATGCTTCTTACGAAGCCACTCCTTCGTTGTCCGGGCGGTGTGTTTGGGATCATTGTCATGCTGAAAGACCCAGCCACGTTTCATCTTCAATGCCCTTGCTGATGGAAGGAGGTTTTCACTCAAAATCTCACGATACATGGCCCCATTCATTCTTTCCTTTACACGGATCAGTCGTCCTGGTCCCTTTGCAGAAAAACAGCCCCAAAGCATGATGTTTCCACCCCCATGCTTCACAGTAGGTATGGTGTTCTTTGGATGCAACTCAGCATTCTTTGTCCTCCAAACACGACGAGTTGAGTTTTTACCAAAAAGTTCTATTTTGGTTTCATCTGACCATATGACATTCTCCCAATCCTCTTCTGGATCATCCAAATGCACTCTAGCAAACTTCAGACGGGCCTGGACATGTACTGGCTTAAGCAGGGGGACACGTCTGGCACTGCAGGATTTGAGTCCCTGGCGGCGTAGTGTGTTACTGATGGTAGGCTTTGTTATTTTGGTCCCAGCTCTCTGCAGGTCATTCACTAGGTCTCCCCGTGTGGTTCTGGGATTTTTGCTCACCGTTCTTGTGATCATTTTGACCCCACGGCGTGAGATCTTGCGTGGAGCCCCAGATCGAGGGAAATTATCAGTGGTCTTGTATGTCTTCCATTTCCTAATAATTGCTCCCACAGTTGATTTCTTCAAACCAAGCTGCTTACCTATTGCAGATTCAGTCTTCCCAGCCTGGTCCAGGTCTACAATTTTGTTTCTGGTGTCCTATGACAGCTCTTTGGTCTTGGCCATAGTGGAGTTTGGAGTGTGACTGTTTGAGGTTGTGGACAGGTGTCTTTTATACTGATAACATGTTCAAACAGGTGCCATTAATACAGGTAACGAGTGGAGGACAGAGGAGCCTCTTAAAGAAGAAGTTACAGGTCTGTGAGAGCCAGAAATCTTGCTTGTTTGTAGGTGACCAAATACTTATTTTCCACCATAATTTGCAAATAAATTCATTAAAAATCCTACAATGTGATTTTCTGGAGAAAAAAAATCTCAATTTGTCTGTCATAGTTGACGTGTCCCTATGATGAAAATTACAGGCCTCTCTCATCTTTTTAAGTGGGAGAACTTGCACAATTGGTGGCTGACTAACTACTTTTTTTCCCCACTGTATGTTGCATGGACATATTAACATTAACATGATTTCTGAATAACTACCTAATCTCTGTACCCCACACATACAATTATCTGTAAGGTCCCCCAGTCGAGCAGTGAATTTCAAACACATATTCAACCACAAAGACCAGGGAGGTTTTCCAATGTCTCGCAAGGAGGGGCACCTATTGGTAGATGGGTAAAGATTTAAAAAGCAGACATCGAATATCCCTTTGAGCATGGTGTTATTACACTTTGGATGGTGTATCAATACACCCAGCCACTACAAAGATACAGGCGTCCTTCCTAACTCAGTTGTCGGAGAGGAAGGAAACCGCTCAGGGATTTCACCATGAAGCCAATGGTGACTTTATAACAGTTACAGAGTTTAATGGCTGTGATAGGAGAAAACTGAGGATGGATGAACGAACAACATTACAGTTATTCCACAATACTAACCTAATTGACAGTGTGAAAAGAAGGAAGCCTGTACAGAAAAAAAATATTCCAAAACATGCATCCAGTTTGCAATAAAGCACTAAAGTAAAATTGCTAAAAATGTGGCAAAGAAATTAATGTTTGGGGCAAATCCAACACAACACATCACCGAGTATCACTTTTCATATTTTCAAGCATGGTGGTGGCTGTATCATGTTATGGGTATGCTCGTCATCGGCAAGGACTAGGGAGTTTTCTTTAAATAAAAACAAACGGAATAGAGCTATGCACAGGCAAAATCTTTGAGGAAAACCTGGTTCAGTCTGCTTTCCAACGGATACTAGGAGACAAATTCACCTTTGAGCAGGACAATAACCTAAAACACAAGGCCAAATATACACTGGAGTTGCTTACCAAGGCGACATTGTTACAGTTTTGACTTAAATTGGCTTGAAAAGTTATGGCAAGACTTGAAAATGGCTTTCTAGCAATGATCAACAAACAACTTGACAGAGCTTGAAGAATGTTTAAAGAATAATGTGCAAATATTGTACAATCCAGGTGTGCAAAGCTCTTAGAGACTTACCCAGAAAGACTCACAACTGTAGTCGCTGCCAAAGGTGATTCTAACATCTATTGACTCAGGGGGTTAAATACATATCTAATCAAGATATAATTAGTGTTCTATTTTCCGTAATGTTTTTTACAAAATGTTCTAATTTTTCTTCCACATTGACATTAGAGTGTTTTGTGTAGATCTTTGGGGGAAAAAAACACAATTAAATGCATTTTAATCCTACTTTATAACACCAAAATGTGGAAAAAGTCAAGGGGTGTGAATACTTTCTGAAGGCACTGTATGCGGCATTTAATAAAGCCTATCAATGAAATCATAGAAAACAGACAGCCCAGTACTACACCAATAATGTGTCTCTAATGGGCAGTGCCATGCATGGCTCTGTTATAGTGAAAAAATGTTAAATCCTTAAACACATTCCCATTGATAAGTCAGACCCTGGATAAATGTCTGGTACATATACTACATGACCAAAGGTATGTGGACACCTGCTCGTCAAACATCTAATTCCAAAATCATGGGCATTAATATGGAGTTGGTCCCCCCTTTTCTGCTGTAACAGCCTCCACTCTTCTGGGAAGGCTTTCCACTAGATGTTGGAACATTGCTGCAGGGACTTGCTTCCATTCAGCCACAAGAGCATTAGTGAGGTCAGGGCTCTGTGCAGGCCAGTCAAGTTCTTCCACACCGATCTCGACAAACCATTTCTGTATGGACCTCACTTTGTGCATGGGGGCATTGTCATGCTGAAACCGGAAAGGGCCTTCCCCAAACTGTTGCCACAAAGTTGGAAGCGCAGAATCGTCTAGAATGTCATTGTATGCTATAGCGTTAAGATTTCCATTCACTGGAACTAAGGGGCCTAGCCCGAACCATGACAAACAGCCCCAGACCATTATTCCTCCTCCACCAAACTTTAGAGTTGGCACTATGCATTGGGCAGGTAGCGTTCTCCTGGCATCCACCAAACCCAGATTCATCCGTCGGACAGCTAGATGGTGAAGCGTGATTCATTACTCCAGAGAACGCTTTTCCACTGCTCCAGAGTCCAATGGCGGTGAGCTTTACATCACTCCAGCCAATGCTTGGCATTACACATGGTGATCTTAGGCTTGTGTGCAGCTTTTCGGCCATGGAAACCCATTTCATGAAGCTCCCGGCGAACAGTTATTGTGCTGACATTGTTCCAGAGGCAGTTTGGAACTCGGTAGTGAGTGTTGCACCCGAGAACAGAAGATTTTTACGCGCTAAGTGCTTCAACACTCGGTGGTCCCGTTCTGTGAGCTTCTGTGGGCTACCACTTCGTGGCTGTGCTGTTGTTGCTCCTAGACGTTTCCACTTCACAATAACAGCACTTACAGTTGACCGGGACAGCTCTAGCAGGGCAGAAAGTTGACGAACTGACTTGTTGGAAAGGTGGCATCCTATGACGGTGTGTCACGAACGTTGAGTGAAGGATCGGACTAAGGTGCAGCATGGTATGCGTACATATTAATTTATTCAAGAAACACCGACAACAGAACGTGAAGTTCTACAGGCTACACAGCAACAAGCCAAACCAGAAACAAGATCCCACAAACAAAGGTAGGAACATGGCTGCCTAAGTATGATCCCCAATCAGAGACAACGATCGACAGCTGCCTCTGATTGGGAACCACACCCGGCCAACATAGAAATAGACAACCTAGACAGTACCCCCAAATCACACCCTGACCTAACCAACTAGAGAATAAATGGATCTCCAAGGTCAGGGCGTGACAGTACACCCCCCCCCAAAGGTGCGGACTCCGGCCGCAAAACCCCGACTCATTAGGGGAGGGTCCGGGTGGGCATCTATCCTCAGTGGCGGCTCCGGCTACGACGTAGACAGTAACCTCTTCTCCCTGCCTCCCCGTTGCACGTCCAGTCCGGTCTGGCCCCCGGCGCAATGCTTCCCCTCTCAGTCCTCCCACGATGCACCAAGCCCTGTCTGGACCCTGGTGTGGGAGGCCCCGACCCTGGAGAGGGGTTGACGTCTGGTTCCGGCCCAGCAGTCCTCCCGCGATGCACCAAGCCCTGTCTGGACCCTGGTGTGGGAGGCCCCGACCCTGGAGAGCAGGCACGGGCCATACCGGACTGGGGACACGCACCACTGGTTTGGTGCGAGGAGCAAGCACGGGCCGTACCGGGCTGGGGACACGCACCACTGGTCTGGTGCGAGGAGCAGGCACAACCCGTCCTGGCTGGACGCTCACTTTAGCCCGGCAAGTGCGGGGCGCTGGCACAGGACGCACTGGGCTATGAAGGCGCACTGGCGACACAGTGCGTATCTCCACATAACATGGTTCCTGAACGGTCACACGCTCCTTAAAGAGAGTGCGGGTAGTTGGCTCTGGTCTGAAACCTGGCTCCGCCAACCACCCTGTGTGCCCCCCCCAAAAAAATTGGGGGGGATGCCTCTCGGGCTTCCTTCGTGGTCGTGAACTACGAAGTCGCCGTTGATCCTCCCTCGCTGCCTCCGTCTGCTCCCATGGAAGACGATCCATTCCTGCCTTGATCTCCTCCCATGTCCAGGATCCCTTTCCGTCCAAGATATCCTCCCATGTCCAAGATGTCTGCTCCTCCTGGCCACGGTGCTTGGTCCGTTGGAGGTGGGATCTTATGTCACGAATGTTGAGTGAAGGATCGGACCAAGGTGCAGCATGGTATGCGTACATATTAATTTATTCAAGAAACACAGACAACAGAATGTGAAGTTCTACAGGCTACACAGCAACAAGCCAAACCAGAAACAAGATCCCACAAACAAAGGTAGGAACATGGCTGCCTAAGTATGATCTCCAATCAGAGACAGCTGCCTCTGATTGGGAACCACATAGAAATAGACAACCTAGACAGTACCCCCAAATCATACCCTGACCTAACCAACTAGAGAATAAACGGATCTCCAAGGTCAGGGCGTGACACAGTGCAACGTTGAAAGTCACTGAGCTCTTCAGTAAGGCCATTCTACTGCCAATGTTTGTCTATGGAGAGTGCATGGCTGTGTGCTCGATTTTATACACCTGTCAGCAAAGTGTGTGGCTGAAATAGCAGAATCCACTAATTTGAAGGGGTGTCCAAATACTTTTGTATATGCAGTGTATATCAAAAGACAAGAGGATTGTTTGTGTGTGATAATATGGGGACTGGTGCTGACATTTCTGGTTGAGATACAAGGTGGCGAGGGCAGTGACTTCAGTTTCACAGCCAAAAGAGGAGAGAATTCCTAAGATCCTGTGAAGGAGTTGTTGACTCATGTTGCAGTGAATCAGGACTGAACGCAGAATGTTCCCTGGAGAGAGACACTGGTATAAGACACTAACTAATAGAGAAAGTGTCACATTTGCGTTCATATAGTGATAAAACACATTCAAAGTAACAATATAATTCTGGGTTTTTATACCAAGTTGCCATGGATAAGGAAAAGCACCACAAAGACATTATTGCTATAAATTCTAACTCATTCCCACATTAAAAGTCACTGTAGGAGAGCCAGGTGTGCTGTGGTGAAGGAAGACACAGGCTGGCTGTCAGAAAAGCTTTTGGTTGCTTCTCACAGACTACAGTGGTGTTTTAGACAAAAGGACAGCTGCACTGTACAATGAATGATCCTGGAGTTGATGCAAACCCTGATTCAAGGAGCAATCCTGCAAACAAATGTAACCATGTACAGGCCATTCTCTCTCTCTCTGTACGCTGTCCAATGAGAAGGAAGCTGTTTGGCTCATAGGGACAAATCAGTAGAGAATAGTATGTGAGCAAACTAACAAGCATAGCAGTCAGAAAAATGAATCTCTAAATTAACCTATGGATTTGTGAGAATATACTAGCAACCTTTCCCAGCAACAGGATGTAAAACAGACCCAGCTCTTCAATCACAGTGACCTACATGGCAGAGCCTTACTCAGAGTCATGGGAATAACCCCTCTCTGGTGACCCTTTGCTCTTTTGGTTTGCCCTCTCTAGCATGGCATAGACAGAGAAGCAGACCCACAGATATCAACCGCAGCACTGCAATTCTATAAATCAATAAGCATTTAGAAGTGTTTCTGTGCTGGTAGTTTTTCCCGTCACCTCAGTGCCACCCACTCATTTAAAGTCACAAACAGTATTGTGACATATAGTGATCAGGTTTACCTTTAACCTTGGCCCCGATGGCGTCTTTGCTCAGCGATATCTTTCCAATAACGTCATCATGGCTAGGCCAAAAAAAAGGGAGAACATATGCCATAATTAACAAAAACATATCATTTAAAATAAAAGTCTTCACAAGAGGTATTTCTCAAAAAAGGACTTAACATCCTATAAAATGACCTCATAAAACAGTAAGAATATATGCATAGACTGAGAAGGTTGTTGATCAGGAGACTGAGGTAGTATTTCATTTCTCAATCTGTGGTACCATCTGTGTGTTGATGTTCGTTTATTCAAGGCATGCAGGTTTTTCCAAAACCCACATCCATGGTTCTTCACCCAGTCAGTCTGGGTACAAAACTCTAAATTTACAGCCTCTGGTAAACAAGCCAACACAATCATGAACATCTCTTCAATTACAAAACTATGATAACTTTACAGGTTATTTAGATATAACCTGTTTATACACCATTATCAACTAGTTTGTTGACACAGAAACACTACAATAATTATCTGAATTCTCTCTGACAGATGTTAAAGACAATCTTACCCAATGGTGTCCTCATCCATGACATAGAAGGAGAGAGAGTGGAACCCCGTTGGGAGGTGCAGTGTGTATTCTTCTCCCCAGAAAGGGTTGAGGTTCTTCCACACTGTGGCTGTCCTGCAAGGTAAGGGTGCAAATAATAGTGACCATAACCACAGAAAGTACTGCATGACCCTTATTTCTTATTCATAACCATAATCCCTTTCATTGTGAAGGTCAGTAACAATGAAAGATGACAATTTACAATTAAGGTTGTGTGGGGAATATTGTAATGTGTTGAAAGTAATGAAACAGTGACAGAATAACAATGCAATAACTTCAAAAGGCAGTGTGTAGAATAACAAAATACAAGTCTATATGCAATCATTCTTATTCAATCTTTTCATTATGAAACATTAACTACTGCAAATGCTCTAACCATAAACTGGAGATTGCAAACCTGCTGTCTAGACATGGAATTGAGGAATGACATCTACATCATGTCCTCTATGCCAATGGGTAGCAGGAAGGTCTATTTTCATCAGCAACGTGCATCCATTTATTATAATGAAACTCTGTTTTTCCAGACACCATTACCCCACAGCAGGGTCAAAGCACCAAGGCATCCAGAAAGCACACAATCAATGAGTCAGTGAGCTGATAATGAGATAGCCAGAGACTGATGCAGATCTCTGCAGTCAGTCAACCGTCCAACTCCTCTCATTATGGGAGAGGAATCAACTAAATTAAAAGACAAAATGAATGCATTTTATAAACCGCTGAAACATTACATTTTACATTTTAGTCATTTAGCAGACGCTCTTCTCCAGAGCGACTTACAGTTAGTGAGTGCATACATTTTGATACAGTTTGTCAGGAAAGAGGTGTCGGGAGTGTCGGGAGTCTTGATTAGCCAGGAGTCTCGATTAACTCGTTAGTCGTTCCACATGAGGACAAAGCGACAGGTAATGACCCAGCAGAGGGGGGTACATCATCCCCAAAAGACAACAAATGAAACATATGGGACATTTATATACAGAGTACACTTGTGTGAACACACACACAGCCAAACCCAGGGCAATGCGCTGCATAAACACATACCATCAGCCTTCCATGTCCCTGCCTGGAGCCGGGAATGGGAGCTCCCTGCAATAATTTATGCCTCCTCTCCATGGTTACCTACTGGTGTCTTAAAGGCCAGCCCTGGATCAGGTTCAATTGCGCTTGGGGGGCTCAAGCTAAGAACACCACAGTCCTTATCAGTGATCACACACCTAGCCTACTATACCACACCCCTGCCCTGCTAGCCTATATAAAACATAGCGGGGCACCCAAAGTCCAGCAACCCACTCCTTCATTATACATCCTGTTCTTATCCTGTTCTGAATTCAACGTGTGTGAGAGCAATCAGAGGTTTGGCATAGTCTATAGTAAGGACAACATGATTCAACACGGTTTCCTTTGAACTGATAAATATGTTTTGCCATGGCATTAACAGTAGTGCCCTATCAGTTTTAATGTTTTTGGCAGCAGCATGCCACTTGCTGTCACATACAATTCTGAAGTAAACGTTTAGCTCATATATCAATCGCATTTATGGTCATAAAACAGTCAAACAAAACAAGAATGCATAGGACTAATATGATGGACTCACCTGGCCACAACTTCATTGTCAACTTTTACAATGCAGTATGGGTCACTTGTCCCAGAGCTTGACAGATAAAAAAATAAATATGTTTAACATGGAATGAAGGTAGCAGAGGAAACAGATATGTTCTTCCCTTATCAGTTGCTAAATACATTATTGATATAAATATCTTAAACGCCTGTCAAGTCTAGGCTACTTGTAGTCACATTTTACCACACTAATATCTCAATTAGTGCTGTAAAACAAAGGTATTCTTAACTTCAAACAAGTGCACATCCTAGTATTAGTGTACTTCACACGAGAAACCTATAAATAAGCAAATAGGAGTAATTGCTGCCTGTTGCATAAGTACAATTAAGACATACTTACACGTCTTTGGCTGGTAGGCTCCTGCCCTCTACAATACGGAAATATAGGGATGTATTTTTGGCCATTTTTGACAAAAGAGAATGGTTTTGCCACTTATTTTAATTTGCACATCCGCGATCCTTTCAACGTTGCTCCCTATAGTGCACGCCTCCTCACAACTGGGTACTCTTCAATTCCTGCACCTTTTGCGCGTGACGGCGTATCATGCCCATGTTATAATCACTGATGTATCGTTTGCAATGTACAGTAGGCTTATTAGATACATAATTAACAGCCACGTTGCAAACTTATAAGAGTAAGGTCACTATAAACAAACAATGTTGTAAAATGTTTGGGCGGAAACAACCCAAAGAAAAACTACATTTGTAAAGTATCGTACCAATTACTAAATATACATTTACCGACTGTCATTTACTTTCCTAATTTGTGCCCTTTGAAGAAAATAATAATCCCATGCGTTCTTTTTGCAGTTCCAGATGAAATTAGCATTTGTAATCTATAGCCTACTCCTATTTTACAAAAAAAAATTGCAGTAGCTACTTTTTTTTTAAACTATACATCTTTATGCGTCATTGACGTCTCATCAACCTACACACGACTTGCCGAAATTACACACGACACGGTCAACCACAGCTGGAAACCCTCAAGTATCAGCGATGCTCATCTGCTCGCCTGTAGAATCTTCACTCGATTGACAGTGTGCAGCGCGCGTCATCTGGCGGATGAATTTAGCTCCTGCTATTTCTCGCGCCCCCCACACGCTTTTGTTTCTGTAAAATAATAGTTAAATATTTACATTTAACTTATCTTTGCTAATAAAATGTGAATTACAAGCAGGTATCTTATAGACAACAAACCCTTCCATGGGTAGATCTAATAGGAATCCTTGGGACATTCCAACCCTAAACCATAACCGCTACCCTTATCCTAACCTTAACCATTTTAAATGTCAACTTCAGTGGGGTGATGTCAGAGTTGAGATGTCCCAAGCACAGGAGGTTGGTGTCTCCTTCATTGGGGAGGACTGGCTTGTGGTAATAGCTGGAGAAGAATTTGTGGAATGGTATCAAACATATGGTGTCCATGTGTTTGATGCCATTCCATTTGCTCTGTTCCAGCCATTATTATGAGCCGTCCTCCCCTCAGCAGTCTCCTGTGGTCCCAAGGATTCCTTTTAGACTTTTCAGTCCTTCCACAGGCAGAGCATCCGAGCATCAGTCGCTTGCCTGCAACGCCTGTTTGCTAGCCTCCAGCTTCAGCAGAAATGCAGCAGAAATGCACACTACTTTGTATAGACTACATTTTGATGAACTTCTAAAGATAACTATGTACCTATGTGGTTCCTCAAAGCTTTTACAGTAAAAGGTTTGCTAAATGCCAATAACCTATGCTATGGCTGAGAGTGAAGCTAGCTAGTTAGCAAGCATGATGGATTGCTAGCTCGGAGCTAGCTGAGAAAACTCAACTCCCCCATACATCAGAACTACAAACCCTTGTCAAAGATTTGCCCAGTAACCATCCCAACCCAGCATCATGGGAGAATCTCAATTGCATTTCCTTTATTTCTAGCTTCCTCTTTCCTCACTGCCTCTTCAATTCAAAACCCATTGGATGAGAAGGTCAGATGTCCCGCCCCATAGACCTTATGTTTTGAGAAGGTGAGGAGAGAGGACACGAGGAATCAAGAAAATTAAATTGAGATTCTCCCCATGTCTTATGTGCATTCATGGTTCCTAGCTATTTACAGTTGTTAGATGTCAGAAGCATGTCAGAATTTTTAGGTAGTCCCTTGCTGTTTCGGTCTGTTTGGTTCCTAGTGAATACACCCCAGGGGTTACAGAAACTGGACTTGACCTCTGTTTCCAGGTCCAGGAACTAATCTCTGTTAACTGTTTTACCCCCATGTCCAGCTCCTTCCAGCAGTGCCTGTCCTACACCACACTGAGTGACCTGGCTCTGGGACTCATAGATGGAACAGTGTATAATATAGTACAGGGACTCCTGGATATCCAGCACCTGACTGGGAGGAATCTGTATAACCAGAGACAAAAGCTGCACCGTGAGCATCTAGGTCTCTCTCTCTCTCTCTCTTTAGGTTTCACATGTTCTCTGTCTGATCAAAAAACATTTGAGTGTATGTTAGTGTGGCATTATACAAGGGATCTGAGGTCTTTCACCATTACAATGTCTCAATATTATCTTCCTCATGCCCAGTACTCAAGCAGGATTTGGTTCGTAAGCATAAAGAAGCCCTACAGGTTTGCAAGTCACACAACCTTGCAGTTAGGAAAACAAATAAACAAGGAGAAACAGAAGTATGAAATTGACAAAGCATCATGCCATTATTAAAATTCAGTTTGTGCACTGACTGCAAACACGTTATTGATGTGCTTTTCAATGATCCCAAACATCCCTCCTTCTATATCACAGAGTTGATTTCTATAGTCCCAGGGTTCTACATAACCACCAATCCCCAGTTGAATCAACACTTTGTACATGTACATTCTAGTGCATATGTTAGATACATGAACATAATGGTGCAATGTCATTGTGTGCCTCTGTGACAGATGTCCTGCGAAGACAAGAAGAAGACAGTGTAACAGATGTGATCGTACTTCGTAACTGTCTTGCTTGTTTTTAAAGAAAGGACTGTCCAGCCAGTGATCCCAGTTGATTGGTGTTTGTTCGGACGATAGACACAAGGAAGCACATTAGATGTGCAGGGCAACAGTATGTTGATGGCTGTAGATTCGTGATTCGTATGTTAGCATGGAAATAACTGAATTAGCAGGGGCTAATGCGAAATTACATCTCAAGCATGCTAGCTAACTCGCTCTTACAGCAACAACAGACAAAAGCACATCCCAGGATGCCCCCAATATCTAACAGGTACTGTACACTTATATACACATACAGTGGGGAGAACAAGTATTTGATACACTGCCGATTTTGCAGGTTTTCCTACTTACAAAGCATGTAGAGGTCTGTAATTTTTATCACAGGTACACTTCAACTGTGAGAGACGGAATGTAAAACAAAAATCCAGAAAATCACATTGTATGATTTTTAAGAAAATAATTTGCATTTTATTGCATGACGTAAGTATTTGATACATCAGAAAAGCAGAACTTAATATTTGGTACAGAAACCTTTGTTTGCAATTACAGAGATCATATGTTTCCTGTAGGTCTTGACCAGGTTTGCACACACTGGAGCAGGGATTTTGGCCCACTCCTCCATACAGATCTTCTCCAGATCCTTCAGGTTTCGGGGCTGTCGCTGGGCAATACAGACTTTCAGCTCCCTCCAAAGATTTTCTATTGGGTTCAGGTCTGGAGACTGGCTAGGCCACTCCAGGACCTTGAGATGCTTCTTACGGAGCCACTCCTTAGTTGCCCTGGCTGTGTGTTTCGGGTCGTTGTCATGCTGGAAGACCCAGCCACGACCCATCTTCAATGCTCTTACTGAGGGAAGGAGGTTGTTGGCCAAGATCTCGCGATACATGGCCCCATCCATCTTCCCCTCAATACGGTGCAGTCGTCCTGTCCCCTTTGCAGAAAACCATCCCCAAAGAATGATGTTTCCACCTCCATGCTTCACGGTTGGGATGGTGTTCTTGGGGTTGTACTCATCCTTCTTCTTCCTCCAAACACGGCGAGTTGAGTTTAGACCAAAAAGCTCTATTTTTGTCTCATCAGACCACATGACCTTCTCCCATTCCTCCTCTGTATCATCCAGATGGTCATTGGCAAACTTCAGACGGGCCTGGACATGCGCTGGCTTGAGCAGGGGGACCTTGCGTGCGCTGCAGGATTTGAATCCATGACGGCGTAGTGTGTAACTAATGGTTTTCTTTGAGACTGTGGTCCCAGCTCTTTTCAGGTCATTGACCAGGTCCTGCCGTGTAGTTCTGGGCTGATCCCTCACCTTCCACATGATCATTGATGCCCCACGAGGTGAGATCTTGCATGGAGCCCCAGACCGAGGGTGATTGACCGTCATCTTGAACTTCTTCTATTTTCTAATAATTGCGCCAACAGTTGTTGCCTTCTCACCAAGCTGCTTGCCTATTGTCCTGTAGCCCATCCCAGCCTTGTGCAGGTCTACAATTTTATCCCTGATGTCCTTACACAGCTCTCTGGTCTTGGCCATTGTGGAGAGGTTGGAGTCTGTTTGATTGAATGTGTGGACAGGTGTCTTTTATACAGGTAACGAGTTCAACATGTGCACTTAATACAGGTAATGAGTAGAGAACAGGAGGGCTTCTTAAAGAAAAACTAACAGGTCTGTGAGAGCCGGAATTCTTACTGGTTGGTAGGTGATCAAATACTTATGTCATGCAATAAAATGTAAATTAATTACTTAAAAATCATACAATGTGATTTTCTGGATTTTTGTTTTAGATTCCATCTCTCACAGTTGAAGTGTACCTATGATAAAAATTACAGACCTCTACATGCTTTGTAAGTAGGAAAACCTGCAAAATCGGCAGTGTATCAAATACTTGTTCTCCCCACTGTATATACACTGAACAAAAATATAAACGCAAAATGTAAAATGTTGGTCCCATGTTTCATGAGCTGAAATAAAAGATCCCAGAAATGTTCCATTAGCACAAAAAGCTTATTTCTCTACAATGTTGTGCACAAATTTGTTTACATCCCTGTTAGTGAACATTTATCCTTTGACAAGACAATCCATCCACCTAACAGGTGTGGCATATCAAAAAGCTGATTAAACAGCAAGACCATTACACAGGTGCACCTTGTGCTGGGGACAATAAAAGGCAGCTCTAAAATGTGCCGTGTTGTCACACAACACAAGGCCACAGATGTCTCAAGTTTTGAGGGAGCGTGCAATTGGCATGCTGACTGCAGGAATGTCCACCAGAGCTGTTGCTAGAGAATTTAATGTTCATTTTTCTACCATAAGCCGCCTCCAACGTCGTTTTAAAGAATTTGGCAGTACGTCCAACCGGCTTCACAACCGCAGACCACGTGTACTGCGTCATGTGGGCGAGCGGTTTGCTGATGTCAACGTTGTGAAAGGAGAGCCCCATGGTAGCGGTGGGTTTATGGCATTGGCAGGCATAAACTGCATTTTATCGATGGCAATTTGAATGCACAAAGATACCGTGATGAGACCCTGAGGCCCATTGTGGTGCCAATAATCCACCGCCATCACCTCATGTTTCAGCATGACATTGCACAGCCCCATGTCGCAAGGATCTATACACAATTCCTGGAAGCTGAAAATGTCCCAGTTCTTCCATGGCATGCATACTCACAAGACATGTCACCCATTGAGCATGTTTGGGATGCTCTGGATCGACGTGTACGACAGCGTGTTCAAGTTCTCGCCAATATCCAGCAACTTTGCACAGCCATTGAAGAGGAGTGGGACAACATTTCACAGGCCATAATCAACAGCCTGATCAACTCTATGCGAAGGAGATGTGTCGCGCTGCATGAGGCAAATGGCGGTCACACCAGATACTGACTGGTTTTCTGGTCCACGCCCCTACCTTTTTTTAAAAGGTATTTGTTCCCAGTCATAAGAAATCCATATATTAGGGCCTTATTAATTTATTTCAATTGACTGATTTCCTTATATGAACTGTAACTCAGTAAAATCTTTGAAATTGTTGCATTTTGTGTTTAAATATTTAAACAAATATTTAAAAGTATTTGATCCCCTGCTGATTTTGTACATTTGCCCACTGACAAAGAAATTATCAGTCTATAATTTTAATGGTAGGTTTATTTGAACAGTGAGAGACAGAATAAGAACAACAAAATCCAGAAAAACACATGTCAACAATGTTATAAATTGATTAACCTGATGTCTATTCAAAGAAATGTCTATTCAAATAAATATGATAGATATAGTTTGTCATCATTCTAATGTTGAAGTAATCCTGATTATTTAGTGAAATATGTGCCTTGAATTCTAGAGAGAATTATTTGTTCTGCAGTTTAAAGTGTTGGAAGCTAAGTACACCGCCAGTGGGGTCAAGGGGTGAAACACAGATTGCAGTGCAAGACAATGTCCAGTAGATGGTGGTAGAGGCTTTCTCTCCACAATTGTAATAGCCCTGCTACACTGTATGTGCAGCCAAAGCAGCCCATTATTGTAGGTTTTAAGCTGTTTCAATGGAAGCACGACAATGGCAGCGTGTCACTAGTGCCTGGCAAAAGTTACACATCAAGTGTATAACTAGGTATGTAATGGCTCTGCGGTTTCATGTTCCCTTCTTGTCATTGGAGGAGTTGATGATGCAGATGAACCAGCTGGAAATTATACTTAAACTTCAACAGAAAGAGTCCCAGTCAGGAGGCTTGTCCTGAGAGACAGACAGACTGACAGACAGGATCTGATTGTGTTAAAGCACTGGATACAAAAAAGCATATCCAAGAGTGGATAGATACAAGAGCATCCTGTCCTCTTGTTAGTGAGCGCTTGAGCAGGGCTCAGGATTCACATTCACTTCCAACATGTTCAGGTTCATGTCCTCAGGGGCTGTGTGTGTTCTCTTCAATGCACGTGAAAACCAAGAAGTTGTATTTCTTTGTGATTCTATGTAGAAATCACTGATTCTGGATGACAATGGGGCTGTGATGAGAGTGCAGGAATTTGAAGAATCACTGAAGGCTGTAGATACTTTTCCATTTGGCCACTCAGTCACACAGATGCAAAATTGAAATAAGTAATCTTATTCATCCAACTTATCATGTTTGTGATTATAATTTTTTTACAAAAATGTTATTCATGTTTATCAACATTACATGTTTACCATGATTTTGGCCACTGTAAAATGTGTTCATGAATTAAAAAGTATTTATTCTGATTATTGTGACTCATTGTTTCATTATTAGTCTAGTTGAGTGACAATAGACAAAACATTGGTTAAAAGGTATTAAAACGTATCTAGTACTATACAAACTTAGATGATTTGAATATCATTTGTATGCTGATACTGTAGCATCCAGTTATTGTTATTATGGTAGATGAAAACCAACACTTTTGATTTAGGCCTATGTTACAGTCCAGTCAAAAATGTGATTTTCCTGTGTTTTATATATATTTCCACACTATAATAATACTGTGAAATTGTAAAAATGATAATACTCTTTTAGCATAAGAGCTGTTTGAAAATACCGCCTGAAATTTCAGCCTGTTTTGGTGGGATGGAGTTTTGGCCTGCTTGGTGACAGCAGGCTTCCCCTCCCCACTCAGACCACTCCCAGACAGTCCTAGCAAACTTCTTGCTTGAGAAATTGCTATTTGCTAAGAAGCTATTTTTGTTTCTTTTTGACCATTTTGATTGAAAACAATCACAGTGAGGTACTTAATTGTTACCCAGAAATGATTTGAAATTAAGATTTTTAAAAACGGCTGCATTGGACCTTTAAACGCTGGCCTTCCGCATGATCTTGTCTGATGGCTGATCCCATCATCATCAGATGAACAATAAACTCGTACTGTGCCTTTAAGAATCGAGAGCTCAGCTCTTTATCCTCTCGTTCTACACTTTCCTTCCTGTCTGTCGTTGCGGGTTTCAAAGGATATCAACCGGGCCTGAGATATTCAGCATTCAAGGTAAACAAATACATTTATTTGTTACCATATTATAACGTTTTTTAAATCAAATATATTAGACTATATATACAGAATAGCAGTAATGGTTGAGTTTCTCCCCTGGCTTTTGCCATAATCTATCTATTCCAACACCTTGTTCGTGCCATAATAAAAAAAAAAGATATAAAACGCAGACAAGTACAATTTCATAGAATAATCAGCAATTGCTATCGCTTTATTGAAATAGCTTATAGTTTGTCATTAATAACATTTGCATGAGTTTCCATTTTGTTATAAATTATTAATGTGGTTGGCTTTTGTGAAAACGACGCACATAAAGCGATTCATTCTCGCCATGAATCCAATTATTACACGAATCACAGTTATTATCGAGGACGGATGTATGGGTCGCTTCACTCTGTGTTGGTGTTTATTTTAGTAGGGAATAAAAGCTTTACGTAATTTATTTCTAGCATTGAGGGCGGCAGAACTCGCCATATGCCTGCTGCGCACAGTAATCGGAAACGGTACATCAGAAAGAGTTGGATACCGGGCTGGTCCCATTCTATCACATAAAGCGTAGCCTTTGATTATTGATTTTGGATCCGCAGCGTTTAACCTACCCAAACAGTTGTGTGTATGGTTAGGCTACTTTTATTTGCTGCGATATCGGACACTTCGTAGGATGAAAGCTGAATATAGCCTTACATAGGCTACAATAGGCCTATTACCTTCAATATTGGACTGCAAGTGAATAGAAGACATGTCAAACAGTCAGAGCAGATCAAACAGATCTCTTTATCATGGGCAGTTATTAATCAGTAATAGACAAAATGATATATTTTAACACATTTATTAAATTGCATCATTTATAGATATGCCTATTTATAGATTTTACATTACTCAGATAGTCCTAACTGAAATGTATCAAGCTATCCTAATAAGTCAAGTTGAAGAATAATAGTCTTCTATTCTAAAAAATAAAAAAGCAATAGTTTCCACCTTTGATGAGGGCAGAGGTGAAATGCAGCATGCTCAGAAATAGGATATCAGGCAGCAGTGGTGAGGGGATGGAGTCACTCAGATAAAGGTTAGATGGAGCCCTCATTAGGATGAGTTGCTTTTGTCTACCTGCTCTGAAGTCACAGGCTTTGTCCCTGTATGATGGTATGTATTAGGGTTGCATGATATTGGAAATAACTGACATTGCGATATTTAGTTTTTCTGATATATATTGCGATATGAAAAAATACAGGATGTCTTCACCAGATGACTTGAAAAGCTCTATTTGAGAATAATTAATTATTCTAGAATGATCGGGGTGATTTTGTAGGGAACTGCATCTTCATGGAAAATAACAATTAAAAAATATAACTGAATATGACTTTTTACCTTTTGACTTATTTTGGGTAGTTTAATTTATTCTATTAATTAATACACTGTTTAATTCACCATGGTTCTATTGTATTCATGTAATACTCTTCTATCAATTCAGGCTAAAGTCAATGATCTAACATGTTATGATATTAATAATGCATGTTGCTTACCCTACAATAAAGGGGCTCATTTGTGAATGAAGAGGTGTGGTGTCTATAAGGGATCCAGGAGATTACAGGAGGCTGTATCTCAGTACTCCAACCAGGTTAAAACAGAGCATTCTCTACGGAGGAAGTTTCATTATCACAATAGGGAATTAATGTGAATGACAAAATCAAATCAAAAAGTCATTTAACATTTTATTACATTACAAATGACTCTCATCTAGGCCCCAATCAGCTACAGCTTCTCTCATCCCTGTTGCGATGTTCTCACTTGTATGATCCTCTGGGGAAAATGCAGTTTGCAAACAGCGACTTTTCAGGTGGAAGTCCTCATTAATAAAGTGTATGGTCAGACTTATGTAGGCCTCTGTTGTCCGGCTGGACCACAAGTCCGTTGTTGCTGTATAATATTCCACTTGTGACAGCTCTGTTTCAACTTGTGCCTTGCATTTCTCGTACAACTCTGGGATGGCAACTTGAGAAAAATAGTTGCGTGATGTCATTACATACCGCTTGTCAAACGACCGGATCATGTTTTTAAAACCCTATTTGGTAACCGTGTTAATTGGTACCATGTCTTTGGCGACGTGAAATGTTATTGAATCTGTGATTTCTCTCTGCCGTTTGGAACCTTTCTGGTATGGTGTAATACTGGCAAAGGCATCCGAAATAGATTTTTGCTTTGGAGGGCATTGATATGCTTTGCTCTGGATAAGAGCGTATGCTAAATGATGTAAATGTGAATGTAAATGTCATACGAAGATTTGTGCTGCCGCCTTAAATGATCGAACAAATTTGTCGTGTTGCCTCGTGTTGTTGCAACAATTGCAAGGCACTTTCGACAAAGTACTTGTTTTTGGTCAACATCATCCTGTCTGTAGCCGAAATATTTCCATATAATTGACGACGCATTTCTTTTTGCAACCAAATTCTCAATTTCGGTCTTTTTCGCCTGTTCCTCGCTCATCATTTCGTCACGCGCAAGCAGAGGCTGCATGTCAACCACGTGCAGCAACGAACTCCGTGTTTAAAATAATAATAATAATAATAAACTGTGTATCCAATAACCCATAAATCGGAGTAAATTACGTTATATTAGACAGATATAATGCTAGTTTAACATTTAAAATATATATATATTGTAGACTGATATATGTTTACCTTACTAAATCGCATGTTCTGAGATGTGACTATTGCGGATGCATACATCGCAATGTCAATGCTGAAACAATATATCGTGCAGCCCTAGTATGTATATATAATTTTGTCTCTCAGGTCAGTTGATCAGGAGGAGAATGGATCCAGTTTGAGCATCTTCACTGATAAGATCTTGACTGATAAATTGCTGAGTGGGATCCTGTAACCATGGCGACCTGCGGGCGTGGCTGCATCCCAGCAGTGCGTTTCTGCCAAAGGCTGAACCGACTGAAGACCCTGGATGATGACTTGATGGTGACGTCAATGAAGCGCTGCCTGACCATGGTGGACCTGGCCCTGCTGGGTGTTGGGGGCATGGTGGGCTCTGGCCTCTACGTCCTGACTGGCACTGTGGCCAAGGACACCGCCGGACCTGCCGTGGTCCTCTCCTTCCTCATAGCAGGCATTGCCTCCCTGATGGCCGCCCTCTGCTATGCAGAGTTCGGAGCTCGCGTGCCCAGAACGGGCTCAGCCTACATGTTCACTTATGTTTCTTGTGGAGAGATCTGGGCCTTTCTCATTGGCTGGAACGTAGTGTTGGAGTACATGATTGGTGGGGCCGCGGTGGCGCGGGCGTGGAGTGGTTACCTGGACTCCATGTTTAACCACACTATCCAGAACTACACAGAGAACTACATAATGAAGTGGAATGTTCCCTATATCGCCCACTACCCTGACCTGCTGGCCGCCGCAATTCTAGTGGTTGCCACCATCTTCATAACCTTCGGAGTGCGAGTCTCCTCTTGGCTCAACCACATCTTCTCCGCCGTTAGTCTGGTTGTCATACTCTTCATCTTGGTGTTTGGCTTCATGCTGGCCGACCCAGTCAACTGGAGCCAGAAAGAAGGAGGTTTTGCACCGTTCGGTGTGTCTGGGGTGATGGCGGGCACAGCCACCTGCTTTTACGCATTTGTTGGCTTCGATGTGATTGCAGCCTCCAGTGAGGAGGCAAAGAACCCCCAGCGAGCCATTCCCATGGCCACAGCCATCTCCTTGTGCATGGCAGCCACAGCCTACATCCTGGTCTCCACTGTCCTCACTCTCATGGTGCCCTGGCACTCCCTCGACCCCAACTCAGCCCTGTCTGATGCATTCTTCCGCAGAGGCTACAGCTGGGCTGGCTACATCGTGGCAGTAGGGTCCATCTGTGGTAAGTGTCTCTTGAAAGACTTAGCCACTGTAACCACACCAATGTATCATGTCATTGAGTTTCTTTGGGTTAGTTGATGATATCATTGATTGAAGGGCAAATGTGTATGACTTTTATTTATCTTGACTTCATACAGTAGCTCTCTGTTTTGATTGCATTGATAATCATGTGACTCTCTGTCCATCCCCTCTTCCAGCCATGAACACGGTGCTCCTCAGCAACCTCTTCTCCCTCCCTCGGATTGTTTACGCTATGGCGGAGGATGGCCTCTTCTTCTCCTTCTTCGCCAAGGTCAACCCTGTCACCAAGGTCCCTGTGAATGCCATCTTGGTGTTTGGCCTCCTCATGGCCGTCATGGCCCTCATCTTTGACCTGGAGGCCCTGGTCCAGTTCCTGTCCATCGGCACCCTCCTGGCCTACACCTTTGTGGCAGCCAGTGTCATTGTGTTGCGCTTCCAGCCTGAGAAGGAGAAGACCAGTTCCAAGGCTAACTCCACTACCTCCCCCAACCCCAACTCCAACCCAGAGCTCTCGCCCGAAGCCTCAGAGTCCCAGATCATAGCTCAGGATAGCGGGGAGCTGAAGGAGTACGAGTCCTTCTCAGACAAGTTACAGCTGGTGGAGATGCAGAAGACCAGGGAACGCAGCGCCCCAGGGGTGTTGAAGGCCCGCTGGGAGCCCTACCTGGGCAGGGTGCTGGGGGACTTTGAGCCGGGGGAGGTGGTGGCCTTCTCTGTGCTGGCGGTGATGGTGAGCTCTGTGTCCCTCTGTGCCGTGTTTGTGTTTGGGAGTAACCAGCTGCAGCTGCCTACGTGGAGCTTCGCCCTGCTAATAGTGGTGTTTGGCTCAACCTTCCTCATCAGCCTGGTCATTATATATGCCCATGAACCTCATATCAACACCAAAACCTTCCAGGTGAGCCAAACAGATTCTCAGTTTTGCATGTTATGTCTGCTGTGTAAATGCAAAGCAGTTTACTTTTACTTTATTGAATATGCCTACACATAAAGTTAGGGAAGCAGAACTAAACCCTCACCTTATAATTATTAGTTGTATAATTTTGTCTGCCTGCAGAGTTTCAAGCAGAACACCATAGTCCCCTGTAGCTCAGTTGGTAGAGCATGGCGCTTGCAACGCCAGGGTTGTGGGTTCGTTTCCCACGGGGGGCCAGTATGAAAATGTATGCACTCACTAACTGTAAGTCGCTCTGGATAAGAGTGTCTGCTAAATGACTAAAATGTAAATGTAAAATAGTCCCTATGCCCAAGAACGCCAAGGTAACTTGTCTAAATGACTATCGCCCCGTAGCACTCATATCTGTAGCCATGAAATGCTTTGAAAGGCTGGTCATGGCTCACATCAACACCATCATCCCAGACACCCTGGACCCACTCCAATTTGCATACCGCCCCAACAGATCCACAGATGATGCAATCTCTATTATACTCCACACTGCCCATTCCCACCTGGACAAGAGGAACACCTATGAGAGAATGCTGTTTATTCACTACAGCTCAGTGTTTAACACCAGAGTGCCCTCCAAGCTCATCACTAAGCTAAGGACGCTGGGACTGAACACCTCCCTCTGCAACTGGATCCTGGACTTCCTGACGGGCCACCCCCCAGGTGGTGAGGGTAGGGAACAACACATCCGCCACGCTGACAATCAACACGGGTGCGTGCTTAATCCCTGTTCACCAAGACTGCGTGGCCCGCACAACTCCAACACAATCATTAAGTTTGCCGACGACATGACCTGGTAGGCCTGATCACCGACAACAATGAGACAGCCTATAGAGAGGTCAGAGACAACAACCTCTCCCTCAACGTCAGCAAGACAAAGGAGCTGATCATGACCTACAGGAAATGGAGGGCCGAGCAAGTCCCCCATTCACATCGATAGGGCTGTAGTGGAGCGGGTCGAGAGCTTCAAGTTCCTCACATCACTAAGGATCTATCATGTTCCACACACACCAACACAGTCGTCAAGAGGGCACGACAATACCTCTTCCCCCTTAGGAGGCTGAAAAGATTTGGCATGGGCCCTCAGATCCTCAAAAAGTTATACAGCTGCACCATTGAGAGCATCTTGACTGGCTGCGTCACCGCTTGGTATGGCAACTGCTTGGCATCCAACCGCAAGGCGCTACAGAGGGTAGTGCGTATGGCCCAGTACATCACTGGGGCCGAGCTCCATTCCGTCCAGGACCTCAAAACCAGGCGGTGTCAGAGGAAGGGCCTAAAAATTGTCAAAGACTCCAGCCACCCAAGCCATAGACTGTTCTCTCTGCTACCGCACGGCAAGTAGTACTGATGCACCAAGTCTGGAACCAACAGGAACATGAAAAACTTCTACCCCCAAGCCATAAGACTGCTAAATAGTTAGTCCGGGTAGATATTTGGTTAACTATTTTTTGTTAACAAACTATAGTTTTGGCAAGTCGGTTAGGACATCTACTTTGTGCATGACACAACTAATTTTTCCAACAATTGTTTACAGACAGATTATTTCACTTATAATTCACTGTATCACAATTCCAGTGGGTCAGAGGTTTACATACACTAAGTTGACTGTGCCTTTAAACAGCTTGGAAAATTCCAGAAAATGATGTCATGGCTTTAGAAGCTTCTGATAGGCTAATTGACATCATTTGAGTCAATTGGAGGTGTACCTGTGGATGTATTTCAAGGCCTACCTTCAAACTCAGGCTCTTTGCTTGACATCATGGGAAAATCCAAAGAAATCAGCCAAGACCTCAGAAAAATAAATGGTAGACCTCCACAAGTCTGGTTCATCACTTCGGAGCAATTTCCAAACGCCTGAAGGTACCACGTTCATCTGTACAAACAATAGTACACAAGTATAAACACCATGGGACCACGCAGCCGTCATACCGCTCAGGAAGGAGACACATTCTGTCTCCTACAGATGAACGTACTTTGGTGTGAAAAGTGCAAATCAATCCCAGAACAACAGCAAAGGACCTTGTGAAAATGCTGGAGGAAACAGGTACAAAAGTATCTATATCCACAGTAAAACTAGTCCTATATCGACATAACCTGAAAGGCCGCTCAGCAAGGAAGAAGCCTCTGCTCCAAAACCGCCATAAAAAAGCCAGACTATGGTTTGCAACTGCACATGGGGACAAAGATCGTACTTTTTGGAGAAATGTCCTCTGGTCTGATAAAACAAAAATAGAACTGTTTGGCCATAATGACCATCGTTATGTTTGGAGGAAAAAGGGGGTTGCTTGCAAGCCGAAGAACACCATCCCAACCGCGAAGCACGGGGGTGGCAGCATCATGCTGTGGGGGTGCTTTGCTGCAGGAGGGACTGGTGCACTTCACAAAATAGATGGCATCATGAGGAAGGAAAATTATGTGAATATATTGAAGCAAAGTCTAAAGACATCATTCAGGAAGTTAAATCTTGGTCGCAAATGGGTCTTCCAAATGGACATTGACCCCAAGCATACTTCCAAAGTTGTGGCAAAATGGCTTAAGGACAACAAAGTCAAGGTATTGGAGTGGCCATCACAAAGCCCTGACCTCAATTCTATAGAACATTTGTGGGCAGAACTGAAAAAGCGTGCGCGAGCAAGGAGGCCTACAAACCTGACTCAGTTATACCAGCTCTGCCAGGGGGAATGGGCCAAAACTCACCCAACTTATTGTGGGAAGCTTGTGGAAGGCTACCCGAAACATTTTACCCAAGTTAAACAATTTAAAGGCAATGCTACCAAATACTAATTGAGTGTATGTAAACTTCTGACCCACTGGGAATGTGATGAAAGAAATAAAAGCTGAAATAAATCATTCACTCTACTATTATTCTGACATTTCACAATCTTAAAATAAAGTGGTGATCCTAACTGACCTAAGACAGGGAATTTTTACTAGGATTAAATGTCAGGAATTGTGAAAAACTGAGTTTAAATATATTTGGCTAAGGTGTATGTAAACTTCAGACTTCAACTGTACATATCTACCTCAATTACCTCGGATCCCTGTACATCGACTCAGTACTGGTACCCTGTGCACACTGAGTATAGAAAACATTCAGAGCACCTCCTCTTTCCATGACATAGACTGACCAGGTGAATCCAGGTGAAAGCTATGATCCCTTATTGATGTCACTTTTTAAACCCACTTAATTCAGTTTAGATGAAGTGGAGGAGACAGGCTAAATAAGGATTTTTAAGCCTTGAGACAATTGAGGATTGTGTATGTGTGCCATTAAGAGGGTGAATGGGCAAGACAAAAAATGTAAGTGCCTTTAAACGGGGTATGGTAGTACCAGGCGCACCAGTTTGTGTCAAAAACTGCACTTCACTGTTAGTTTACAATTGAAGTTTATGAAGCATGTGACAAATAACATTTTATTTGAGGAAATAGCCTGTTATATTTCCCTAAGTCCTTATGTAGTTATGATAAACTAAGAATACTCTGTGTGTTTTAAGATTCTCACAGCCTTTTTTGTAGCTGTCTCTCCACCTTTAGATATGATACATTCTACTCAGTCTTACTAGAGCCCAGTAGACAGGAACTCAGGGAGAAACATTTAATGTGACATTATCAGCCAGCTCTGAAGCTGAGTCACAGCAGACACTCACTCTCTGCTGTGTGGTCGATCTGCTCCGCATACAAAATAAAAGCTGTTTCTGTGACTCATATCTGAGAAGCAGATGTTTCTGTGAGCTCAAGCAGGACCCAGGTTCCCTCTGGCACCAACCTAATATAACATATTGTCATTAAGACCTGATCATTCTGCTGAATTATATTAAGTGCTCCTTTTGGGACTTTTAATATTTTAGTCAAGACTTGTAGTCTTTTAGGCTCTCCAGCTTCCTTTTTGTCAATGACAAACACTTATTGAATTGAGGAAGTCTATGATTATTTCACACATTTTAATACATGTCAGAATGATGGTTGTTTGCTGTTGTCCTTTTTCTAGGTACCCTTGGTCCCATTCATCCCTGGTGCAAGCATCCTCATGAATGTGTTCCTAATGCTGAAGCTCAGCCCTATGACCTGGATCCGCTTTACCGTGTGGGTGGCTGCAGGTAAGATTACTTCCGCTGATGGCACAAATGTGTGTTGTTTGAGGACCATGTGCTATGTAGCACAGACACACCCTGAAAACCAAACATCATGTCAGACAGAACTGGAACTGTTGCATTCAGTGGTTGAAATACTGTGCCTCTTAACCTACGTGGATCGACAAATAGTATGGATACTTAGTACTGGTTGATCATAGACAACAGGACATGAAACAGGGTTTTATTAAATTATTAGTACATAGTACATGTTTGTATTAAAACATATGCAGGTTACTTTTTGCATTTACAGAGAGTAAACCCACCAAGTAAATCAAGGCCTGACTGGACAGTGAGTGAGTTAACCCTTTCCTAGCCAGCGCCTGCTGCAGTTAGAGGATGTTAATTGGCTGTAGAGTTCGCTGTCAGCAAAGAGGATCAGCAAGGAAACATGATTAGCTGTATGAGCTCAGAGGTCTTCTGGACCATGTAAACCCTTTAAACACATCTGTCTGCAGGGTTAGGGAGTAATGGATTACATGTAATTATATGTAATCCGTTACCAATTGTAATCCGTATGTTACTAAGTAAAATATTGTAATCAGATTAGATACTTTTGAAGAACTACATTTACATTTACATTTACGTCATTTAGCAGACGCTCTTATCCAGAGCGACTTACAAATAGGTGCATTCACCCTATAGACTAGATTACTTCTAGGACTACTTTTAAATTCAGAAAGGATGTTTGCACAAAAATTATTTGACATCTTTCTGTTTTCTCAATGACATTGAAATAGAATTGAAAAAAGGCTCCTGTTTAAATTTGTTCAACCTGAGCGAGTCAGACGACAAATCAGAGACCACTATGAAGACACCAAATGCGTTTGATGGTTCGCGGGAAAAGAGCAGGAATAACCTGTTTTAAACTACAGGCCAAGCTACAGTATGTCTTCCAATGGTGCGACTGCTGTCGTCATCCAAAGATGATCCAATTTCAATAAACGCTTGGAGGTAAGGACGACAGCAGTGGTAGTAGTTTACTGGCGATACTGTTATCACTTATTATTGATATCTAGGCTACATAGCGCATTGATGTGAATCACACTGCTGCTCTCTCATTTATTTGTGGCTTACGTATTGTGGTTGTTGTGGATGGCTGTTCACAAATGTATATGCTGTGTATTTTAACCCAATAAGGGTTGAATTGAAGAAGTTTAAACTGCTTATCAATCATTGTTTTTGCGATCAGGAGTGTATTTATTACGGAAACCATTTACTGTTTAAGAACCAAATGGAAGCAAACAGAGCAAAACAAGAGTTTCTATTGGACAAATAGGTCCCTCCCCGTTTTGTTCCGTTTGCTTCCGTTTAAGAAACGTTTTGTAACAGAATCGGAGTAATGAATACGCCCCAGTGGACAGCCAGGGAAAAATGCACTCTTGCAACAGCTGCAGTGCGGATTCCAGCCTATGGAATAAAAGTTTGAGTTCATCCCTTCTAAACTCCCTTGTGGTATTGTGCTCCATACTGTCAAAAACTAGTTTATTTTAAGAAGACCACTAGTGGCGCTTTTATTTTCTTCATGGAAAATTACCATCTAGTTTTTCACATGCAAATAGCACTTTCGGTAGTGCTCAAAGCACGATATTCCGAGGGCAGCATTTTTTTTTGCAGCTCGAAGCAATGAGCCCAATCAGTCCTCCGTGACAACAAAATAAAAAACAACAGATTAGGCTAATTCGTCCTTCGTTTTTGGGTTATGCTCAGATAAAACCATCTGGCTAATCTATATTTCCATATTAATCTATATTTCCATATTTTCAAGTCCTATTCTTGAAGATCAAGGGGTATTACATTAATTGGAATGACTGGAAATCTGGCAGACCATGTTTTTTTAAAATGTAAAGATCGTATTATTATCTGTAGTAGAAAGCAATGGGTAAGAAGAAGCCTACATAACCAACCCATAAAGTAAAATGCAACATCCATTTATGGCCAGCTATGTAAACTCTAACATTGATTTATCCTGCAATAGATGTCATTCATTTTTGTCTTCTTCTAATGCATCTTAAGCAGGTTTACATTTGTTGGGATGAGTCTTGTCCTTGAGGCAAAACTGAGCAATTTCCTCTAGATGGGCCAGCTGCATTGTAAAAATCAATGAAAACAATAATGTGCTTTTTGGTCTTAATTTAAGGTTAGGGTTAGGCATTAGGGTTAGCAGTATGGTTAAGGTTATGTTTAAAATCAGATTTTATGACTTTGTGGCTGTGCCAGCTACTAACATGTGCCTCTTAAGGGGAAAGTAATCTAAAAGTAACTGAAAGTAATCTGATTACGTTACTGAGTTTGGGAAATCCGAATGTTGATTGCAATTTTGTTCAGGTAGGCCTAACTAATAACTGTAACGGATAACATTTAGAAAGTAACCTACCAAACCCTGCCTGTCTGCCTACAGAGGCTTCACAGGGAATATTGGTTAAGCCATGTCTAAGTAATCAATTCCTAGCACCATATTCCTGCTATAGCTGTGTCTTCTGAATGGAAATGCGCATACAGGATGACAGTATAACAATAACATGTTTGTGTGATTCTGATTACAGTGGGGGAAAAAAGTATTTAGTCAGCCACCAATTGTGCAAGTTCTCCCACTTAAAAAGATGAGAGAGGCCTGTAATTTTCATCATAGGTACACGTCAACTATGACAGACAAATTGAGATTTTTTTTCTCCAGAAAATCACATTGTAGGATTTTTTATGAATTTATTTGCAAATTATGGTGGAAAATAAGTATTTGGTCAATAACAAAAGTTTCTCAATACTTTGTTATATACCCTTTGTTGGCAATGACACAGGTCAAACGTTTTCTGTAAGTCCTCACAAGGTTTTCACACACTGTTGCTGGTATTTTGGCCCATTCCTCCATGCAGATCTCCTCTAGAGCAGTGATGTTTTGGGGCTGTCGCTGGGCAACACGGACTTTCAACTCCCTCCAAAGATTTTCTATGGGGTTGATATCTGGAGACTGGCTAGGCCACTCCAGGACCTTGAAATGCTTCTTACGAAGCCACTCCTTCGTTGCCCGGGCGGTGTGTTTGGGATCATTGTCATGCTGAAAGACCCAGCCACGTTTCATCTTCAATGCCCTTGCTGATGGAAGGAGGTTTTCACTCAAAATCTCACGATACATGGCCCCATTCATTCTTTCCTTTACACGGATCAGTCGTCCTGGTCCCTTTGCAGAAAAACAGCCCCAAAGCATGATGTTTCCACCCCCATGCTTCACAGTAGGTATGGTGTTCTTTGGATGCAACTCAGCATTCTTTGTCCTCCAAACACGACGAGTTGAGTTTTTACCAAAAAGTTCTATTTTGGTTTCATCTGACCATATGACATTCTCCCAATCCTCTTCTGGATCATCCAAATGCACTCTAGCAAACTTCAGACGGGCCTGGACATGTACTGGCTTAAGCAGGGGGACACTGCAGGATTTGAGTCCCTGGCGGCGTAGTGCGTTACTGATGGTAGGCTTTGTTACTTTGGTCCCAGCTCTCTGCAGGTCATTCACTAGGTCCCCCCGTGTGGTTCTGGGATTTTTGCTCACCGTTCTTGTGATCATTTTGACCCCACGGGGTGAGATCTTGCGTGGAGCCCCAGATCGAGGGAGATTATCAGTGGTCTTGTATGTCTTCCATTTCCTAATAATTGCTCCCACAGTTGATTTCTTCAAACCAAGCTGCTTACCTATTGCAGATTCAGTCTTCCCAGCCTGGTGCAGGTCTACAATTTTGTTTCTGGTGTCCTTTGACAGCTCTTTGGTCTTGGCCATAGTGGAGTTTGGAGTGGGACTGTTTGAGGTTGTGGACAGGTGTCTTTTATACTGATAACAAGTTCAAACAGGTGCCATTAATACAGGTAACGAGTGGAGGACAGAGGAGCCTCTTAAAGAAGAAGTTACAGGTCTGTGAGAGCCAGAAATCTTGCTTGTTTGTAGGTGACCAAATACTTATTTTCCACCATAATTTGCAAATAAATTCATTAAAAATCCTACAATGTGATTTTCTGGATTTTTTCTCTCTCAATTTGTCTGTCATAGTTGACGTGTACCTATGATGAAAATTAC
Source organism: Coregonus lavaretus (assembly GCF_964263955.1). Classification (NCBI taxonomy): domain Eukaryota; kingdom Metazoa; phylum Chordata; class Actinopteri; order Salmoniformes; family Salmonidae; genus Coregonus; species Coregonus lavaretus. The sequence continues at coordinate 21,332,722 of NC_140001.1, read as the reverse complement.
AGGCCTCTCTCATCTTTTTAAGTGGGAGAACTTGCACAATTGGTGGCTGACTAAATACTTTTTTCCCCCACTGTATGTAAGCATGTGTTTTGGTCCTAACAGTATGTGTTGCACCTCTCTAGGTCTACTGGTGTATTTTGGCTATGGGATCTGGCACAGTAAGGAGGGCCTGAGGGAGCTGCAGCCCAAGGATATGGCTGCCAGGTACGTGGTGCTCCCAAGTGGCAGCCTGGTAGAGACAGTCCAGTCAGTGCAGCCGAACGGACATGGAGACGCCAGCGCCCTCCACACCACCCCCTCCCCCGCCCCGTCTGCTGAAGAGCAGCAGGCAAAGAGATGATGTGTAGGAACTAGGAAGGGAGCCATTTTTATTTCAGTGGGCCATTATCATCTATCTGCTCCTGCTCATACATTACCTCACTCTCTTCTCCTCTGACTCCTCTCTCGTGACTGGCCTCATACAGTCAGTGTGTACTGCCACAAGGCTCTGTTTTTCTGCATTAATAAGCACACATCACACGATGGGACTCTCATTATGAAACATATTTATTTTAACATAATTTATCTGTTAATATGGGAACATAGTAATAAAGCTATCTAGCATTGTTTAGGATATTGCTATTGGTTTTAATCACTGTATTTATTTAAATGGTAGATAAACCAGCACAGGTGTTATTTCCTTGTTAGCATTGCTCTCAACTCCTCAATTGATCCCCTTTTTAACGTCTATCTGTCACTCACAATTGAATGTGTTTGGAAGTAGAAAGGTGCTTTTGATCATAGCATACATTGAGTCATGATGTATTAATAGTTAATTTGCTGCATGTTTGTTTTGCAAGCACTGGAATGAGTGGACCTTTGTTTACACACACCCATGTACAAACACATATTCAAATTCACTCTCTCTCTCTCTCTCTCTCTCTCTCTCTCTCTCTCTCTCTCTCTCTCTCTCTCTCTCTCTCTCTCTCTCTCTCTCTCTCTCTCTCTCTCTCTCTCTCTCTCTCTCTCTCTCTCTCTCTCTCTCACACACACACACACAAAAGCATTATTCTCGCCTGAGGAGAGTCTAGGTTCTGTCAGTGGATCAGGTGGATCCACTTACAACCCCTGGTGGCTGCTCAGCCAAACGCAAATCATTTACATACATTTTCTGTTTTAATGATTATTTAGGACTTGATCTGTTTCATGTAGTTTCTGAGTTCTATTTTGGGATGTTTTTGTATCTCGTTTCATATCCTAATGACCCGACTCCACTTGTTAATGCTCTCTGTCTCCATCACATGAGATTGCAGTCTCAATCAACTTAATCTCTACTGAGAATGGGTTTTTCCCATGCACAATAACTAGACAGCGGCCCATTCCCCTTCTGTGTGCTAGCATGAGATTAGATTATACAACCATCTGATAAAAAAGCACCTGGATTATTCTAGCTATTGTTTTGTTCTCATTTCTCCTCATACACAATAATAATAATAATATGCCATTTAGCAGACGCTTTTATCCAAAGCGACTTACAGTCATGCGTGCATACATTTTTGTGTATGGGTGGTCCCGGGGATCGAACCCACTACCTTGGCGTTACAAGCGCCGTGCTCTACAAGCTGAGCTACAGAGGACCACAAGAGGGATAACGCGAGACAAGAGTTATAAACATATGTTTTAATATATGCTTTTTGTAAAGCAAGCACAAACCCAGTGCATGATGTACCTGAACAGGGTATTTGGTGGTGCTGCTGCTTAGACGCATATTAACAAACAGGGATTGGGTGTTTTGTCAGACTATGCCAGCCATAGGACATCCCTTGTCCTCATGAGGCCTCTGTAATCCGACAGATTTGCAGCAGTCCCTGCGGCTGCCCAATAGCTTGACCTAGATTACACACATGCACAGATCACTCACACTCACAGTGCTGGATTACACTGACTGCCTCAAAGAGGGATTGCACTCTCACCCCCAGTTACTCACTACCCTGTCTGAATGCACAGTGTCTGAGAGGGCAGTAAGATGTGATGACAATGTAACAATGTCTCAACATGATAATCATAACATTCCCATTGCTAAAGTTTTCAGTCATGTCCTGAGAACTGATTATTTTGTTACCTATAAGGTGTAGATTTGCCTGTTTGTCACGTTTGGAGATTGCGGTAAAACATCTACCATTTATCTGTGTTATAATAATGTAACAACAACATTGCCTTGATGTTATTAGCGTTTTCTATATATCACAGTCCTTAGAATGATGAAGAATAAGCATGATTCCCCCACTACCAGCTACCAACCTCACAAGTGTCTGTAGCTCACCTAAGTGTTGTACTCAAAAACATGTTTGTTTTGTCTCTTATTTATCACTATTTATTAGTTATTGTAAACATACATATTTTAAACATACATTTGTTTATGTAAATATATGACTCAAGCAACCAATGGCCTTAAAGATGTTTTCATGAATACAGAATGATTCCCAAAGCTTACATGAAATCTAAACAACTTTAGTTGTTCAGGTAGCGTTTCTCTTCTATCCAAGTCGTTTTCCCTATTATAATCTCAGTATTTATTCATAGGATATTATATCGTAAATTACTATACTATTACTATATTCCATTCAATTGATTTCAACAACAGATACAGCCTTTGAAATAATTAAATGTTGGTGGATGTGGGGATAACAAAATATTTAATAGATTTTTGTACAACTTTGCACATTGTTTAAGATTTTAACTGCAAACTACTGTATGGGTCTCTCTACCAGTGTGTCTCTGTTTTTCCTGCGTGGGCAAGTGACAGGTGTTGACACTATGGTGCTTTTGGCAAGCTGAACATTTCCTCACCTCTATCAAATCAAAATTGTATTGGTCACATACACATATTTGTTGAGATACGGTCTCTGTCTTTTGTGTTCCAGTAAGCACAGTGCGCTATGAGGTCTGACTACCTATGTACTCTGTACTTGCACATTTAAAATGTAAGTATTTTTTGTTGTATAAAGTCTAAAAGAAGCTGTGTTATTTCGTGACAAATAAATGTTTTGAAGCAGCATTCTGAATATTGTTATTATTACAGGGTTTCTTGACCATACTATTAACATAACTAAATTGATTATACAATATCCATTTAGCTTTTAGAGATAAGTACTGTGTGTCTGCCATATTGCTTCTTTATACTCCATGCAACAATTAACAATTAGGCTAAATCAGTCTGTCAAGCAAGAGACAAGCATACCACAGGCAATACATTAAAGACGCACTCCAGCTATTTATTTTACTTTTTCTGTTGAAAACGTATATTCCCAGTATTAATACAGTAAAGTACACACATTTAAGCGTTAAAAAAAATTGTGTTTTTCTAGACACAATTGTGAAATTCAAGGAGTTGGCAATGGAAGGAGTTGGTCTGATGGGTGCTCTCTAATGTCATCGGCCTCCCCCCTTGCTTGCGGGAACAATAGAGGAGCAATAGAGCACAATAGAGGCCACTTGTGCCATGTCATGAGTTTATAAACCTTGAGGCTTCTTGGGTATGGTGAACTGACGTCATCAGAGTGCGCTGCTGAACACTGTCTGCTGGAAACACTCGGTTTGTTATTTTAACTAAAACATAACCAATCTTTGTTAAACATAAATACCGAACGTGTTTTTGCATTGATTCTGCATCGCAGTTAGCTTTTACCAGCTAGGACCACTATCTCTTGTCCCGGAATCTCGCTAAACTGATAGGTTGAAGCCTGCTTAACAGAGACGCTAAGCTGCTAGCTATCAAGCTAACGAAGTTGGTACCTGATGAGTTTTGCAATGGAGCCCACTTTGTCTGGAGAACTACAGTGAGGGAAAAAAAGTATTTGATCCCCTGCTGATTTTGTACGTTTGCCCACTGACAAAGACTTGATCAGTCTATAATTTTAATGGTAGATGTATTTGAACAGTGAGAGACAGAATAACAACAACAAAATCCAGAAAAACGCATGTCAAAAATGTTATAAATTGATTTGCATTTTAATGAGGGAAATAAGTATGCAAAACATGACTCAGTACTTGGAGGCAAAACCCTTGTTGGCAATCACAGAGGTCAGACGTTTCTTGTAGTTGGCCACCAGGTTTGCACACATCTCAGGAGGGATTTTGTTCCACTCCTCTTTGCAGATCTTCTCCAAGTCATTAAGGTTTCAAGGCTGACGTTTGGCAACTTGAACGTTCAGCTCCCTCCACAGACTTTCTATGGGATTAAGGTCTGGAGACTGGCTAGGCCACTCCAGGACCTTAATGTGCTTCTTCTTGAGCCACTCCTTTGTTGCCTTGGCCGTGTGTTTTGGGTCATTGTCATGCTGGAATACCCATCCACGACCCATTTTCAATGCCCTGGCAGAGGGAAGGAGGTTCTCACCCAAGATTTGACGGTACGTGGCCCCGTCCATCGTCCCTTTGATGCAGTGAAGTTGTCCTGTCCCCTTAGCAGAAAAACACCCCCAAAGCATAATGTTTCTACCTCCATGTTTGATGGTGGGGATGGTGTTCTTGGGGTCATAGGCAGCATTCCTCCTCCAAACACAGCGAGTTGAGTTGATGCCAAAGAGCTCGATTTTGGTCTCATCTGACCACAACACTTTCACCCAGTTCTCCTCTGAATCATTCAGATGTTCATTGGCAAACTTCAGACGGGCCTGTATATGTGCTTTCTTGAGCAGGGGGACCTTGCGGGCACTGTCCTTCACGGCGTAGTTTGTTACCAATTGTTTTCTTGGTGACTATGGTCCCAGCTGCCTTGAGATCATTGACAAGATCCTCCCGCGTAGTTCTGGGCTGATTCCTCACCGTTCTCATGATCATTGCAACTCCACGAGGTGAGATCTTGCATGGAGCCCCAGGCTGAGGGAGATTGACAGTTCTTTTCCTTCTCACCAAGCTGCTTGGCGATGGTCTTGTAGCCCATTCCAGCCTTGTGTAGGTCTACAATCTTGTCCCTGACATCCTTGGAGAGCTCTTTGGTCTTGGCCATGGTGGAGAGTTTGGAATCTGATTGATTGATTGCTTCTGTGGACAGGTGTCTTTTATACAGGTAACAAACTGAGATTAGGAGCACTCCCTTTAAGAGTGTGCTCCTAATCTCAGCTCGTTACCTGTATAAAAGACACCTGGGAGCCAGACATCTTTCTGATTGAGAGGGGGTCAAATACTTGTTTCCCTCATTAAAATGCAGATCAATTTATAACATTTTTGACATGTGTTTTTCTGGATTTTTTTTTGTTATTCTGTCTCTCACTGTACAAATAAACCTACCATTAAAATTATAGACTGATCATTTCTTTGTCAGTGGGCAAACGTACAAAATCAGCAGGGGATCAAATACTTTTTTTCCTGACTGTAACACAACAAAATGTGACAAAAATTAAAGGGGTGTGAATACTTTCTGAAGGAACTCTGTGTTTGCCTTGCACTATGTGTGGTGCACACAGTGCATTCGGAAAGTATTCAGACCCCTTGGCTTTTTCTACATTTTGTTATGTTACAGCCTTATTTTATAATGGATTAAATAAATACAAATCCTCACCAATCTACACACAATACCCCATAAAGAAAAATAGAAAATATGCTTTTATAAGGAGTAAGGAGTCTGAATACTTATTTAAATGTGATATTTCCGTTTCTTATTTTTAATACATTTGCAAACATTTCTAAAAACCTGTTTTTGCTTTGACATTATGGGGTATTGTGTATTGATGAGGGGATTTGTAAAAAAAAAAAAAAAAAACTATTGACTGCCCAGGGACTGCGGTTGAAAATTAGCCGGCTGGCTAAAACCGGCACTTTTACTGAAACGTTGATTAATGTGCACTGTCCCTGTAAAAATAAACTTAAACTCAAACTCAAACTCAAACTCAGACTAAGGGGTCTGAATACTTTCTGAATGCACATCAAACGTATGCATCAAATTGTATGCGTAAACTTTACAAAAAATAGTAGCAAAAGGTGAATGTTGAACTTTTGTTACACACAAAATAGGATTACATAATTAAAAGGTTTGACTGCAGAATTTATTACACAGTATTGATGCAATGATGCTGTCGGTCTAATATATCAAGCAGCATATCAAACTGGGATAATGTTTTAGGTTACACCGGCAAGTATAAGAATATTTGCCAGGGCATATGTTTTTACATTTTTAATCTGATTATTTCACATGGAGATGTGGGAAGCTAAAAAGGCTAGCTAGCTTGCTATGTTTTTAGCCAGGCTAAAGCCAGGTAGCTACTACTATCAAGGGAATGTGACTCTTCCTTGCTTTCACATTTACATTTTTTAAATTTTAGTCATTTAGCAGACGCTCTTACAGTTAGTGAGTGCATACATTATTTTTTTTTATTTTTTTTTCATACTGGCCCCCCGTGGGAATCAAACCCACAACCCTGGCGTTGCAAACGCCATGCTCTACCAACTGAGCTACATTTACATTTACATTTTAGTCATTTAGCAGACGCTCTTATCCAGAGCGACTACAAATTGGTGCATTCACCCTATAGCCAGTGGGATAACCACTTTACAATTATACTATTTTTTTTTTATTTTTTTTTTGGGGGGGGGGGGTAGAAGGATTACTTTATCCTATCCCAGGTGTTCCTTAAAGAGGTGGGGTTTCAAATGTCTCCGGAAGGTGGTGAGTGACTCCGCTGTCCTGGCGTCGTGAGGGAGCTTGTTCCACCATTGGGGTGCCAGAGCAGCGAACAGCTTTGACTGGGCTGAGCGGGAACTATGCTTCCGCAGAGGAAGGGGAGCCAGCAGGCCAGAGGTGGATGAACGCAATGCCCTCGCCTGGGTGTAGGGACTGATCAGAGCCTGAAGGTACGGAGGTGCCGTTCCCCTCACTGCTCCATAGGCAAGCACCATGGTCTTGTAACGGATGCGAGCTTCAACTGGAAGCCAGTGGAGTGTGCGGAGGAGGGGGGTGACGTGAGAGAATTTGGGAAGGTTGAACACCAGACGGGCTGCGGCATTCTGGATGAGTTGTAGGGGTTTAATGGCACAGGCAGGGAGCCCAGCCAACAGCGAGTTGCAGTAATCCAGACGGGAGATGACAAGTGCCTGGATTAGGACCTGTGCCGCTTCCTGTGTAAGGCAGGGTCGTACTCTCCGAATGTTGTAGAGCATGAACCTGCAGGATCGGGTCACCGCCTTGATGTTGGCGGAGAACGACAGGGTGTTGTCCAGGGTCACGCCAAGGCTCTTCGCACTCTGGGAGGAGGACACAACGGAGTTGTCAACCGTGATGGCGAGATCATGGAACGGGCAGTCCTTCCCCGGGAGGAAGAGCAGCTCCGTCTTGCCAGGGTTCAGCTTGAGGTGGTGATCCGTCATCCATACTGATATGTCGGCCAGACATGCAGAGATGCGATTCGCCACCTGGTTATCAGAAGGGGGAAAGGAGAAGATTAGTTGTGTATCGTCAGCGTAGCAATGATAGGAGAGGCCATGTGAGGATATGACAGAGCCAAGTGACTTGGTGTATAGGGAGAAAAGGAGAGGGCCTAGAACTGAGCCCTGGGGGACACCAGTGGTGAGAGCACGTGGTGCGGAGACAGCTTCTCGCCACGCCACTTGGTAGGAGCGACCGGTCAGGTAGGACGCAATCCAGGAGTGAGCCGCGCCGGAGATGCCCAGCTCGGAGAGGGTGGAGAGGAGGATCTGATGGTTCACTGTATCAAAGGCAGCAGACAGGTCTAGAAGGACAAGAGCAGAGGAGAGAGAGTTAGCTTTAGCAGTGCGGAGAGCCTCCGTGACACAGAGAAGAGCAGTCTCAGTTGAATGACCAGTCCTGAAACCTGACTGGTTTGGATCAAGAAGGTCATTCTGAGAGAGATAGCAAGAGAGTTGGCTAAAGACGGCACGCTCAATAGTTTTGGAAAGAAAAGAAAGAAGGGATACTGGTCTGTAGTTGTTGACATCAGTGGGATCGAGTGTTGGTTTTTTGAGAAGGGGTGCAACTCTCGCTCTCTTGAAGACGGAAGGGACATGGCCAGCGGTCAAGGATGAGTTGATCAGCGAGGTGAGGTAGGGGAGAAGGTCACCGGAGATGGTCTGGAGAAGAGAGGAGGGGATGGGGTCAAGCGGGCAGGTTGTTGGGCGGCCTGCAGTCACTAGTCGCAAGATTTTATCTGGAGAGAGAGGGGAGAAAGAAGTCAAAGCATAGGGTAGGGCAGTGTGAGCAGGACCAGCAGTGTCATTAGACTTAACAAACGAGGATCGGATGTCGTCAACCTTCTTTTCAAAGTGGTTGACAAAGTCATCCACAGAGAGGGAGGAGGGGGGGGGGGGGCAGATGCTTGGAATTTAGAGTGGTAGAAAGTGGCCTTAGCAGCAGAAACAGATGAAGAAAATGTAGAGAGGAGGGAGTGAAAAGATGCCAGGTCGGCAGGGAGTTTAGTTTTCTTCCATTTCCGCTCAGCTGCCCGGAGCTCTGTTCTGTGAGCTCGCAATGAGTCATCAAGCCACAGAGCTGGAGGGGAGGACCGAGCCGGCCGGGAGGATAGGGGACACAGGGAGTCAAAGGATGCAGAAAGGGAGGAGAGGAGGGTTGAGGAGGCAGAATCAGGAGATTGGAGGGAGAAGGGTTGAGCAGAGGGAAGAGATGATATGATGGAAGAGGAGAGAGTAGTGGGAGAGAGAGAGCGAAGGTTGCGGCGGCGCGTTACCATCTGTGTAGGGGCAGAGTGAGTAGTGTTGGAGGAGAGCGAGAGAGAAAAGGATACAAAGTAGTGGTCGGAGACATGGAGGGGAGTTGCAGTGAGATTAGTAGAAGAGCAACATCTAGTAAAGATGAAGTCAAGCGTATTGCCTGCCTTGTGAGTGGGGGGGGATGGTGAGAGGGTGAGGTCAAAAGAGGAGAGGAGTGGAAAGAAGGAGGCAGAGAGAAATGAGTCAAATGTAGACGTGGGGAGGTTGAAATCCCCCAAGACTGTGAAGGGTGAGCCATCCTCAGGAAAGGAACTTATCAAGGCGTCAAGCTCATTGATGAACTCTCCAAGGGAACCTGGAGGGCGATAGATGACAAGGATATTAAGCTTAAATGGGCTAGTGACTGTGACAGCGTGGAATTCAAATGAGGAGATAGACAGATGGGTTAGGGGAAAAATTGAGAATGACCACTTGGGAGAGATGAGGATTCCTGTGCCACCACCCCTCTGACCAGATGCTCTCGGGGTATGCGAGAACACATGGTCAGACGAGGAGAGAGCAGTAGGAGTAGCAGTGTTTTCAGTGGTAATCCATGTTTCCGTCAGTGCCAGGAAGTCGAGGGACTGGAGGGTGGCATAGGCTGGGATGAAGTCAGCCTTGTTGGCGGCAGAACGGCAGTTCCAGAGGCTGCCTGAGACCTGGATCTCCAGGTGTGTGGTGCGTGCAGGGACCACCAGGTTAGAGAGGCAGCAGCCACGCGGTGTGAGGCGTTTGTGTAGCCTGTGCGGAGAGGAGAGAACAGGGATAGGCAGGGGCATAGTTGACAGGCTGCAGCAGATGGCTACAATAATGCAGAGGAGATCGGGATGAAATGAACTAAACATCAGGGAAAGGAGAGAGCAGGCCTCCCTCACCAAAAAAAAAAATATATATATAACTCTCCCAACTTCCACCTCAGAAACTATAATTGTTTCACTGAACCACCCGAGTAAAACTCTCCCAACTTCCACTTTAGAAATTAGAGTTGTTGTAAACTACAGCAGACTGTTATCAGTAGCTGTAATTAAGTACAGCAGCTACCAACCACCTAACGTTAATGCCTCGGATGAGGTTAGAAAAACAGCTGAATGGTAGCAGCTAGCTGGCTCAATCACAGGTACTCTTAAGCATGAAATAACATTGGAAACAATTAACCATAGTTGCAAAAAGTTACCAGTAGCTACCCGCTAGCTAGCTAGCTTTGTTGGTCCAAGTAGTGGGTAGGCTAGCCTCGTGCTTCGCCGGAGTCCGCCGAATACAGTCCTTACCTACAATAATTACCTACAATAACCTTCAATAACTACCTGAGTAAGCTACCTATAATACCAAACTACAATACCTACCTACAATCTAAATACATGGTTTAAGCTTAACTCAACACCATATAAGAAGCCAAGCTTACCTTTCATAACGCAGCAACGATTAAACGTTGGGTAGCTAGCACAAAGATATTGTATTTAGCTACCACAGCCTGCTGGTAGTGTTGGCTGGCTAGCAATGGCTACTGTGTTGACTTTGTTTGAAAAACGGCGTCGCTGCGAACGAATGTAGCTGGCTAAAAGGATATTGTTTTTAGTTGCAACCGTTGCTAATAGCAACTCGCCAGCTAATCCAGGAGGTGAGTTAGCTAGCTAGCTTCGTGCTACATCCGGCACCGCCGAATACAAAAGTAACCAACAATAACTACACAACAGCTACCCACAACAGCCCACGATGCCTACCTATACTACTTAATAATATACAGCCCACGATGCCTACCTATAGTACCTAACTACAATCAAAATACATAGTTTAAGCCTTACTCGACAAAGCCCAAGCTATGTATAAAGCCAAACTGGCAGACTGCAATCAGTAGCCGAAATTAAGTACAGCAGCTACCAACCACCTAACGTACATCCCTGCCGGCCATTCCCTCCCCTACCCTGGACGACGCTGGGCCAATTGTGCGCCGCCCCATGGGTCTCCCGGTCGCGGCCGGCTACGACAGAGCCTGGATTCGAACCAGGATATCTAGTGGCACAGCTAGCACTGCGATGCAGTGCCTTAGACCACTGCGCCACTCGGGAAAAAAAAAACAGGGGAAATAACGTTGCTATCGGCCTTTTTGAATTGGAGTGGGACCGGTGAGGATATCACGTTATCAAAAGGTGTCCGCTACTTCAAAAATCCCACTCCGCCCATGTGCACGCACGCACGTAGATCAACGGAGTGAAGCTTGTAGTAACCTTTACTGTCAGTCCAACCATTCACCTATTGAGGAGTATACTCAGTGGTAGACCCACCATTTCGTTGTGAAGTGTGTTTCCCATGGTGCGTTAGGTTGCAAGATTTTTGTCCTTCGTTCATCCATCGTTTCCTTGCACCAGAAATGCCAAAGTTGCGCCCCTGGAAATGTTTCATTATTTTTTGCCACTTATGAATGTGTTATTCAATGTGTTTCTCTGAGCTATAGTAGTAAAGGCCAAATTCAATATTTTATCAAATGTTAGTTTTTTTATACCTAAAGGTGTCCTCAAATTAGCTAAATTATCGATAGTATGACCATCTTAAAACAATTCCATAATGTCAGCTTAGACCTTTAAGAATTAAAGACGCACTCCTGTCTCCTAGCAACTCATTTATCACCTGATTTACATAACAAAAGGCACATCTCAATAGGTGTTCCAGGTAGCCTCATTTGTATTTGTATTTATTAAGAATCCCCATTAGCTGTGTTTGTGTGTGTAGAGTGAGTGTCTATATGTATGTGTGTATGTACCTGTGTGTGTGTCTCTTCACAGTCCCCGCTGTTCCACAAGGTGTATTTTTACCTGTTTTATACATTTACATTTTAGTTATTTAGCAGACGCTCTTATCCAGAGTGACTTACAGTTAGTTAGTGCATTTTTTTCATACTGGCATTTTTTTCAATGATGGTGTTGATGTGAGCCATGACCAGCCTTTCAAAGCATTTCATGGCTACAGATATGAGTGCTACGGGGCGATAGTCATTTAGACAAGTTACCTTGGCGTTCTTGGGCATAGGGACTATTTTACATTTACAGACGCTCTTATCCAGAGCGACTTACAGTTAGTGAGTGCATACATTTTCATACTGGCCCCCCGTGGGAAACGAACCCACAACCCTGGCGTTGCAAACGCCATGCTCTACCAACTGAGCTACACGGCACTATAAAATCTGATTCTACTGTTTGCATCAGTTACCTGATGTGGAATAGAGTTCCATGTAGTCATGGCTCTATGTAGTACTGTGCCCCTCCCATAGTCCATTCTGGACTTGGGGACTGTGAAGAGACCTCTGGTGGCACGTCTTGTGGGGTATGCATGGGTGTCCGAGCTGTGTGCCAGTATTCCAAACAGACAGCTCGGTACATTCAGCTCTTCGACACCTCTCACAAAAACAAGCAGTGATGAAGTCAATCTCTCTTCCACTCTGAGCCAGGAGAGACTGACATGCATGTCATCAATGTTAGCTCTCCGTGTGTTTTAAGGGCCAGCCGTGCTGCCCTGTTCTGAGCCAAATGCAATTTTCCCAAGTCCCTCTTTGTGGCATGTGACCACACCACTGAACAGTAGACAAAACTAGGGCCTGTAGGACCTGCCTTGTTGATAGTGTTGTTAAGAAGGCAGAGCAGTGCTTAGTTATGGACATACTTCTCCCCATCTTAGCTACTATTGTATCAATATGCTTTGACCATGACAGTCTACAAGCTGTTTAGTCACCTCAACTTGCTCAATTTCCACATTATTCATTACGAGATGTAGTTGAGATTTAGGGTTTAGTGAATGATTTGACCCAAATACAATACTTTTAGTTTTGGAAATATTCAGGACTAACTTATTCCTTGCCACCCATTCCGAAACGAACGGCAACTCTTTGTTAAGTGTTGCAGTTATTTCAGTTGCTGTAGTAGCTGACGTGTATAGTGTTCAGTCATCCGCATACATAGACACACTGGCTTTACTCAAAGCCAGTGGCATGTCGTTAGTAAAGATGGAAAAAAGCAAGGGGCCTAGACAGATGCCCTGGGGAATTCCTGATTCTACCTGGATTATGTTTGAGAGGCTTCCATTAAATAACTATCTGTGTTCTGTTAGACAAGTAACTCTTTATCCACATTATAGCAGGGGGTGTAAAGCCATAACACATATGTTTTTCCAGCAGCAGACTATGATCGATAATGTCAAAAGCCGCACTCTAACAAAACAGCCCCCACAATATTTTTATCATCAAGTTCTCTCAGCCAATCATCAGTCATTTGTATAAGTGCTGTGGTTGTTGAATGTCCTTTTCTATAAGCATGCTGAAAGTTTGTTGTAAATTTGTTTACAGTATAATAGCATTGTATCTGGTCAAACACCATTTTAAAAAATTGTTTACTAAGGGTTGGTAACAGGCTAATTGGTCGGCTGTTTGAGCCAGTAAAGGGGGCTTTACTATTCTTAGGTAGCGGAATGACTTTTGCTTCCCTCCAAGCCTGGGGGCACACACATTCTAGAAGGCTTAAATTGAAACTATGCAAATAGGAGTGCCAATATCGTACGCTATTATCCTCAGCAATTTTCCATCCAAGTTGTCAAACCCCGGTGGCTTGTCATTGTTAATAGACAACAATAATTTGTTCACCTCTTCCACACTCACTTTATGGAATTCAAAATTACAATGCTTGTCTTTCATAATTTGGTCAGATATACTTGGATGTGGTGTCAGCAATTGTTGCTGGCATGTTATGCCTAAATTTGCTAATCTTGCCAATGAAAAAAGTATTAAAGTAGTTGGCAATATCAGTTGGTTTTGTGATGAATGAGCCATCTGATTCAATGAATGATGGAGCTGAATTTGCCTTTATTCCCAAGATTTCATTTAAGGTGCTCCAAAGCTTTTTACTATCATTCTTTATGTCATTTATCCTTGTTTCTTCTTCTTTTTATTCAGTTTAGTCACAAGACTAAATTTCTCAATTTGCAATACGTTTGCCAATCGGTTGTGCAGCCAGACTTATTTGCCATTCCTTTTGCCTCATCCCTCTCAACCATACAATTTTTCAATTCCTCATCAATCCACAGGGATTTAACAGATTTTACAGTCATTTTCTTAATGGGTGCATGCTTATTGGTAACTGGAATAAGCAATTTCATAAATGTGTCAAGTGCAGTGTCTGTTTGCTCCTCATTACACACCACGGACCAACATACAGTTGAAGTCGGAAGTTTACATACACTTAGGTTGGAGTCATTAAAACTTGTTTTTCAACGACTCCACACATTTCTTGTTAACAAACAATAGTTTTGGAAAGTCGGTTAGGACATCTACTTTGTGCATGACACAAGTAATTTTTCCAACAATTGTTTACAGACAGATTATTTCACTTATAATTCACTATCACAATTCCAGTGGGTCAGAAATGTACATACATTATGACTGTGCCTTTAAACAGCTTGGAAAATTCCAGAAAATGATGTCATGGCTTTAGAAGCTTCTGATAGGCTAATTGACATAATTTGAGTCAATTGGAGGTGTACCTGTGGATGTATTTCAAGGCCTACCTTCAAACTCAGTGCCTCTTTGCTTGACATCATGGGGAAATCAAAAGAAATCAGCCAAGACCTCAGAAAAAACATTGTAGACCTCCACAAGTCTGGTTAATCCTTGGGAGCAATTTCCAAACGCCTGAAGGTACCACGTTCATCTGTACAAACAATAGTACACAAGTATAAACACCATGGGACCACGCAGCCGTCATACCGCTCAGGAAGGAGATACGTTCTGTCTCCTAGAGATGAACGTACTTTGGTGCTAAAAGTGCAAATCAATCCCAGAACAACAGCAAAGGACCTTGTGAAGATGCTGGAGGAAACAGGTACAAAAGTATCTATATCCACAGTAAAACTAGTCCTATATCGACATAACCTGAAAGGCCGCTCAGAAAGGAAGAAGTCACTGTTCCAAAACTGCCATAAAAAAGACAGACTACGGTTTGCAACTGCACATGGGGACAAAGATCGTACTTTTTGGAGAAATGTCTTCTGGTCTGATGAAACAGAAATATAACTGTTTGGCCATAATGACCATTGTTATGTTTGGAGGAAAAAGGGGGTTGCTTGCAAGCCGAAGAACACCATCCCAACTGTGAAGCACGGGGGTGGCAGCATCATGCTGTGGGGGTGCTTTGCTGAAGGAGGGCCTGGTGCACTTCACAAAATAGCTGGCATCATGAGGAAGGAAAATTATTTGGATATATTGAAGCAACATCTCAGTCAGGAAGTTAAAGATTGGTCGCAAATGGTCTTCCAAATGGACAATGACCCCAAGCATACTTCCAAAGTTGTGGCAAAATGGCTTAACGACAACAAAGTCAAGGTATTGGAGTGGCCATCACAAAGCCCTGAACTTAATCCTATAGAACATTTGTGGGCAGAACTGAAAAAGCGTGTGCGAGCAAGGAGGCCTACAAACCTGACTCAGTTACACCAGCTCTGTCAAGGGGAATGGGCCAAAATTCACCCAACATATTGTGGGAAGCTTGTGGAAGGCTACCCGAAACGTTTGACCCAAGTTAAACAATTTAAAGGCAATGCTATCAAATACTAATTGAGTGTATGTAAACTTGATAAAGAAATGTGTGAGTAAGATATGACTAAAATGTCACACCCTCAGTTAAACTAATAATGTATGACTAATTAGTAGACTAGAGCTTAGAGAGTTAATCAAATGTGTTTATATCACAGCAACAGAGTATTTGTGTCTTGTAATTAGGCAAGCAGAAGTGCAAAACGATTGAAACCAATAACAGGAGACTGGTTCCCAAAACAGGGAAAGGGGAGTGAAAAAAGGCTTGCAGGATATTGTGAGGATGGCGATAACTAAAGAATGCAGCCTGCCCGAGCAAGGAGTAGACTATGATAAGAACATGTGTGTGTGTGTATGTGTGTGTGTGTGTCTGTGACCTGATGGTCAGGAAAGCAGAGGAAAATCACATGAGCTAAACCCAGGTGTGAGCTTACAAGATGTGTACAGTGGAAAAATACAGCCCGCCTAAAGCGGGGTGAGATTTTTGTATGACGTGTGTGTATAAAAGATGGACTCTGAAATTGTGATAACAGAATTCTCTGGGCAGAATTTTCTGAATAAAGATGACCTGACTATTGCAGACTGGGAGCTCTGTCCGTTTCTTGATCCAAAAGCCTTACAACCTTTTGGGAGACACACAGAGATGCTGAAATAGTTAGTTAATCAATTCTCTTAACAAAACTTCTGACCCACTGGGAATGTGATGAAAGAAATAAAAGCTGAAATAAATAATTCTCTCTACTATTATTCTGACATTTCACATTCTTAAAATAAAGTGGTGATCCTAACTGACCTAAGACAGGGAATTTGTACTACGATTAAATGTCAGGAATTGTGAAAAACTGAGTTTAAATGTATTTGGCTAAGGTGTATGTAAACTTCCGACTTCAACTGTACATTTGCTGAAGCATTTTGACAACTGCATCACAATGCTAGGGATTAGCTGAGCTGGGCTTGGGTCATTGCTAAGTCATTGTCTCAACGCAGCCTTATAATGCTGTGAAAGGATTCAGGAACCCAAATGATTTGGGTGGATCCCATCCTCCTTATAAAACGTGTTTTGTTTCCAAAAGGTATCGAAATTGTCAACAAAAGTTACACCCATTGAGCTGCAATAATCACGTAGCCAGTTGTGAAGAGCAAGAATCCTGCTAAAGCATTCAATGCCACGATTCAGAGAGGGCACAGGGCCAGATATGATGGGTTTTTTGTTAGTGTCTAGCAGAGAGTCAATCAGCTCTTTAAACTCCAGTTTCAACTGTTCAGAGCTGCCCTTCATAATGTCATTAAACCCACATGGACTACGATTTAATCTATTTCCATGTCCTGACATACTACATTTGGGAGCAGCTTAGTAATGTCATTTACTCGAGCTCCGGGATAGGACATTGTTTTTGCACTATTCGTTGTTTGTATCCGCTCCGGGCCTCTCGTTGGGAGTGTAGACTACTTTGCGGGAGGTCGCTGTCTTCGCCTTCCACGGCTCGTGACAAGCGACCATCGGTGATTGCCTTTCTCCTCATGCTGTGCTCCTTCGATGGCGCGATCAGATGGCGGAGCTCCCGGCAACACCGGCCAGCCGGATAATGACAAGGCGGAGATGTAGCCAACAAGCGCGAACGCCGTCCAGCCACCGGCGTAGAAAAAGTAAACATTCCACTGTGTTTTCCCCAGTTTCTTACATAGGCTGGCGACCTGCGTGATCAAGGAAGCCACCTCAAGCCTATAATCCTCTGCATGTAAACAATTGCCGCATTGGAACTCCGAGTGATCCGGTTTGACCTGAAACAAAGCGTAATAGATACAGCTCCTACAGCGCTGGAACCGTTCATTTACAGTGAGGGAAAAAAGTATTTGATCCCCTGCTGATTTTGTACGTTTGCAAAATGACAAAGAAATGATCAGTCTATAATTTTAATGGTAGGTTTATTTGAACAGTGAGAGACAGAATAACAACAAAAAAATCCAGAAAAACGCATGTCAAAAATGTTATAAATTGATTTGCATTTTAATGAGGGAAACAAGTATTTGACCCCCTCTCAATCAGAAAGATTTCTGGCTCCCAGGTGTCTTTTATACAGGTAATGAGCTGAGATTAGGAGCACACTCTTAAAGGGAGTGCTCCTAATCTCAGCTTGTTACCTATATAAAAGACACCTGTCCACAGAAGCAATCAATCAATCAGATTCCAAACTCTCCACCATGGCCAAGACCAAAGAGCTCTCCAAGGATGTCAGGGACAAGATTGTAGACCTACACAAGGCTGGATTGGGCTACAAGACCATCGCCAAGCAGCTTGGTGAGAAGGTGACAACAGTTGGTGCAATTATTCGCAAATGGAAGAAACACAAAATAACTGTCAATCTCCCTCAGCCTGGGGCTCCATGCAAGATCTCACCTCGTGGAGTTTCAATGATCATGAGAACGGTGAGGAATCAGCCCAGAACTACATGGGAGGATCTTGTCAATGATCTCAAGGCAGCTGGGACCATAGTCACCAAGAAAACAATTGGTAACACACTACGCCGCGTAGGACTGAAATCCTGCAGCGCCCGCAAGGTCCCCCTGGTCAAGAAAGCACATATACAGGCCCGTCTGAAGTTTGCCAATGAACATCTGAATGATTCAGAGGAGAACTGGGTGAAAGTGTTGTGGTCAGATGAGACCAAAATCGAGCTCTTTGGCATCAACTCAACTCGCTGTGTTTGAAGGAGGAGGAATGCTGCCTATGACCCCAAGAACACCATCCCCACCGTCAAACATGGAGGTGTTTTTCTGCTAAGGGGACAGGACAACTTCACCGCATCAAAGGGACGATGGACGGGGCCACGTACCGTCAAATCTTGGGTGAGAACCTCCTTCCCTCAGCCAGGGCATTGAAAATGGGTCATGGATGGGTATTCCAGCATGACCCAAAACACACAGCCAAGGCAACAAAGGAGTGGCTCAAGAAGAAGCACATTAAGGTCCTGGAGTGGCCTAGCCAGTCTCCAGACCTTAATCCCATAGAAAATCTGTGGAGGGAGCTGAAGGTCCGAGTTGCCAAACGTCAGCCTCGAAACCTTAATGACTTGGAGAAGATCTGCAAAGAGGAATGGGACAAAATCCCTCCTGAGATGTGTGCAAACCTGGTGGCCAACTACAAGAAACGTCTGACCTCTGTGATTGCCAACAAGGGTTTTGCCACCAAGTACTAAGTCATGTTTTGCAGAGGGGTCATATACTTATTTCCCTCATTAAAATGCAAATCAATTTATATCATTTTTGACATGCGTTTTTCTAGATTTTTGTTGTTGTTATTCTGTCTCTCACTGTTCAAATAAACCTACCATTAAAATTATAGACTGATCATGTCTTTGTCAGTGGGCAAACTTACAAAATCAGCAGGGGATCAAATACTTTTTTCCCTCACTGTACATCCTGAATTTAAAATGGATTAAATAGAGATTTTTTTTCCACTGTTATTGCTTTACCTTCCAAACTAGATATAACTGTTTCACTACCCTCTTGTGGATAGTTTTGATAAATGCATTTGGGAGAAGTCAGCAAATCCAAACAGTGTTGGGGAAGCTACTCTGAAAATACAGTTTATCAAACTACCAATTACTTCACACTGGAATAAGTTAATCTACACTAAAGCTAACCTTTAGAAAAATACAGTTTACTTAACTAAAGTTACCTTGAAAAAATAGTTAACAACATCCAAACTACTTTGTTATAAAATATAGTATCTAAATCTTAAATGTCATAGACTACAAATTGCAAGAATAGATCACTCTAGTCACAATACTAACCCAATTGACAGAGTGAAAAGAACGAAGCTTGTACAGAATACAAATATTCCAAAACATACATCCTGTTTGCAACAAGGCACTAAAGTAATACTGCAAAAAATTTGGCAAGGCATTTCACTTTTTTGTCCTGAAAGTGTTATGTATGGGGCAAATCCAATACAGCACATTACTAATTACCCCTATCCATATTTTCAAGCATAATGGTGACTGCATCATGTTATGGGTATGCTTGTAATCGTTAAGGACTGGGGAGTTTTTCAGGATAAAAATAAACGGAATGGAGCTAAGCACAGGCAAAATCCTAGAGGAAAACCTGGTTCAGTCTGCTTTCCACCAGACACTGAGAGATGAATTCACCTTTCAGCAGGACAGTAACCTAAAACACAATACCAAATCTACATTGGAGTTGCTTACCAAGACAGTGAATGTTCCTGAGTGGCCGAGTTAGTTTTGACTTAAATCTACTTGAAAATCTATGGCAAGACCTGAAAATGGTTATCTAGTAATGATTAACAACCAATTTGACAGAGCTTAAAGAATTTTGAAAATAATAATGGGCAAATGTTGCACAATTCAGGTGTGGACAGCTCTTAGAGACTGACCCATAAAGACTCACAGCCAGTGGCAACCCGTCATTCAGGGCAATCTACTGGGAAATCCTTTTCAATCCTTGTCATATGAAGAGAAATTATGGATAAAATGTATCGGTGCTCATCGGCCATTGGACATAAACATTGCACAAGAAGTTGGAAATTGCAAATTCAACAATGAGTGGTTTGGAAGGAATCAGTGGCTAACTACAAGTGTTGCAAAACAATCACTAGCCTGCTATTTAGTGAAGTGGGTGTGTGGTCCAAGTCTTGGTTTAAGAGTCTCTTTTCCAAGCTTAAAAGGATAAACATTCCATGCCATGGGCCAGAAAAGGTTGAATGCATTGCCCATGCTGTCAATCCAGCTTGACTTCAGCCGCATTCAAAACGACTGGAAACTCGGAACTGGGAAATCTCAGACTTCAGTGAGTTCAAGACAACTGGGAACTCTGGAAAAAATCTTGTTTTTTTCAGAGTTCCCAGTTATCTTGAAAGCACCACAAATCCAGAGAATGCCAGACTTTGATGACAAAGTCTGGCATGATCGCCACGCCACCTTCCTGTTCAAGTGAGCACAACAAGGTGAGTCCAAAAATGTATTGTATGCTGCTGCATAAATTATGTAATATGCCAGGGAGATATGGATACTGTAGCTAAGAAAGTAATACTCTAAGTGTATGTTGTGTAGTAAGCTGTTAGTAGCCCATGTGCCTCACCCTAATAATTTGGTCCCTTTCCCCCTCATAACTTAGCCTACTGTTCTGACTTGGTGGTACACATGTAGCCTATAGCCTGTTTTAGAGAAATGTCATCATCGAATATTGTAAGAGCTTTCATTGTCTGCTTATATGCCCCCTTTATTTATCCTACAGTTCTGACTTGTTGTACAGGGAGAATACTGTAAGAACGGCCCATGTTCTGAATTCTGTTGCTGTACATTTCAAAAGTGCTGAACAAATAGTTATATTGACTATGTCTGTCCTAGCTCGCTCATTAATGTCTTAATCAAAATTATGGATTGCCTCTTATCCGCTCGTCTACCCTTATGCCATAGTTTGTACATCTCAATTGGCAGTAGAAACCACATTTGTTTAAGCAAGTCAGCCATACCAGCTATGTTTTTTTTAAAGGCAGTATATGAGGCTGAATGAACTGTTTCACTGCCAGACAAGGCTCTGCAGATAGCCAGGTGTAGCAGTGGTAAGGATTTACTCCATGGTGCTGAAAAGAAAGCTCTGCTGTTGGGACAGCTTTATGTAGGCCCTAACAGTTTGTGGGCACCGTTTGTCACCGTTATAGTGCAATTAATGTATTGTTTAGTGTTGTGTTGTGTAGTGGCTTTGCTGGCATGCATTTTTATTTTGCCCCACCAAGATTTACATGCTAAAATCGCCACTGCTCACAGCTGTAATCGCTGGAAAGGTGCTTCTACAAAGTATTGATATAGGGTTGTGAATACTTATGTAAATGAGATATCTGTCTTTCATTTTCAATAAATGTGCAAAAATGTCTAAAACCATGTTTTCACTTTGTCATTATGGGGTATTGTATGTAGATGGATGAGACAAAAAATATATTTAATCCATTTTGAATTCAGACTGTAACACAACAAAATGTGGAATAAGTCTAGGGGTATGAGTACTTTCGGAAGGCACTGTACTTCTGGTGTACCAAAATGCCATGACGCTGTTGGTGTGATCTAGGCGTTACGCATTGCGTGGGAGAGACAGTTGCAGTGTGTTCTGTGTTCTGTGTGGTGAATCCAACGTATGCATCAAATTGTATGCATAGACTTGACAGAAATACACTGCTCAGAAAAATAATGGGAACACTTAAACAACACATCCTAGATCTGAATGAATGAAATCATCTTATTAAATACTTTTTTCTTTACATAGTTGAATGTGCTGACAACAAAATCACACAAAAATTATCAATGGAAATCAAATTTATCAACCCATGGAGGTCTAGATTTGGAGTCACCCTCAAAATTAAAGTGGAAAACCACACTACAGGCTGATCCAACTTTGATGTAATGTCCTTAAAACAAGTCAAAATGAGGCTCAGTAGTGTGTGTGGCCTCCACGTGCCTGTATGACCTCCCTACAACGCCTGGGCATGCTCCTGATGAGGTGGCGGATGGTCTCCTGAGGGATCTCCTCCCAGACCTGGACTAAAGCATCCGCCAACTCCTGGACAGTCTGTGGTGCAACGTGGTGTTGGTGGATGGAGCGAGACATGATGTCCCAGATGTGCTCAATTGGATTCAGGTCTGGGGAACGGGCAGGCCAGTCCATAGCATCAATGCCTTCCTCTTGCAGGAACTGCTGACACACTCCAGCCACATGAGGTCTAGCATTGTCTTGCATTAGGAGGAACCCAGGGCCAACCGCACCAGCATATGGTCTCACAAGGGGTCTGAGGATCTCATCTCGGTACCTAATGGCAGTCAGGCTACCTCTGGCGAGCACATGGAGGGCTATGCGGCCCCCCAAAGAAATGCCACCCCACACCATGACTGACCCACCGCCAAACCGGTCATGCTGGAGGATGTTGCAGGCAGCAGAACGTTCTCCACGGCGTCTCCAGACTCTGTCACGTCTGTCACATGTGCTCAATGTGAACCTGCTTTCATCTGTGAAGAGCACAGGGCGCCAGTGGCGAATTTGCCAATCTTGGTGTTCTCTGGCAAATGCCAAACGTCCTGCATGGTGTTGGGCTGTAAGCACAACCCCCACCTGTGGACGTCGGGCCCTCATACCACCCTCATGGAGTCTGTTTCTGACCGTTTGAGCAGACACATGCACATTTGTGGCCTGCTGGAGGTCATTTTGCAGGGCTCTGGCAGTGCTCCTCCTGCTCCTCCTTGCACAAAGGCGGAGGTAGCAGTCCTGCTGCTGGGTTGTTGCCCTCCTACGGCCTCCTCCACGTCTCCTGATGTACTGGCCTGTCTCCTGGTAGCGCCTCCATGCTCTGGACACTACGCTGACAGACACAGCAAACCTTCTTGCCACAGGTCGCATTGATGTGCCATCCTGGATGAGCTGCACTACCTGAGCCACTTGTGTGGGTTGTAGACTCCGTCTCATGCTACCACTAGAGTGAAAGCACCGCCAGCATTCAAAAGTGACCAAAACATCAGCCAGGAAGCATAGGAACTGAGAAGTGGTCTGTGGTCACCACCTGCAGAACCACTTCTTTATTGGGGGTGTCTTGCTAATTGCCTATAATTTCCACCTGTTGGCTATTCCATTTGCACAACAGCATGTGAAATTTATTGTCAATCAGTGTTGCTTCCTAAGTGGACAGTTTGATTTCACAGAAGTGTGATTGACTTGGAGTTATATTGTGTTGTTTAAGTGTTCCCTTAATGTTTTTGAGCAGTGTAGTAGCAAAAGGTGAATGTTGAACTTTTGATGCACACATATCCACAAAAAATGTTGGATTACATAATGAAAACTCAGAAAAGAGCCAACTTGTGATCAGTTTCAGCAATCATTTCAACAATCCACATGATCAGGACTGTATGCTCACGTGCACATACACACACTGCAGAATTTATAACGCAGCATTAATGCAATGACGCTGTTGGTCTGATCGAGGCGGGACCGGAGGGAAACCACACAAGGTGTCATGCTCTGAACACCAGTGTTGCCATGGGGACTCACCCCTCCCTTGTCAAAGTACCCTGTAAAGCATTGGACACGTCTGCCTTCGTGGTATTGTGGTGGTGACACAATATTAGAGCCAATAGTAGAGAAGAGCTTGGATTGGGCTGAGCGGGAGCTGCCCTCCCATATGGGTGAGAGGCCCAAGAGGTGGCAGAATGTCTCCTGACCCCCCCTGTCTCAGCCTCCAGTATCTATGCTGCAATAGTCTATGTGCCGGGGGGCTAGGGTCAGTCTGTTATATCTGTTGTTATTCTCCTGTCTTTTCTGGTGTCCTGTGTGAATTTAAGTATGCTCCCTCTAATTATCTCTCCCTCCCCTCCCGGAGGACCTGAGCCCTAGGGCCATGCCTCAGGACTACCTGGTCTGATGACTCCTTGCTGTCCCGTCCACCTGGTTGTGCTGCTGCTCCAGTTTCAGCTCTTCTGCCTGCGGCTATGGAACCCTGACCTGTTCACCGGACGTGCTACCTTGTCCCAGACCTGCTGTTTTCAACTCTCTCTCTCTACCGCACCTGCTATTTCAACCTCTATGAAAAGCCAAGTGACATTTACTCCTGATGTACTGACCTGTTGCAACCTCTACAACCACTGTGATTATTATTTGACCCTGCTGGTCATCTATGAATGTTTGAACATCTTGGGAGAAAAATCTGGCCTTAATGGCCATGTACTGTTATAATCCCCACCCGGCACAGCCAGAAGGGGACTGGCCACCCCTCAGAGCCTGGTTCCTCTCTAGGTTTCTTCCTAGGTTTCTGCCTTTCTAAGGAGTTTTTCCTAGCCACCGTACTTCTACATCTGCATTGCTTGCTGTTTGGGGTTTTAGACTGGGTTTCTGTATAGCACTTTGTGACATCTGCTGATGTAAAAAGGGCTTTATAAATACATTTGATTCATTGATTGAATGGAGTACTCGGGCTGGGGTATAGGGTTTAAACAGAGCCTGAAGGTAGGGCAGGGTCAGTTCCTCTTGCTGCTCCGTAGGCAAGTACCATGTTCTTGTAGTGGTTGCGAGCTTTGTTGGAAGCCAGTGGAGTGTGCGGAGGAACGGGTTGACATGGTAGAATTTGGGAAGGCTGCAGCGTTCTGGGTAAGTTGCAGGGGTGTGATGGCACAAGCGGGGAGCCCAGCCAACAGCGAGTTGCAGTAGTCCAGATGGGAGATGACAAGTGCCTGGATTAGGACCTGCACCACTTCCTGTGTGAGGTAGGGTCATACTCTACGAAAGTTGTAAAGCATGAAGCTGCAGGAGCGAGTCACTGCTTTGATGTTTGCAGAGAACGACAGGGTGTCAAGGTTCTTTGCACTCTGGGAGGGGGACACTGTGGAGTTGTCAATTGTGATGGAGAAGTCTTGGAGCGGGCAGGCCTTCCCCGGGAGGAAGAGCAGCTCTGTCTTGTTGAGGTTGAGCTTGAGGTGGTGGGCCGACATCTAAGCTGAGATATCTGCCAGGCACACAGAGATGCGTGTCGCCACCTGGGTGTCAGAAGGGAGGAAGGCGAAAATGTGTTGAGTGTCATCCACATAGCAATGATAGGAGAGACCATCTGAGGATATGACGGAGCCGAGTGACTTGGTGTATGGAGAGAAGATGGCCTAGAACCGAGTCCTGGGGGACACCAGTAGTGAGACTACGTGGTGCCTGCCAGGTAGGATGCAATCCAAGAGTGTGCAGAGCCTGAGATGCCCAGCCCTGAGAGGGTGAAGAGGAGGATCTGATGTTTCACAGTGTCGAAGGCAGTGGATAGATCTAGGAGGATGAGAACAGAGGAATCATCTTTGGCAGTGCAGAAAGCCTCTGTGACACAGAGAAGAGCAGTCTCGGTTGAGTGATCCGTCTTGAAGCCTGACTGGTTAGGGTCAAGAAGATTGTTCTGAGAGCGATAGCGAGAGAGTTGGTCAGACAAAGCATGCTCAAGTGTTTTGAAAAGTGATACCGGCTTTAGAAGGCCTTATGGTGCTTTCAAGACAACTGGGAACTCTGAAAAAAACTAGATCTAATCATGACGTCAGTGATTTTCAGGTCGGAAAGTCTGAGCTCTAGAAAAATGCCAGAGTTTCTGACTTGGAATTCCGAGTTGGATGACCGTTCAAAACTATTTTTCCCAGTCGGAGCACGTTTTTTTCAGAATTCCCAATCAGGTAAACACACAGAGCCACACCAGGTTGTCACCATGGCTTGTATTTTACCTAGGAGGCCTCTGCCTGTTCTAGACTGACAATTTTAAGACATTTAAAATTATTTTTGGTGTTTGTGCTTTAACACATTATTTATTCATGAGTTTAAATAATGTATGTGCTTTAATGGGCTTGTTATGCTCAGTTTATTATTGCTTTACCTTCCAAACTAGATAAAACTGTTTCACTACCTCCTTGTGTATAATTGTGCTAAGTGCATTTGGGAGAAGTCAGCAAATACACATTTGTGATCCAAATAGTGTTGGGGAAGCTACTCTGAAAATATAGTTTACCAAGCTACCAATTACTTCACACTGGAATAAGTTAATCTACACTAAAGCTAGCCTTTACAAAAAATATAGTTTACTTAACTAAAGTTACTTTGAAAAAGTAGGTAACTACATCCAAACTACTTTGTGATAAATTATCATATCTAAATCTGAAATGTCATAGACTACAAATTTCAAGAACAGATCACTCTAGTCAAATGTTAACAGAATTTGTAATTTAGCCTATTAAACACAAACAATGTTCCAAGTGAGAATTAGGAAGATCTGATGCCGAAAAAGTAGAAAATTGTCTACTTCACCCATATTTTCTTTTTGCAAAAAAGTAGTGTGTAGTTCCAGTAGTTAGCTACACCGCTACATGGGGAAAAAAGTAAAATACTACTTAAAACACCACCAAGATTTGAATTTAGTTCAACTACTACCAAGCTACTAAAAAAATACATTACTCCCCAACACTGCAGCAAAATGATTAACACAACAGTTCAAGAAAGAAAGAAACATGACACCACAGTTTTATTGTGTATGAATGCAAATAAATGTTCCAGTAAATAGTGACTTCAAGCCAGCTCAATGTTGACAAAGATCTTGAACTCTATAGCTTTTCTGTATTGTTTCTCTGCCCAAATCTTCTGTGTCTGCCTCAGCTGATACACAAAGAACTATGTGTAAGAGCCGAAATGCAATGCCTTATCACAGTCTCCTGATGGAGATGCCTGACATACACTTCAAACAACAGCCTCTTTCAGCCCCAGCCTCTTTAAGCATTGTTATGCTCCAAAACTTGTCACCATGAGGTTGATCACCCAGTGCTGGATTCACTTCTTCCTCTGGTGCATGCAAACAGAGTGGGTTCGGGATGCCTGGCGTATTCTTGCGTAGGTTCTGGCTGCACTGGTGTCTGGGGAGAGCCGGAGGGTCTGCTGGTGCACCAGAGATGTAGAGGAGGTGGCAGAGAGCGACGAGGCAGCGATGGACAAGTGATCCGAAGGCCCCATCTCCACAGGGACGGCCCCTTCGTCTGCTCCCTTCCTCCTCACTCCATGTTTCAACAATCCTGCACTGGAGGTCTGACTGGGATGGACAGAATGAGAGAACAGATGAAGAGTCTGTCGGGATGGATTTATGAAAACACTACTAGAATTAATACACTATACATGCTAAGGTAAGATTCAATTTTTGTTGTCCCCAAGAAAAACAGTTGGCCATGCAAAACAGTTGAATGCTGTATTATCTGCAAACATAAATGTACAGTACCAGTCAAAAGTATGGACACACCTACTCATTCAAGGTTTTTGTTTTATTTTTACAATTTTCTACATTGTAGAATAATAGTGAAGACATCAACACTATGAAATAACACATATGGAATCATGTAGTAACCAAAAAGGTGTTAAACAAATCAAAATATATTTTATATTGAGATTCTTCAAATAGCCACCCTTTGACTTGATGACAGCTTTCCACACTCTTGGCATTCTCAACCAGCTTCACCTGGAATGCTTTTCCAACAGTCTTGAAGGAGTTCCCACATATGCTTATCACTTGTTGGCTGCTTTTTCCTCACTCTGCCGACCGACTCATCCCAAACCATCTCAATTGGGTTGAGGTCGGGGGATTGTGGAGGCCAGGTCATCTGATGCAGCACTCCATCACTCTCCTTCTTGGTAAAATAGCCCTTACACAGCCTGGAGGTGTGTTGGGTCATTGTCTTGTTGAAAAACAAATGATAGTCCCACTAAGCGCAAACCAGATGGGATGGCGTATCGCTGCAGAATGCTGTGGTAGCCATGCTGGTTAAGTGTGCCTTGAATTCTAAATAAATCACAGACAGTGTCACCAGCAAAGCACCCCCACACCATAACACCTCCTCCTCCATGATTTACGGTGGGAACTACACATGCGGAGATCATCCGTTCACCCACATCGCGTCTCACAAAGACACGGCGGTTGGAACCAAAAATCTCCAATTTGGACTCCTCAGACCAAAGGACAAATTTCCACCATTCTAATGTCCATTGCTCGTGTTTCTTGGCCCAAGCAGGTCTCTTCTTCTTATTGGTGTCCTTTAGTAGTGGTTTCTTTGAAGCAATTCAACCATGAAGGCCTGATTCACACAGTCCCCTCTGAACAGTTGATGTTGAGATGTGTCTGTGGCTTGAACTCTGTGAAGCAACTCTAATGAACTTATCCTCTGCAGCAGAGGTAACTCTGGGTCTTCCATTCCTGTGGCGGTCCTCATGAGAGCCAGTTTCATCATAGTGCTTGATGGTTTTTGCGACTGTACTTGAAGAAACGTTCAAAGTTCTTGAAATGTTCCGTATTGACTGACCATCATGTCTTAAAGTAATGATGGACTGTCATTTCTCTTTGCTTATTTGAGCAGTTCTTTCCATAATACGGACTTGGTCTTTTACCAAATATGGCTATCTTCTGTATACCCCCCCCCCCCCCCCCCCCCCCCTTACCTTGTCACAACACAACTGATTGGCTCAACACATTAAGAAGGAAAGAAATTCCACAAATTAACTTTTAACAAGGCACACCTGTTAATTGCAATGCATTCCAGGTGACTACCTCGTGAAGCTGGTTGAAAGAATGCCAAGAGTGTGCAAAGCTGTCATCAAGGCAAAGGGTGGCTATTTGAAGAATCTCAAATATAAAATATATTTTGATTTGTTTAACAATTTTGTGGTTACTACATGATTCCATATGTGTTATTTCATAGTATTGATGTCTTCACTATTATTCTACAATGTAAAAAATAGTAAAAATAAAGAAAAACCCTTGAATGAGTAGGTGTGTCCAAACTTTGGACTGGTAGTGTATATGTTATTTCTGTGGTGTTGACTTACAGAGGGCTGTGTTGTACATAGGGGGTGGGTTTTAGCTGGCTCTCTCTGGGTGTGTCAAGCAGAGACTGGGTGAATCCACAGCTGCTGGGGGAGGTAATCTGTAAGAGATTGCAATGTGTTTTATGGTTTACAACTGTCCTTATCATTGTTCAAATCAAATCAGGTGTATTCGATAGATCACAACATGCAGTAGTTCTCCAGCAGCAGTATTGAAGTATTAGCCCCTTTCATCAGTTTCCACTGTCAACACACTTTATACTAAAGGAGTAGAATTGTCCGCTGGACCCCACCTTGGACCCCACCATGGAAGCCCCTAGTTGGGCTCTATCCCTCAGTTTCACCAGGCTACTGCGCAGGGTGCTATTCTCCTGCTCCAGAACCCTAATCCGAACATAGTTAGCCTGCAACTGCTGCTCCATATCCCCCAACACATCCCCTGTGCCTGAGAAAGAGACAGAGTCAAGTCTTAGGTTAGAATATGCACAGAGCTGTGACAGGCAGCTTGACATGGTGAT
The DNA here is from genome assembly GCF_964263955.1 of Coregonus lavaretus. NCBI lineage: Eukaryota > Metazoa > Chordata > Actinopteri > Salmoniformes > Salmonidae > Coregonus > Coregonus lavaretus. The sequence continues at coordinate 21,303,562 of NC_140001.1, read as the reverse complement.
AGCATAGTCAACATACTGTAGTTGTAACCAGGTCTGTGCGGTAACTATTCAAAACCAAATGTAAGTAAACCCATACTGGCAAACAATACAGAAGTCAACAAATTCAACATGTGGGTCAACACAGAAATCACTGGGTTATTTAGGGAAATGATCCTACTCTGTGGAGATCTCTGAGGCAGGGGGTTAAGCTCCGGGAACGCCACCAGCAGCCTCTCCCTCTGGGCTAACTCCTGCACCTCTCCTCTCAGCTGATTCACACTGTCTTTCAGCTCACCCACATGACTCTCCAGTCTCTGCTTCTCCTGCTGCAGCTCAGAACACAAGGCCTCGGGGAACGCAGAGGCAAGGCAGTTAGTTATACACAAATTATTGTTCTTTGGAAATGAAATGGGTAATATATCTGCTATGCTGAAATATGTACCTGCCCAATGTATGCAAACAGCACTATAAAATGAACTATATGAAACAATTGCATTGTGAGCTGTCAGGTAGTAATGTACCCGTTGTTGGGTGAGCTGGGTTTGAAGTTGGTCTTTCTCCTCTGAGATGTGTGTCAGTCGTTCCTGTAGGTCTGTCTGTCGGTCCTCACTCTCCCCCAACTGTCCCTGAAGCGCCTCACACTCCTGGTCCAGAGCATCCACTCGCTCCAACAGAGACCTCTGCTTGGCCTGCAGTGACTGTTGAAGACACAGTGAGACTGTGCAGTAACAACTCACTTAAAACAGACACAAATCAATCTTCAGGATCAGTGTTTTTAGATGCAGTCTTTAAAATATCTACTAGCACTGCCCCAGGTCTGGTTTTCAAGACTGCCCTCATGAGTACCCAACTCCATACATGGTTGTTATACAGACCTCCTGTTGGCGACAGGCATTCTGGTACTTGGATTTCTCTTTGTCAAGTAAGAGCTGAGTACTGGACAGTTGAGCCTCCAGCGTTTGTGTCTTCTCCTCTAGTTTACTCCGTGCCTCTTCCTCTACCTGCATCGCCTTCACTTCCTGATGTAGCTCATCTCTCTCACACTCTGACAAAGAAAGGACAATGTTTGACAGATGTTCTGTTCACAACAATTAGATAACTTGGGCTTTCCTTCTGCTCCTAAAACATCAGACATGGGGTGGGGGTGTAAGTCCTTACCGAGTTTGTGTAACCTTTCTTTTTGCAAACTAATCTCTGCCTTCAGTTTGGAGTTGCTATCCTCTAGGGACACGGTGTCTAAAAGGGACACATTTATATTGTGAATATCATGAAAGCACTTTTACTCTTGAAATGTTACATTATTTAGTCTCCCTTCAAATATATTGTTGTCAGCAAGGTTTCCTCTCTGTCCTCACATGTTGAGTACTACTGTACCTCTCCTTAGCTCCTCATGTTCTTTCTGCAGTCTCCTCTCTGTCTCCTCCCTGGATGCCTGGGCCTCCTGCAGTCTTTGCTCCAGCTGATGTTTGCTGGCTTGGTGCTTTGCCCTTTCACGCTTCAGTTTCTCTTGTACCCTGCCCAGCTGAGCCCTGAACTCCTCCTGCTCCCTTTCCGCTGCCTGAAGGCTGTCTCTGAGAGGCTGCACTGTGGACCGCACCTCCAGCAGATGCTTACCCACCCGGCCCATGTCCCTGCGCTGCTCTGTGGACCACTGGGACACATCTCCTGCAGTCAGACGGCCCTGCTCCAGGGTGTCATCCACAGCCACCAGGAGGCGCTGCAGAGAGGAGGGAAGGCCCTCGCTCCGACACAGCTCCACCAGAGCATCACCAGTCTCCCTCAAACTGGACTGGACGTTAGCACAGGCATCACAGGGGACAAGCGAGGACACTACTGTCTGGCAACTTACATTACGAGTGTCCGTGGAAATAAGGGGAAGGCAGGAGGGGATGCTGCTTGCTGTTCTGTGAGTAGGACAGGAGAGGGCGCCATTTAATATTTTCTGTGGAGGACACAATGGAGTGCTTGCTGCTGTTTTTGAGGTACAGTGCTGAGACACTATGGATGGAGACTGTGGACCAAGATCACTTTTTGTGGTCAGAAGTGAGGATGCTGAAGAGAAAGTTGTCTTTTCCTCACATTTTCGAGTTTTGATCACTTCTTGAATATCTTGCTTCATGCTCTGAATAAGAGGGGGAAACAACATGGTCATAAGATATGAATTTTAGCTACTGTATGTGAAAATATATATATATATATTAACACCAGGAGTGCTTTAAAAACTCACCACCCTCTGGTTGCCAATCTGGATCAAGTTATTCCAATAGTGTCTAACTACAAGGCCAATTGATACACATGGACCTTTTTGCTGAATGTGTTCTCTCTTCTGTCCCAACTTCAACTGCTCTGCATGGGCATTGAAACTTTGCAGCAGGAGTAGCAATCTAGGGAAAATAAATGGATTACAGTCATGTATAATCATTTCCAACTATTGTGTTCCTCTGTAGCTCAGCTGGTAGAGCACGGCGCTTGTAACGCCAAGGTAGTGGGTTCGAAACCCCGGGATACACAAAAAAAATGTATGACTGTAAGTCGCTTTGGATAAAAGCGTCTGCTAAATGGCTTATTATTATTCCCTATAGCCACATCAGATTTTTACAATAGGCCATTTGTACAATAACTTACCTGTCAATCACCAACTCCAGCAAAACAATATGTGAATGCTGATTGAATTCCTCCTCCCCATCAACAAAGTCGTATTGTTCTAATAGTGACACCAGGTCCAGATTGCATGAAAGCTTATCTGGGAACTTCCAGGAGGGGAATCGAACTGGGCCTGTCCGAGAGAAGACATCGAGAACAGCACCTTGAAGATCTATTAGATCTCTCCGGAGACTTTCAACGCAGTCCTGACGTCCTAAGAGATGGGTCATATTGACAAGCCTTAGTAGCTTGCACTCTTTCTCTTATGTGGTGTGTCTAGCCACTTGCTGTTGTGCCCTCAGGAAGATGGTGTGAGAGAGAGCAGAGCTGAGTTGGATGTTGTCACTTTATTTCCATAGCGACCTGCTAGTACAACTGCAAATCCCATAATGCTTAGATGTGTTTCCGGAAGTAAAAGACCTCCATTCCAGGCGGGTCAACGGACGAACAACGCACTAGTAGGTCCTATCTGGAAATAGTTTTGTGCAATTAATTCAGTTTCTAGACGTAGCTATAGTACCACAACAAGTATTGTAATTGTGAAGAGAACGAACATTTTAGTGAACCTCACTTTTTGTTGAACTTTTCACGTTTTAAGGCAAGCAAGGAATTGACGCAGGCATGCCGCCTGGGCCTGTACAAATTGTTCAGCCGGAGCTCAACAACAGGGTAAGATCTGCTACCTTCAATCGCTCTTTATCAAATCAAAGTGTATTGGTCGCATACACAATTTAGCAGGTGTTATAGCGGGTGCAGCGAAATGCTTATGTTACTGCTCCTAACAATGCAGTAAAATGTCAATCAAGTACACAAATAATACAAAATAAATAAAGATCAAGAAACGTCTGAACGAATCTAGCTAGCTAATTAACAACCCAAATAGCACTAACAGTAATCCAAATGGAATCGATAAGTATGTACACTGCATGAGTTTACACAAGTTGTACTAAGAATGGTACTGGTATGTACAGCAGTAACTTTAGATGAGTGTGGGTTTACAGGAGACAGGAGACGTTATCCTTTAAGCCCAGGAAGCAGTCATTCAATTTGCCATTCACCAGCTTTTCAAGTTTAATGTAAAAATACGTTCGGTACACCGAGGTAAAGACAGATTGAGGTTGGATATTCGACGGATATTCGCCTGTAGTTTTCCAACGTCCACCAACAGCAGTTAGGGACCGTCAATATAGTGACAAATCTAATTTTTCAAATGTCAATACCTCTTCAACCATTAATCCTAAAACTTTCAAAACTGGTTCTAGCTAACCCGATGGCAGAGACACATATTGCACACACTTTTTTTTTGTCGATTTACATCTCGCACTATTTTAAATTATTTATTTTTGAAATTCAATAGCGCCTTGGTCATGTGACCCACACACCTCAAACAAGGTTCATAATGTACACTCAGTGTGCCTACACATTGCAAACCTTTTTGTTTGTCCATTTGCATCTCATGAGATTTTATGAGAATTTTTAAAGTTTCAAATTTCAATAGCTCCTTAGTCATATGACCTACAACCCTCAAACTATATTCAGAATATCCACTGAGTAGCCTTATATATTGCACAACCTTTTGTTTGTCCATTTTCATCTCACGCGATTTTACATACATTTTAAATGTTTTTCAATGTTTCTAATTTCAATAGCGCCTTGGTCATGTGACCTACAACCCTCAAACTACTTTCAGAACATCCACTCACTAGCCTTATATATTGCACACCTGTTTGTCCATTTTCATCTCAGGTGATTCTACATACATTTTTCTATGTTTTTCATTGTTTAGAATTTCAATAGCTCTCTGGTCATGTGACCTACAACCCTCAAACTGCTGTCAATGTCCACTGACTACCCTTCTATATTGCACACCCTTTAGTTTGTCCATTGTCATCTCACACGATTTTACATTTTTCAAACTTTAGAATTTCAATAGCTCCTTGGTCATGTGACCTACTGGACTCAAACAAGGTTCAGAATGTCCACTGACTACCCTTCTAAATTGCACACCCTTTTGTTTGTGTACTGTAATCTCACGCAGTGTTATGTAAATTGTTCATAGTTTTGAATTTCAATAGCTCCTTGGTCATGTCAATTACACACCTAAGTGTGCAGTGGATATATACCCATATTGCATAACCTCTAGTTATGTATCTTCTATGTTGTTGTACATAATATAATAATAATATGCCATTTAGCAGACGCTTTTATCCAAAGCGACTTACAGTCATGTGTGCATACATTTTTACGTATGGGTGGTCCCGGGGATCGAACCCAACACCCTGGCGTTACAAGCGCCATGCTCTACAAATTGAGCTACAGAGGACCACAAACATTAATATTAGTTTGACAATTAGGGGGTTCAGTCCAGGGTTGTGTTTACCCTTTTCTTTAATAATAATATAATAATATGCCATTTAGCAGACGCTTTTATCCAAAGCGACTTACAGTCGTGCGTGCATACATTTTTGTGTATGGGTGGTCCCGGGGATCGAACCCACTACCTTGGCGTTACAAGCGCCGTGCTCTACAAATTGAGCTACAGAGGACCACAAACATTAATATTAGTTTGACAATTAGGGGGTTCAGTCCAGGGTTGTGTTTACCCTTTTCTTTAATAATAATATAATAATATGCCATTTAGCAGACGCTTTTATCCAAAGCGACTTACAGTCGTGCGTGCATACATTTTTGTGTATGGGTGGTCCCGGGGATCGAACCCACTACCTTGGCGTTACAAGCGCCGTGCTCTACCAGCTGAGCTACAGAGGACCACATAACAGCTAAACATTCATTATTGAAAATATAACTATCAAATCTGCATTCCAAAGACCCCGCAGCTGAAGGTGTCCTGCTGCATGGTGTGAGTTTTAGATCCCCTCCTTTCCACTTTATGTCCACAAAGTAAAACCACCAATGCTTTGAATGTGAAGAACATTATACAAGTAATTAAGCATAAACTAAAATATATAGACATTTCAGAAAATATTGGTTAGTTAGGATTGTTTATCGATATTTAAAACAAACGTAATTACATTTGCCTTTTGTTTTAATTTTTCTAATATATTCTGGCTACGTGCAACTTAATGGGTCATTGTCACATACAGTGGGGGAAAAAAGTATTTAGTCAGCCACCAATTGTGCAAGTTCTCCCACTTAAAAAGATGAGAGGCCTGTAATTTTCATCATAGGTACACGTCAACTATGACAGACAAAATGAGAAGAAAAAAATCCAGAAAATCACATTGTAGGATTTTAAATGAATTTATTTGCAAATTATGGTGGAAAATAAGTATTTGGTCAATAACAAAAGTTTCTCAATACTTTGTTATATACCCTTTGTTGGCAATGACACAGGTCAAACGTTTTCTGTAAGTCTTCACAAGGTTTTTACACACTGTTGCTGGTATTTTGGCCCATTCCTCCATGCAGATCTCCTCTAGAGCAGTGATGTTTTGGGGCTGTCGCTGGCCAATGCGGACTTTCAACTCCCTCCAAAGATTTTCTATGGGGTTGAGATCTGGAGACTGGCTAGGCCACTCCAGGACCTTGAAATGCTTCTTACGAAGCCACTCCTTCATTGCCCGGGCGGTGTGTTTGGGATCATTGTCATGCTGAAAGACCCAGCCACGTTTCATCTTCAATGCCCTTGCTGATGGAAGGAGGTTTTCACTCAAAATCTCACGATACATGGCCCCATTCATTCTTTCCTTTACACGGATCAGTCGTCCTGGTCCCTTTGCAGAAAAACAGCCCCAAAGCATGATGTTTCCACCCCCATGCTTCACAGTAGGTATGGTGTTCTTTGGATGCAACTCAGCATTCTTTGTCCTCCAAACACGACGAGTTGAGTTTTTACCAAAAAGTTATATTTTGGTTTCATCTGACCATATGACATTCTCCCAATCCTCTTCTGGATCATCCAAATGCACTCTAGCAAACTTCAGACGGGCCTGGACATGTACTGGCTTAAGCAGGGGGACACGTCTGGCACTGCAGGATTTGAGTCCCTGGCGGCGTAGTGTGTTACTGATGGTAGGCTTTGTTACTTTGGTCCCAGCTCTCTGCAGGTCATTCACTAGGTCCCCCCCCCGTGTGGTTCTGGGATTTTTGCTCACCGTTCTTGTGATCATTTTGACCCCACGGGGTGAGATCTTGCGTGGAGCCCCAGATCGAGGGAGATTATCAGTGGTCTTGTATGTCTTCCATTTCCTAATAATTGCTCCCACAGTTGATTTCTTCAAACCAAGCTGCTTACCTATTGCAGATTCAGTCTTCCCAGCCTGGTGCAGGTCTACAATTTTGTTTCTGGTGTCCTTTGACAGCTCTTTGGTCTTGGCCATAGTGGAGTTTGGAGTGTGACTGTTTGAGGTTGTGGACAGGTGTCTTTTATACTGATAACAAGTTCAAACAGGTGCCATTAATACAGTTAACGAGTGGAGGACAGAGGAGCCTCTTAAAGAAGAAGTTACAGGTCTGTGAGAGCCAGAAATCTTGCTTGTTTGTAGGTGACCAAATACTTATTTTCCACCATAATTTGCAAATAAATTCATTAAAAATCCTACAATGTGATTTTCTGGATTTTCTCAATTTGTCTGTCATAGTTGATGTGTACCTATGATGAAAATTACAGGCCTCTCTCATCTTTTTAAGTGGGAGAACTTGCACAATTGGTGGCTGACTAAATACTTTTTTCCCCCACTGTATATGCCTTGTTAGAGAGATTAAAGATCATATGTAAGGTGTTATGTAGTCAAAAAAGTGTCTTATTGCTGATAATACTATGTTTACGTGATGACCCATCTTCACCATTTACTTTAAAGTGACAGAATAAGGGCCATAAATATTTAAGTGTATGTCATCAGAAACATTAAACTCCAATTCCAGTTAACTACATAATTATATTACATGTCCTTAGACTTGGTTAGGTGCACATCTAATGTACTTCTATGTTCATCCTTCATACTGTATGACATTTATTTTTCCACGATATGTTTAGAATTGTGATTGAAAAAATACTTATTGGCATGTTATGACTAGTATTTATTACCTCACCCACAAGCCATTTGTGGGGTTGCAGAGTTTTAAACTCTGAATGATTTTGAGAAGGAAATATAACTTTTTGTCTGTAGACCTCACAACAGCAACCACCACCTCGCAATTCTTTCTTCGCCACAGCTGTGACCTGCAATACGCAAATGAAAAACATTTTAGAAGAGTTATTGTCCGCTTGAACTGAAAACAATCTATCATAATCCTTTAACATTTGGATAAAGAACATACCTGGCCTGCAGCCTTGTTGTGTTGGAGTGATGTTGCCTCATCCCCGCTTTCATCTTTATTGTGGTGTGCCTTCCCTGCTGGTTTCTTTTTACCCTTCTTTGGCTCAGGTAATTGTCTGGGAGGCTGGAAATACTTTAACCTGGACTTGTCAGGTGAGTCTTTTCTTTGTCTCTTGGCCCACTGCTCCTCTTCCTGGTCCAACGACTTCATGTTGTAGGGGGATTTAGTGAACAGTGATTCTGGCAGATCATCTTTTATTATGTTCTCCCTATACCTTCCTTGGAGGGAGGCATGTTCAAAATGACTCCAGCTGGACGGAGGAATTTCTTCTTTTGCAAAATGGAATGCTTCAGGATCCAGAACCACTGTTCCACATAGCAATTAGTGTCCCGGGATTTCACTGATTGCGATGTTGTTGGTCACATTACAATATATTGTAAGGTCTCCCAGCAGTATCCCACTCCATAGGGGGAAATGGCCATGTAAGTGTCCATTAGAACATTGATTATCCCAAAGCAGAAACACTTATTTTTAGGCCCTGTCTGTGTCTCCTCCAGAAGACTCTGCGAAAGTTTAAGAACTGACATGAATTCACGCGTGAAGGGAGATTATCCACATATTGTTTTGTTTTTTGCTGACATTGCACTTTCTTCATAACTGTCATCTCTCATCACTTCCTCCACTTTCACCTTCTGACTTCATAATACTCTCATCTAAACGCTTTTGTGATTCATCCACAAGATGACTTTTATGTTGTGATTTTGAAAAGCACACGTGTCTAAAGACATCGAGTGCCTCGAAGAAAGAGGTGCTGTTGAAGAACAAGGCAAAGCTAAAAGTTGCATACTCTTTGAGCCCATTGTCATTTGTTTTCTTCCCAAATCCCTGGGCGACAGCCTTAAGGATGTGGCCAGAGCACAGATGGAGCACTGTGAAGTCTTCACAATCTTATTTTTCCTCCAAGGAAACTATGCTGTGGGCTCTGTTTAGATAAGAAATGATGCTCTTTGTTAAATGAGAGCAATATACTTCCAATCAGCACCCAGCTGAAATCAGCCTCCACCTGTCTCACCTTGCAGCTTGACATTTGTGAGACCTAGGGTACTGTCTCCATTAACCAAAAGGTTATTGTTGGGATGGTGAGCTGAACACAAACCTAAAGGGTGTGCAATACAGAAGGGTAGTCAGTGGACATTCTGAACCTTGTTTGAGGTCAGTAGGTCACATGACCAAGGAGCTATTGAAATTCGATTGTAACAAAAGTTTGTACTTTGTTTATGCCCCCTAACTAATTCAACTAGGATAACGGAATGCTGCTCACATTTCTACATGTTTATTAGCTTTGGAAAGCGAATTAATGTCCAAATCGTGAAAATAAGACCTGTGCAATGTTGTGCGCAATTTTTCCAACAGCATGATATTTATTTGCTCAAGTGGTTTGAAAGCTATTGAGGTTTGAAAGCGTTAATATCCAACCTGAAACTGTCTTTACCTCGTTGTTCAGTACTTAACAAAGAGTTTCGCTGAGCAACTACTGCCGTCCAGGCTGGTATGTACTTCCAAAAAGTCTAAATAAAAAGTTGCATGCAACCAAAAAAATGCCTTGTCTGCAAAGAATCTAAGTATTGTTTTTTAGCAAGTGCGCATGCACCTCCTGCAATATTAGAAATGGAAATAAAATAAGCCTTTTATAGAAATATACAATCACTGTAAAAACGTACACTGTATTATCTACTTACATGAAATACACTGCTCAAAAAAATAAAGGGAACACTTAAACAACACAGTGTAACTCCAAGTAAATCACACTTCTGTGAAATCAAACTGTCCACTTAGGAAGCAACACTGATTGACAATACATTTCACATGCTGTTGTGCAAATGGAATAGACAACAGGTGGAAATTATAGGCAATTAGCAAGACACCCCCAATAAAGAAGTGGTTCTGCAGGTGGTGACCACAGACCACTTCTCAGTTCCTATGCTTCCTGGCTGATGTTTTGGTCACTTTTGAATGCTGGCGGTGCTTTCACTCTAGTGGTAGCATGAGACGGAGTCTACAACCCACACAAGTGGCTCAGGTAGTGCAGCTCATCCAGGATGGCACATCAATGCGAGCTGTGGCAAGAAGGTTTGCTGTGTCTGTCAGCGTAGTGTCCAGAGCATGGAGGCGCTACCAGGAGACAGGCCAGTACATCAGGAGACGTGGAGGAGGCCGTAGGAGGGCAACAACCCAGCAGCAGGACCGCTACCTCCGCCTTTGTGCAAGGAGGAGCAGGAGGAGCACTGCCAGAGCCCTGCAAAATGACCTCCAGCAGGCCACAAATGTGCATGTGTCTGCTCAAACGGTCAGAAACAGACTCCATTTATTTATTTTTATTTTATTTATTTCACCTTTATTTAACCAGGTAAATCAGTTGAGAACAAGTTCTCATTTACAACTGCGACCTGGCCAAGATAAAGCATAGCAGTGCGATAAAAACAAACACAGAGTTACATATGGGGTAAAACAAAACAAAGTCAAAAATACAACAGAAATACATATAATATACAGTGTGCAAATTTAGCAAGTTATGGAGGTAGGCAATAAAATAGGCTATAGTGCAAAATAATTACAATTAGTATTAACACTGGAATGATAGATGTGCAAGAGATGATGTGCAAATAGAGATACTGGGGTACAAATGAGCAAAATAGATAACAATATAGGGATGAGGTAGTTGGGCGGGCTAATTTCAGATGGGCTGTGTACAGGTGCAGTGATCGGTAAGGTGCTCTGACAACTGATGCTTAAAGTTAGTGAGGGAGATAAGTGTCTCCAGCTTCAGAGATTTTTGCAATTTGTTCCAGTCATTGGCAGCAGAGAACTGGAAGGAATTGCGGCCAAAGGAGGTGTTGGCTTTGGGGATGACCAGTGAGATATACCCGCTGGATCGCAGACTACGGGTGGGTGTTGCTATGGTGACCAATGAGCTAAGATAAGGCGGGGATTTGCCTAGCAGTGATTTATAGATGGCCTGGAGCCAGTGGGTTTGGCGACGAATATGTAGTGAGGACCAGCCAACAAGAGCGTACAGGTCACAGTGGTGGGTATTATATGGGGCTTTGGAGACAAAACGGATGGCACTGTGATAGACTACATCCAATTTGCTGAGTAGAGTGTTGGAGGCTATTTTGTAAATGACATCGCCGAAGTCAAGGATCGGTAGGATAGTCAGTTTTACGAGGGCATGTTTGGCAGCATGAGTGAAGGAGGCTTTGTTGCGAAATAGGAAACCGATTCTAGATTTAACTTTGGATTGGAGATTCTTAATGTGAGTCTGGAAGGAGAGTTTACAGTCTAACCAGACACCTAGATATTTGTAGTTGTCCACATACTCTAGGTCAGACCCGTCGAGAGTAGTGATTCTAGTCGGGTGGGCGGGTGCAAGCAGCGTTCGGTTGAAGAGCATGCATTTAGTTTTACTAGTGTTTAAGAGCAGTTGGAGGCTACTGAAGGAGTGTTGTATGGAATTGAAGCTCGTTTGGAGGTTTGTTAACACAGTGTCCAATGAAGGGCCAGATGTATACAAAATGGTGTCGTCTGCGTAGAGGTGGATCTGAGAGTCACCAGCAGCAAGAGCGACGTCATTGATATACACAGAGAAAAGAGTCGGCCCAAGAATTGAACCCTGTGGCACCCCCATAGAGACTGCCATAGGTCCAGACAACAGGCCCTCCGATTTGACACATTGAACTCTATCTGAGAAGTAGTTGGTGAACCAGGCGAGGCAGTCATTTGAGAAACCAAGGCTATTTAGTCTGCCAATAAGAATGCGGTGGTTGACAGAGTCGAAAGCCTTGGCCAGGTCAATGAAAACGGCTGCACAGTACTGTCTATTATCGATCGCGGTTATAATATCGTTTAGGACCTTGAGCGTGGCTGAAGTGCACCCATGACCAGCTCGGAAACCGGATTGCATAGCGGAGAAGGTACGGTGGGATTCGAAATGGTCGGTGATCTGTTTGTTGACTTGGCTTTCAAAAACTTTTGAAAGGCAGGGCAGGATGGATATGGGTCTGTAACAGTTTGGATCTAGAGTGTCACCCCCTTTGAAGAGGGGGATGACCGCGGCAGCTTTCCAATCTCTGGGGATCTCAGACGTTACGAAAGAGAGGTTGAACAGGCTAGTAATAGGGGTTGCGACAATTTCGGCGGCTAGTTTTAGAAAGAAAGGGTCCAGATTGTCTAGCCCAGATGATTTGTAGGGGTCCAGATTTTGCAGCTCTTTTAGAACATCAGCTGTCTGGATTTGTGTGAAGGAGAAGCGGTGGGGGCATGGGCAAGTTGCAGCGGAGGGTGCAGAGCTGGTGGCCGGGGTAGTGGTAGCCAGGTGGAAAGCATGGCCAGCCGTAGCAAAATGCTTGTTGAAATTCTCGATTATTGTAGATTTATCGGTGGTGATAGTGTTTCCTAGCCTCAGTGCAGTGGGCAGCTGGGAGGAAGTGCTCTTATTTTCCATGGACTTTACAGTGTCCCAAAACTTTTTGGAGTTAGTGCTACAGGATGCAAATTTCTGTTTGAAAAAGTTAGCCTTTGCTTTCCTAACTGCTTGTGTATATTGGTTCCTAACTTCCCTGAAAAGTTGCATATCGCGGGGGCTATTTGATGCTAATGCAGTACGCCACAGGATGTTTTTGTGCTGGTCAAGGGCAGTCAAGTCTGAGGAGAACCAGGGGCTATATCTGTTCTTAGTTCTGTATTTTTTGAATGGGGCATGTCTATTTAAGATTGAGAGGAAATTACTTTTAAAGAACAACCAGGCATCCTCTACTGACGGAATGAAATCTATATCCATCCAGGATACCTGGGCCAGGTCAATTAGGAAGGCCTGCTCGCTGAAGTGTTTTTGGGAGCGTTTGACAGTGATGAGGGGTGGTCGTTTGACCGCGGACCCGTTACGGACGCAGGCAATAAGGCAGTGATCGCTGAGATCCTGGTTGAAGACAGCGGAGGTGTATTTAGAGGGTAAGTTAGTCAGGATGATATCTATGAGGGTACCCATGTTTACGGATTTAGGGTTGTACCTGGTAGGTTCGTTGATAATTTGTGTGAGATTGAGGGCATCTAGTTTAGATTGTAGGATGGCCGGGGTGTTAAGCATATCCCATGAGGGTGGTATGAGGGCCCGACGTCCACAGGTGGGGGTTGTGCTTACAGCCCAACACTGTGCAGGACGTTTGGCATTTGCCAGAGAACACCAAGATTGGCAAATTCGCCACTGGCGCCCTGTGCTCTTCACAGATGAAAGCAGGTTCACACTGAGCACATGTGACAGACGTGACAGAGTCTGGAGACGCCGTGGAGAACGTTCTGCTGCCTGCAACATCCTCCAGCATGACCGGTTTGGCGGTGGGTCAGTCATGGTGTGGGGTGGCATTTCAGAGGTAGCCTGACTGCCATTAGGTACCGAGATGAGATCCTCAGACCCCTTGTGAGACCATATGCTGGTGCGGTTGGCCCTGGGTTCCTCCTAATGCAAGACAATGCTAGACCTCATGTGGCTGGAGTGTGTCAGCAGTTCCTGCAAGAGGAAGGCATTGATGCTATGGACTGGCCCACCCGTTCCCCAGACCTGAATCCAATTGAGCACATCTGGGACATCATGTCTCGCTCCATCCACCAATACCACGTTGCACCACAGACTGTCCAGGAGTTGGCGGATGCTTTAGTCCAGGTCTGGGAGGAGATCCCTCAGGAGACCATCCGCCACCTCATCAGGAGCATGCCCAGGCGTTGTAGCGAGGTCATACAGGCACGTGGAGGCCACACACACTACTGAGCCTCATTTTGACTTGTTTTAAGGACATGACATCAAAGTTGGATCAGCCTGTAGTGTGGTTTTCCACTTTAATTTTGAGGGTGACTCCAAATCCAGACCTCCATGGGTTGATAAATTTGATTTCCATTGATAATTTTTGTGTGATTTTTGTCAGCACATTCAACTATGTAAAGAAAAAAGTATTTAATAAGATTATTTCATTCATTCAGATCTAGGATGTGTTGTTTAAGTGTTCCCTTTATTTTTTTGAGCAGTGTACTATAGCATTCAGTGTAGTGCGGGTGAAACAACAGATTGATATGACGTTCATACACTGTTGTAGGTGATCAAATCAATTACCTTTCCTGCTGCTGGATCAGCCGACCTGTGCACGGCAGTAGAAAGGAAGAGGCGAACCTCTTGCCAAAATCTGTCTAAAATAAGCCTAATGTGTTTTCTATGGGCTTATTTTCGACCTAAGCTTGTTGCCTGCCTTCCCGCGTTTGGGACAATTACTCATTGTTAGGGCGGAGACATGAGCATCTCCTCATTATATACAGATCTCTTATAAGCCAGACGTGAAGACATTTATAAAGCCTCGCGAGACAGGTAATTTCTGCATTATATATTGTTTCAACAGGCAGATGAGCCAACAGAGGAAACCCCAGCAACGAAACCCATAGTTGGGATCATCTATCCACCTCCTGAGGTCCGAAACATCGTTGACAAGACTGCCAGTTTTGTAGCCAGGTTGGCTTTTCAGTCTCATTCTGTCATGTTTTTATAAAATTATATAAAGTCTTATGTATGACGTCATATTGCAATGATTATGCATCATTTTCCTTCCATTAATTCTCAGGAATGGACCAGAGTTCGAGGCAAGGATCCGTCAGAATGAGATCAACAACCCAAAGTTCAACTTCCTGAACCCCAACGACCCATACCATGCCTACTACCGCCACAAAGTCAATGAATTCAAGGAGGGCAAGGGCCAGGAGCCGTCTGCAGCCGTACCAAAGGTCATGCAGCAGCAGGCCCTGCAGAACTCACAGCAGCTTCCTCAAAAGGTGTGCCTTCCTAGGCATTTGGTGGTTCCTTATCTATTGATTTTATAAATCACTGATTGTCAATAGTTCACTTTAAAGTGTAAGACGTGATTGATGCCTAAAAAGAGCTATTCTAAGTTATGGTTTCCTTTACCGGTAGGTGCAGGCTCAGGTGATTCATGAGACAGTGGTGCCAAAGGAGCCTCCACCCGAGTTTGAGTTCATTGCTGACCCTCCTTCAATCTCAGCATTCGACCTGGATGTTGTCAAGCTGACCGCCCAGTTTGTTGCTCGCAACGGGCGCCAGTTCCTCACACAGCTCATGCAGAAAGAACAGCGAAACTACCAGTTTGACTTCCTGCGACCTCAACACAGCCTCTTCAACTACTTCACCAAGCTGGTGGAGCAGTACACTAAGGTACAGCGTTGTACCAATTATTCTTGATTGTGGCATATACCTTGTTGAAATATATCATTCAAATAGTTTGGTTTGTTAGTAGTAGAACATGTCTTCAGCTCGTTGTGATGCTCACCTGTGTTTGTCTTGGGTCTTTTTCCCCTAGATTCTGATCCCTCCCAAGGGACTTCTGATAAAGCTGAAAAGAGAGTCTGAGAACCCCAGGGAGGTGCTGGACCAGGTATGTCCCTGAAGCTTCGATGTAGGGTTTACCCACCATAAGCTCTTAAAATTGCCAAATTCTATAATTCCATGCATTAACAGCTTATCACCTGGCTTTACCAACAGGTGAGGTACCGTGTTGAGTGGGCGAAGTTCCAGGAACGTGAAAGGAAGAAGGAGGAGGAGGAGCGGGAGAAAGAGCGTGTGTCCTACGCCCAAATTGACTGGCATGACTTTGTAGTGGTGGAGACTGTGGACTTCCAGCCTAATGAACAAGGTAGTGAAATTAACTGTCAGCAATACAAATTAATATGAATAGATAGTTCATTTTCTGTTCCTGAGAGATTGTTATTCACCCCCTGTGTCACGTGTTTCGTAATGATGATGTTATGACTTGTGTTCCAACAGGCCACTTCCCCCCACCCACCACACCTGAGGAGCTGGGAGCTCGCATCCTGACCCAGGAGCGTTATGACAAGTTTGGAGAGAGCGAGGAGGTGGAGATGGAGGTTGAAAGCGAGGATGAGGAGGACGATGAGCGGGAGGAGCGGGAAGATGGGCGTCCCACACAGCCTGATCAGGACACACAGCTGCAAGACATGGATGAGGTTAGTAGACACATATCTGTTTCAGTATACACACACAACAGTAGGATGTCATTAACAGCTTATTACTCCTTCAGAGTTACTGATTTGAATTTGAATGTAATATTACTATTATTAGGAAATAGTGTAATCAAGATGCCTTCTCCCCAGGGTTCTGATGACGAGGATGATGGCAAGGCACCATTGCCCCCAGACAACCCCATGCCACCCCCACTGCCCCCTACTCCTGACCAGGTCATTATCCGCAAGGACTATGACCCCAAAGGTGAGAGAGATTGCGTCATCAGGATCTAAACACCCCTTATGCTAGATGTTTTTAATATCATGTACGACATAAAGGACAAGAAAATACATGCCTATTCTTCATTTGCCCTTACGTTTGATCCCTTATTCTTGCCCTGTAGCCTCCAAGCCACAGCCTCCAGCCAAGACTCTGGATGAGTACCTCATCTCTCCCATCACGGGTGAGAGGATCCAAGCCAGTAAGATGCAGGAGCACATGCGCATTGGACTACTGGATCCCCGCTGGCTGGAGCAGAGGGACCGGGGCATCAGAGAGAGGCAAATCGAGGACGAGGTTTACGCCCCTGGCATGGACATTGAGAGCAGCCTGAAACAGTTGGCTGAGAGGCGTACTGATATCTTTGGTGTGGAGGAGACAGCCATCGGTAAGAAGATTGGAGAAGAGGAGATCCAGAAGCCTGAAGAGAAGGTGAGTGCAAGTGGAGAGAGGGAATGCCATTTTTTTTTTTGTGTGTAAAATAAATGTCTTAAGAGGAATCGATTTACTAGTCATTAGGTTATAATCTCTATTTAACTTATTTATTTTCATTGTCATTGTGAGGTCAGAGTTTTTACTTAACGCACCTTCCTTCCTTAGGTGACCTGGGATGGGCACTCTGGCAGCATGGCGCGTACTCAGCAGGCAGCACAGGCCAACATCACCCTACAGGAGCAGATTGAGGCCATTCACAAGGCCAAGGGACTGGTGCAGGAGGATGAAAGCAAAGAGAAGATTGGACCGAGCAAGCCTGAGCTTTACCATCATCATCAATCACCCCTTATCTCCTCTGCCCCCCTTCTGCCCAAACCCAGCCCTCCAATGAACACGATGGCTCGGGCCCCTCCTTCCGTAAGTTGCTTTCTTGTTCAATAGAAGTGCTAAAGCATTCATTTTCTGTAACATTAATTTGTCAATATATAAGGTTGACTGTCTTTTTCCTTGTGAATCATGCAGATGCCGCCCCCTGTACGCACCACTCTCCTTTCAGCTGTGCCTGTGATTCCACGGCCCCCCATGGCCCCTGTGCAGATGCGCCTGGCCCCAGGGCAGGTTCTAACACCCATGCCTCCCATGATGCATGCTCCCCGCATCAACGTGGTGCCCATGCCCCAACCACCTCACATGATGGCCCCCAGACCACCCCCCATGGTGGTCCCAACTTGTAAGAGAACCATTGCTATACTATTCCCACAGTGTTAAATACTTTGAAATCCAATGAATGACTTCAGAAATACGCAATGCAACAAATTACTTTATTTACCATTTTTAAGCATGTTATTGATTGACTGATTTTAATCTTCTTCCCTGTCCAGCATTTGTCCCTGCCCCTCCCGTCCCGCTGCCCCCCCGCCCTGACCCGCAGCCACCTTCCCACCCACCCCCACGCCATGATGATGAGCCTGCCAGCAAGAAGATGAAGACAGAGGACAACCTTATACCAGAGGAGGATTTCCTCCGCATATACAAGGTTTGTTGGCCAATTAAATGTCAAGGACTAATGGCAAAATGCGGTAGTGTGAATGATCCATGGCTGGATTTAGATATGCCATGTCGATCATCCTATGCTTGCTGTTGGTAGTTCTGTATATTGACATGTAAGGGTTCCTGTACAAATATAATTATTCAACTGTATATTATTTTATAGGGTTCAGTGTCGGTCAAAGTGCAAGTTCCCAACATGCAGGACAAGACGGAATGGAAGCTAAGTGGACAAGCGCTCAATTTCACTGTCCCACTCACAGATCAGGTATGTTAGTAGTTCACCCACCATTCCACTCTCCCTTTTACCCATACAGTATATATTCTCAGGAGTGCACGTCCATTAAGTCAAATTTTCTGGAATATTTCTGAACTTCCAATTCTCTCACCACAGGTATCTGTTATTAAAGTCAAAATCCATGAAGCCACTGGCATGCCAGCTGGAAAACAAAAGCTACAGTATGAGGTAAGCATTGTCGTGCCCATTTCAATAATTGTATGTGTAAATGTAAACTGACATGATTGGTTATCATTGGAGTCATTTACATCTATCACTTCTTCCATTACAGGGAATTTTCATCAAAGATTCTAACTCGCTGGCCTACTACAACATGAACAACGGTTCAGTCATACACCTGGCACTGAAGGAGAGAGGTGGGAGAAAGAAGTGAACATCCCCTCAACAGGTTTCTCTCTGCCATACACAGCCAGTTTGGGACATTTTGTAATTTACCCCCAAGTCATTATTATAAAGTCAGGAAAATGGCGGTAACTGAGCAACTTTATCAGAGCAGATCTTTCAAACGATGTATGTCCCTTGTTGGTCATACTAATTGTAAACAATGCTTGAGGCGTATAGTCTATAAATAAACTATAATTAGCTTCAGTTTCATATTTTAAGTGTTGATTATTTTCTAAAGGTTAATTGTATTGTTAAAGGGGATTGTATGCATGCTGCTGGTTTGCAGGAGGTTTGGGCAATGTATTTTTTTCTGCAAATCCCATGACATTTTGTCACCATGTCCAGATCTTCCAGTCCATGTCAGTCCATCAAATAAAGTAATAAAATGTCAACATTGTCATTTGAATTTGTTCAGTATTTTGAATGGGGCATGCTGTCATGGTGTGCAAGTGGGATATGCAGCTCCAAATATTGCAGACGTTCAAGAGAGTGAGGCAGCTGATGTGACAACCAATGGGGAATCAAGTTGCAACCACAGCGCTAGATGAGAGCGCAGCCAGGACATCCGAACTTCTCAACTTGCCTGGCAAGGAAACGGAATACATGGACCAGAAGGAAGGAAGGAACGACACAAACAGTCTTTTAGCTTGCTTCACCGACATGACATAAACAAAATCACATTTGTGGTGAATTGTGCTACCTAGTTAGCTAGCCGGCTAACTTTTAAGCTAACTCATTCATTGACACATTACAAGCTAGCTAGGCTAGTCAGATTCGTTTACAGCTAATCATTAACGCACACACGGCAGCTAGCTGACGTTACTGTCTGAAAAGGCTGGGACGTCAACATCACACGGGGAAAACGTGCGGTATTTGCTAACATTTGGCTCACTCAGATACGAATTTTGTTAATAACTAGATGAATTAGCTAGCTAGGTACTTACCAGACGCTAGCTAGTCCTGACAGCTATCGTTAGCAGCCAATTTAGCCTAGCTAGCTAGACAAGCTACGTATTCCATGCCATGGCATTGGTTTTGTTTGTAAACGTTCGTCTGGTTACATACTGTTGGTTGTGACCGTGCCAAAGAAATATATGTATTATTGAGCGAATCATGGCTAAAATAGAGAATGGTCGCCAGTCGGCCGACTCGATAAGTATCAGGACCATTAGCACCAGTCATATGGACGACGAGAGCTCCCTTGGCTCAGACTCCGAGATCAACGGCTTTACCAACGACAGGCATACGGATAAATATGGATTTATTGGAGGGGCGCAACAGTATTCCGAACAATCGTAAGTAACGTTGGTGTTCTGCTCACATTGCCCCATATAATTTGTAAACTTGCACACTCCTATAGTTACTTGGCTAACTCTCACAACTTTGGTGCGGAAATGTGAAATGTGACTACATCAAATGTGTTTTTTTAAGGGTTACATTCTCTAGTCCCATCTATAAAAAAGACATGCCTCCAGTATCAACCTCCCAATCACGTCACCTAGTTAATATGTGAATGGGGCCGTTTGAGGTGGACTTGGCAGAAACTCACTGTTCTTACCGAATGTGATTTATTTATCAAACTAAGTTGTTTAAATACCGTGTACTATTTTAAGATCTGTGAACAAATTTACTCAAACAGTGGACTACTAGCATCATAAAGTTTCTGTAAGCAGAGTCCCTCCCTTCAAGCCACCAGCCTGCTCTGAAGTTCTGGGGAGGCCCCTGATTGTTTGTTTACATTTTAGTCATTTAGCAGACGCTCTGCTTACATACAGTTTTTGGTCTTGCCTAGGATGATAAGAACAGAATACTCTGAAAGGGGGAACCGAGAATAACCTCTGGGGTGTGAAGGGCGACGCTGACTGGCTTTATCACCTTAATCTCCTTTCCTGTTCATCTCCCTCATTTGTTGCGTCTTTGAATCACAATGCCTTATGGACACTGACGTCATATTAAAACATTTGGGCTATGCAGCATGGGGACTCAAACGCTCCCTTTCATGATTGGAGGGACACCAGATTTTGTTTTCTTGAGCACATTTTTCCTTTTACACTTGGTTCAGCACATATTTTTCATGCCTTTGACTTGTCTCTTTTCTTTTAATAGTAGGCTTACGTTAATAGCTTCCAGCTTAGGATGCATAGTTAGAGTACAATTACACAACTGGATTTTCTCTCATTGGGTTAATGCTCCCTTCGCCTTCCAAATAACTTAATACCTCAAAAATATTATGTATTTTATTCCAATTTCCTCTTTTATGGTTTTGCCAGAGGCAAGAAGAGGTAAGTCTCTCTAATTGTGAGAAGTCTTTGTTCTTATGTCATGCCCCTTGGCCCTGCAGTGTAGCACACTGCAAGTGGAAGGAATGAGTGAAATTTGTGCCAAGCACTGCCCAGGAGCTTCCTGTTTTCTGTAGGGTTGGCTGGCCTTGTGCCACAATTCTGGCTCCTCATTGTTGGTGTGCCTCTTTTGGCTCAGGGTTTTATAGGAAGTTTTTTTTATTAGGATTTATATGGGATGAACAAAATTCAACTTGAGTACAGCAGAGTCAATTTATTTTCATTTGTGTAGAACTTTAGGCGTCAGTTGTCAGAGCAGCTTACCGATCACCACCTGTACACAGCCCATCTGTAATTAGCCCATCCAACTACCTCATCCCCATATTGTTATTTATTTAGCTAATTTGCACCCCAGTATCTCTATTTGCACATCATCTTTTGCACATCTATCATTCCAGTGTTAATACAAAATTGTAACTATTTTGCACTATGGCCTATTTATTGCCTTACCTCCATAATTTACTACATTCGCACACACTGTATATATATTTTCTGTTGTATTTTTGACTTTATGTTTTGTTTACCCCATATGTAACTCTGTGTTGTTGTTTTTATCGCGCTGCTTTGCTTTATCTTGGCCAGTTCGCAGTTGTAAATGAGAACTTGTTCTCAACTGGCTTACCTGGTTAAATAAAGGTGAACATTTTTTTTTATAAAATAAAAAAAATAACAGAGTTTCCCCGCCCCTGTTTAGCTAAAAAGGTAAGAGATGGGTCTGGAGAAATGTAACTGCTCTCAAATTCATAGACAATACATGTGATATCATGGATGGTCAGTCCTTGTATCCATAGCTCTGTTTTAACCATGCTTTGAGGCTAAACAGTTCTTGTTTACAAACATTTGAGTAAAATATTTTGGGTTCTGATGGGGTACTACAGTTGAACTAAGCTCATGAGGCATTTATAAGTTATATTCTTCAAGAATCAATGGGTATAGATCAATCATTTCAAAGACAAAAAGTAGATGCAGCAACTAAGGATTCTGGCTTTAAGAGGAAAGAGGGTTGTCCAAATTTAAAGGCCTCTCTGAAGACTTCTTATATCCCATGATTACTAGGATATGCTGATGATTACATGCTACTTGAGCGCCACCAGGCCAAGCTATAAGAAAACGTTAGGCCTATATATTTTCTCATGCTTTGTGAGAATGTTCCATTCTCAGTTCCGTTTCTTGGATGGCGGCATGGAGCCAAACTTACCACATTATAGCATTAACTAATCTCTTGTCTGGCTCTGCGCCAGGCACGCCCTGCCTAAGTACGTAGAGGGAAAATGTAATGCCTCTCAGATACCTGTTATATCCTTTCCGCCTGCTTGAATTTCTTATCTTTAATGCTTCAAAACCTGTTTATTTGCATTCTAGTTCTACACCTTTTTTTATAAAACAATTTGGAACTCTGGAAAGCTGTAACACACACACCTTTCTAAAATTAATTATATAATTTTGCTTATATTTAGGAAGTTCTAACATTTCCTCCTCTTGTTCTTCTGTCTCCCTCAGGGCTCAGGATGTTCCTCCAGAGGTGCTGAGGCAGCGAGAGGTCAAGTGGCTGGACATGCTAAGCAACTGGAACAAATGGATGGTCAAGAGACACAAAAAGGTCAGAGAGTTGCTGAGAGTTGGAACATTTATAGGTCTGACACAACTTAATTTGTTGCCGTGTCTAGACTGTTGTGATACTGTCTCTTACCATCTGGTCTTAATTATTCCTCAAACGATCCCAAGTAAGTTATTGCACAGTATGTGGCAACTCCTTATTATGTTATTAGCCAACCAGGGCCTAGTTAGTTCTTGCGTCTTGTTGGCACTCTGCCCTGGTTTTTTAAATCTAAGTATTACTTCCATGCCATCCTCTGTCCAGGCATGTTGTGGGTTTGGGCTGGATTGGAATGGCTGCTACTGCACAGTTACTGTTAGGACAACAACACTGTTTGCGTTCCCTAATAATTCACAGACAAGCCAGTGATTAACCTGCATGTCAGACACTGACTTGTTTGTTCCCCAGTAAACTTTAATGGTTGGAAGAAGTGTAAAGCTTTTGACATTTTTCTTCATGGAGGTTGTTCTGGGCAGTGGCCTCTCTGGCCGGTTGGTTTGCATCTCCAGTTGCCTAGCCAGTTCTACCCGTGTGTCTAACGTTAACTATTAAAATTCAGCCACATCTCATTCCCATGAGTCAGCAGCAGGGCATGACACAACCCATCCCATCCCTTTATCTTCCTCACTGACTCCATGTTGGAACACGAGACAGAGCAAGACTCTGGGTGGGGGTAACATCACATGACCCATCCCTGTAACAAAGTTAGGGTGGAGATTGCAGGTTTGACAGCGACTAGCTTGTTTTCACTGCAATCTCAAGTATGGACTTGGTTAGTTGAATTACCACATGAAACGCACTCAAGCGCACGCACTTAAATAAACACAAACATTATCAGTAGGCAATGTTTCCTCTGGCTGCTATGCTGGTTGACTCAGAGGTCAGTCAGGAGTCATAGTGTCTCTGTTTACCCTTCTCTACTTTGTTGTTCCATGACTTCCTCCAATGGCTGTTCATACTCTTCTTGAAAGAGTAGCAGTAGCCTATGATCTCAGTCAAAATCAAAAGACTGAGTAGAACTGTGAATGAGTTATTCAACTAAACCCGTACAATATTGTATAGGTCCAAAGGCTTGTTTTGTTTTCCATGAATACAGGGTCCCTCCAGTTCAGTCAACGATACTGAGTCTATAATACTGTAGTATAACAACTCTCTTGCAATGCAGCTTTATTTTTACTGGAACAATCTTTGGTTGGTGATGAATACATTTCTCTGTCTCTCTGTTTA
This sequence comes from Coregonus lavaretus, assembly GCF_964263955.1. Taxonomy (NCBI): domain Eukaryota; kingdom Metazoa; phylum Chordata; class Actinopteri; order Salmoniformes; family Salmonidae; genus Coregonus; species Coregonus lavaretus. The sequence goes on along the minus strand of NC_140001.1, from coordinate 21,279,983 downwards.
ACAGGTGAGACTGCGGTGCCAGAAAGGAATCCCTCCCTCACTGCGAGGCCGTGCTTGGCTCTACCTGTCAGGAGGAAAAGTGAAGAGGGAACAGAACCGGTGGAAGTTCGAGGTGTGTTATGTTCTTTCCCTTGCTCTCTGTTTGTTTTTACTGTGTGGGACTGAGGTTGACTCTCCCTAGTGTTGTTTCAGGAGCTGGACAGTCAGGCTGGAGACCCAAAAGAGCTGGATGTGATTGAAAAAGACCTGCACAGACAATTCCCCTTCCATGAGATGTTTGTGTCACGAGGGGGCCACGGGTTAGTTGTCTCACAATGGAATCATTTATCCTCACTCAGGGACTGATGTTTGACTTTTAGTCTTGTTTGACCTTACTTTGACCTTGTGTGTATTCATTGCTGTGTTCATGGGTTTGTGTGTGTGTGTTTGTTTACCAATACAGACAGCAGGACCTGTTCCGTGTACTGAAGGCCTACACACTGTACAAGCCAGAGGAGGGCTACTGTCAAGCCCAGGCCCCCATTGCTGCTGTGCTGCTCATGCACATGCCTGCTGAGGTGAGCCCTGTGCCTCTTGTGCTCATGCTTGAACTGTGGTTCTCTCACAATGACTCCCTGACCTGTGATGTAGCTCAGTGAATAGTGCTGTCAACCAGCTTCCTTCCTTTTGTGACCCTAGTTACGATGGAATTGTTTATGTACGCTACACCTATAGTTTTCCTGCTGCTAGTGTGTGCTTTAGTTTTGGTTCCCTCTAAAGGTATGGTTCCAGTCACAATTTCCTTACACCATCATCTGTATGTTTTTCCACAGGATGCATTCTGGGGGCTGGTCCAAATTTGTGAGAAGTACCTCCCTGGATACTACAGTGCAGGGCTGGTAAGACATGTACCCTTCACTAATGCACTACAGGATCGAGTAAGGTAGACCACGGAAGATATGTTTTGTTCTCCTGTCAGTATGAAACTACATACTCCTCTCTCTCCCCTCTGTCCCTGCAGGAGGCCATCCAGTTAGATGGAGAGATCATGTATGCCTTGACGCGGCGTGTTTCCCCCCTAACCTACCGCCACCTGGAGAAACAGAAAATAGAGCCCATCCTCTACATGACAGAGTGGTTCATGTGTGTGTTCTCCCGCACCCTGCCCTGGGCCTCAGTGCTCCGCGTCTGGGACATGTTCCTCTGTGATGGTTAGTTAGTTGCAGAAACTCCCACACAAACATCTGTCTTGGATTCATTCAGTTACAACCTCCAATTTATACACTGGAGATCTGCAGTATTGTTTATCACCCAATTGGGATAATCAGTAAAGTTCCTGTGATGCTTGTAATTGTGGATGTTAACCTCTGGAATCATCCCTCATGTCCAGTTAGTGACCGTGTGACCTCTTACCCCTCCTCAGGTGTGAAGATAATCTTCCGGGTGGGCCTGGTGCTGCTGAAGTGCATGCTGGGTACCCGTGAGAAGCTGAAGGCGTGTCAGGGCCAGTATGAGACCATGGAGCTGCTGAGGGCCATAGAGCCACGCTACATGCAGGAGGGCTTCCTCGTCCGGGAGGTAAGGACTTCACTAGCAGGGAGTCAATGACGGTAGAGATACACTGGACTTCAAGCACGCTGGGGTACATATAGCTGCTGAGACCAGTTACATAGAGATTAGAATGACATAACACCGCTATTTTACCCAGAGTGGAATTGACATCTGTGCCTGGATAAAGAGAACAATGGCTGTTCAGAAATGTAGTAGTACAGTAGAGTTTAGAGTGGAAGTTAAAGTGATACACAGTTCTGACTGGTCAGTGTCTAGTCCCTCCCTGGCTTCGTGTGAGTGTTTCTTCACTTTGACAATAGCCTCTCTGATAGAGTTGACCATCCTCACTGTGAGTGACTATGAAGCTCCTTTAGCCTCAGGCAGTTTGACATTTACTAACAAGGTTAAGATAAGGAATGGAATGATGAGCCTTTTCTCCTCTTGGCCATTAGCACTATAATTTTTTGAATCACATTTCCTACTAGATATACTAAACCAATTGAGTATTTATGTACATAGGTTTCACAGTGTACTGCATGCCTATAATCTATCAGTGACCAGCAGTAACCTCTCTCTCTGTCTTCTCCTCCCTCAGGTTCTAGAGGTGCCTGTGTCAGAGCGGGACATTGAGCGCGAGCACCATGTTCAGCTGAAGCGCTGGAGAAAGAACCGCGGAGAACTGCACTGCAAGTCCCCTCCCAGAATGCACGGTGCCAGGGCTATCATGGCCTCGGAGCCTCCCAGTCGCCAGGACCTTCGTCAGAACCCCACCATCATCGTCAAGTCGCTCCTGCCTCCCCCTCAGCCCACCCCTCAGCTGAAGAAGGGAGAGAAGAAGGGCAAGAAGAAAGGAAGTATGAAGAAAACCCCTCCTGTCACGGAGATCCCCAACCCTTATAATTTACCTGGTGACCCTCAGCTTCCACTCAGAGATCCTCTACCTCAGCCTACTCTGAGAGACTCACCAGTACAGACGCCCCTCGTCAATGACACACCCCTCCCAAACACACCTAAAGACTCTCCCCTGCCCCAACAACCAGCCCTCAATGACCAACCAGCCCTCAATGACCAACCAGCCCTCAATGACCAACCAGCCCTCAATGACCAACCAGCCCTCAATGACCAACCAGCCCTCAATGACCAACCAGCCCTCAATGACCAACCAGCCCTCAACGACCAACCAGTCCTTAACGACCAGTCTCTTCTCAAAGAGTCGCCCCTCCAGAAGTCCACACAGAGCCTGAGTAGCACAGAGGCAGATCATCAGGACACATACCTGTAGCTCTCGCTGTGGGCAGAAGGTGGAACTGGCCATGATGGGAGTGAGAGAGGAACTGGAACAACCCCTGTTTTATCCTGGACATCTCTCACTTCCACAGTGTGAGTCAAAGGCTGACGCCATCCAGACACAAAGCCTTGCTCTGCCCCAGGCTGGGCCTATGGCACCTCTGACCTCTGGGGGAGATTCCAGGGTGGCTCTACTGAGGATGTTCCAGTTGTCATTCACTCACTCACTCTCAGGCCCTGTGCATGCCCTCTGTCTCTTTATCAGGCACTAGCACAGCTCAGCCATATACCAGCAACTGGGTGTATCATGGCCAATGGCACTGCGGCCCAACCATGGGCTGCAGTATTCTGCTTGCTTTTAAGACACCGTATTGCCTAGAGCAAGCACACAATCAGCAGCATACACTAATGCATCACTGCCAAGTGTTAGAATACTTTCATCCTTATGTTACCTCTTCATGCTTCTTCACTCTGACTATTAGTGATGTGTAAGGGAGACAGTGTTCTCTTTTATAAAACAGGGCTATACTACTTTTGATACTTTTTTAAATGAAATTAGCATATATTAAATTGTTAATGTAAACCCTTGCCATTTCATTCTGAATAATGCTTAAGAAAGAGATGGGTAAATATTGTTTCAAGTCAGGTTGGTTGAGTCAAGGCCCAGTTGGCCTTAGTGATAAGTAAAGAGCTTCCATCCTTCACCACCAGAGAGCAGCCTTGGTGTGTTTTCCTGTATATTCTGTTATTCCAGCTGCTGACTTCCCCTTCCTAAAAAGGAACTCCCAGCACGCATGTCTCAAATTTACACTATGAGGACATAATTCCGTGTCAAATCCATACTTTCAAAGGAACTTGCAAGCTTGTTTTACTCTACAGTAAAATGTGACATATGATATGTGCCTTGTACAACATGTGCATAAATCTTCGGCCTCCATGGCCTGTGGTTATCTATTCTCCCTGCCAGGTGATAATGGGCCTAATGTCTTGAGACCAAACACAAATCCTCACTGTGCCAGGCAATCCAGTTACAATGTAGCATTTAACTCATGTAAGGTAAGCAAGAAGGAGAGAGGACTGGACATTCCTCACAATGATATGACACATTCCTGCCCTTGGGTTTCTTAAAACCAATTTGTCTTGTGGCCAACATGCATAGTCTTCTCCGAATCATGTATGTACAGTATTCGTGTATGTTCATATTTCAACTTTTTGGGGGCGTGTGAGTGCCATAGCAGTTAGCTGGATCATTCCACCAATTGCGGTGCCTTTTGAAAGTGTAACTTGGTCAAAAAAAGTTTAATTTCACCTCATTTTAACATTCTGTCATAAAGAGCACATGTTCAACTTTATACTTTTTTAAACACTTTCCCATCTCGAGGTTAAATAAAAGGGAAAAAAGTGCCAAATAACGTAACAGGATTGACTGTAACAGGGTTGGTGATTTAATCTTAAATCAGCCATGAATCCCCTTGTGAATCTTCAAAATTACTTTGTCAAAGCAACAAAATAACTTTACAATGATGGTGAAAACTTGGAGAAATTTTAGGGTTAAGTGGGTTAAAATCTTCCTTGAAGTCAGAGGGTGCACGGAGGCACATGTCAAAATGCTGAATTTATTTAATTATCCATGTGGTCTTTATTAAAGGGCACTTCATTTAATATAACAGGCTGTTAAAATTCAATATTGGTGCACAATTACTACTTAAAATATCAAAGGGATGCAAAAGGCACTGTTTTTGTGGAACAAACCAGCTGTATAGTGCTGACCTCTGCTCCTCTGCATAGGTGTTGGGTGATGTGGACCTTGCAGGCTAGTTACTTTTGTGTATGTGGACACCCCTTCAAATGAGTGGATTCAGCTATTTCAGCCACATTCGTTGCTGACAGTTGTATAAAATCAAGCACACAGCCATGCAATCTCCATAGACAAACATTTGCAGTAGAATGGCCTTACTGAAGAGCTCAGTGACTTTCAACGTTGCACGTCATAGGATGCCACCTTTCCAACAAGTCAGTTGGTAAAATTTCTGCCCTGCTAGAGCTGCCCCGGTCAACTGTAAGTGCTGTTATTGTGAAGTGGAAACGTCTAGGAGCAACAACCGCTCAGCCGTGAAGTGGTAGGCCACACAAGCTCACAGAACGGGACTGCTGAAGCGCGTAGCGTATATAAAAATATTCTGTCCTTGGTTGCAACACTCACTACCGAGTTCCAAACTGCCTCTGGAAGCGACGTCGGCACAAGAACGGTTCGTCGGGAGCTTCATGAAATGGGGTTCCATGGCCGAGCAGCCGCACACAAACTTAAGATCACCATGCGCAATGCCAAGCGTCGGCTGGAGTGATGTAAAGCTCGCCGCCATTGGACTCTGGAGCAGTGGAAACGCGTTCTCTGTAGTGTGAATCACGCTTCACCATCTGGGTTTGGCGGATGCCAGGAGAACGCTACCTGCCCCCAATACATAGTGCCAACTGTAAAGTTTGGTGGAGGAGGAATAATGGTCTGGGGCTGTTTTTCATGGTTTGGGCTAGGCCCCTTAGTTCCAGTGAAGGGAAATCTTAACGCTACAGCGTACAATGACATTCTAGACGATTATTTGCTTCCAACTTTGTGGCAACAGTTTGGGGAAGGCCCTTTCCTGTTTCAGCATGACAATGCCCCCGTGGACAAAGCGAGGTCTGTACAGAAATGGTTTGTCGAGATCGGTGTGGAAGAACTTGACTGGCCTGCACAGAGCCCTGACCTCAACCCCATTGAACACTTTTGAGATTAATTGGAACGCCAACTGCGAGCCAGGTCTAATCGCCCAACATCAGTGCCTGACCTCACTAATGCTCTTGTGGCTGAATGGAAGCAAGTCCCTGCAGCAATGTTCAAACATCTAGTGGAAAGCCTTCCCAGAAGAGTGGAGGCTCTTATAGCAACAAAGGGGGGACCAACTCCATATTAATGCCCATGATTTTGGAATGAAATGTTCGACGAGCATGTAGTGTAGCTCTGTGGCTTTGTAAAGACATGGATCACCTTATTGCTACACTGAGTGACAGGTCCAGATGGAGCAAATATGATGATTAAAACCAAATAACAATGTGATAAGTATCATCAGAATGATCCACTGCCTGTTACTATGGGATGCTTAGCCTTACTTGTTGCAGACTGGCAAAGGGATTACTTTTGGGATATCTTGGAGTCTTCATCTTTTGCAATAACATTGAAGCCTTTCCATTAAAAAATATATTTCATTCATTTGGGAAAATCATGAGGCCTGTTGGGATAAAGATCAGGCCTTTGCTTTGGGAAAATAAGGGATAGTCTGTTGACCACAACCTTTTTGGTGATTCAAGTTTAGAGGGAACTCAAGGTTTGCAGTCAGAGGCATCAAATGTTTTTAACTATTCTGTTTATGGCACTATAGGAAAATATTCAGTAGAGATTTAAATGTTCATGAATCGATGCACAACACTTATTATTGCTACAATATATCATTCCACTGAATGCTGCATGTTTGTTGTAAAGGTCACCTCTAAGACCTCACTAAAAAGCAATAAAGGGTGAATGGAGGGCAAGTAAACAACAACAAACAGCCTTTCTCCCAAGTGTATAGTGGCCTGTATCACATACTTCCCATTTTGCAGGTATTCTAGTTTAATTTAATGCTTAAAATGTGTATATAAGACTCATTTGTAGAATGTCATTTTGTAATGAAACATTGTATTTTTTTTGTGTACACACATCCTTATTTTATTTAACAAGAAAGATGATCAGAATCTATTTGATCAGAATCTATTTTAGCTAGACAATTTTGACACTAACTTTACAGTTTAAAAAGCAAACACAAATGCAATTCTTTCTTCCCTAGAAATATCTTCTCAGCAGAATGGTTTTAATTTTGTTCTTCCAGAGAGGTCTTTGGTATTTCTATGTCAACTATCAACAAATATATAATATGTATTTATCTCAGAAGTTGTTACATATTGTTATTTTTGTTTTTACAAATAAAACCACTTTGATCAACAACAACTAATGACGTTGCATATTGGAAATGGGTTATTATTTTGTATGTATAGTAGTGAATAGGCAGAAGCCTACTATGAAATGATGAGCCTTGTGGTGTGAGTTTACTTTATAGCAGCAGAGGGAGCAGTAGAGCCATGAAAGACCAATACTTGTCTTCAACATTTGTGATTCAAAATCTATTGAAGAAAAAAGTCTGCTTAAACGCCCTGTAAAAGAACACATTCCAATGCACCTATCCGGTGTATGTGACAATACTTTTTTGAATAAATAAATATATATATATATATATATATATATATATATATATATATAACAAAATATTTTCAATCGGTCCCTTTTTTTTTGCCGTCCCTCATTTCAGCGACAGTGTAACCTGCTCGAGGTGAGGTCATCCAAGGTGACTACTTACAGGCGGTTTTGTTTTTCCTAATTTAGTGTTTTGACGGTCAAACATCTATTTTTCCCACCTCTAGGTGTGAGATAATTGGAGTGAATAGGAAAACTCTTCCCCTTGGCCTAACGAGTTCAACGCAAATTGCTACCATTGCGCCCCGAAAAACCCATCGATGGTCTGACAATTAGGTCAACTACGGTTGTCTCCCAGCAGTAGGCCATTTCTTAAGTCCCCGAGGTCAGTAAGCAAGAATAATTTTAACCATTTCTATTGGTTTTTTTGTGTGATAAATGAACAAAAAATGCAAGTCTAGATTTAGAAATGACCAAAGAATTTGAATTACTTGAATGCCATTGTTTTATTTGGCTGATTACCCAAAATTATTTTAAAACACTGAGGACACTATTGTGCATAATTTCACAACAGTTTGATGGATGGTTGGTTGGTTGGTTGCATGGGGTCTTGCGAAACCTTGCTTAAGAGTACCATGATTTGTTAATAGTCACGTTTGTATTGCTCTTGCTCTTGATTTGTGGTCTGTAACTGGCTAGAGGTATATTTGTCAAAGGTTAACATTAATGTTTTAGGAATCCATACACCCACCTCACGCACTCCCTCTTAGCAGTGGACACCTGCCCCTCTTTCAGTGCCACAGTTCCATTTACATCACAAAGGAGGACATCAAGAAGGCCCTTTCTGTGCTCTTCTCCACTCTCCAGAAATGATCAGATTTATCTCTTCATCAACAGAAATATATGCCTTTAGAAATCCATCCCTCCTTTCTTGTCCTCCGCTAATATAGATGGGGAGAAGGAGCAGTAAAAGAGAGACTTGTGATCCTCTGTGTGATCATTCGACCTAACAGACCCCTGTCACAGTGGTTGATTCATGCGATGCGGGTGACTTTCTCCCTGCTCCCATTGCTCTATGTGTTCAGGAACAGGGGGATGGCATAGTGCAAAGCAAAAGGCACCTGTGTTTCAGAGGTATCCGATTCCCATGTTTGATGGAGCATGACAGGTTGGCTCAGGTCAAATTAAAAGGTAGAGTTAAAGAATATGCATGCAGGCCTTGTAATATGCTCTGCAGGTGAGCTTTTCAAGGCAGGGTGAAATAAAAGAGTAATTTATCCTACCCAGGAAAACATGAGTGGTTGTGCGAGGAGCCTCACTCAGGAAGGGGGTCAGTCAGGCCTGATAATTGAATCATCACAGTGTTTTTCCATGCAGAGTACTCATCTTCAACTGTCAAAGGGGAAACTCTACACTTTGATGTTATTCCTTCCTTATCAGAATGTAGTTACCTGTATCAACCTCTGTACAACAATGGTAATACATTGGTTATACACCATATGTCTATGTTTCCATACAATATGTACAATGGAAAGTTGTGCGAAGCAATGCTTGTCTTTGCTGTATATGCTGTGCTTACACTACACTTATTTCCAGATCACTTCCTCTATCCAGACATTGCATGTCTCGGGTGCCCTTGTAAATATTCCCCACACTCTGGCTCATGTATTCCCAACCATTCCAAACAGAGGCTGCCGTTAAACAATGTTATTATTATGTCTGTTAATGTTTTCAGTCTTGGTTTTGCCTGCGGGCCCCAGTATGGCACCATACAGCCTTCTGAGTAGAGGCTCTTGAAAACATGTGGGACTGTAATTTTAGCACCTATTCTATATTTCCATGTTATTATTATCCTCTTATATGGGGTCTAAGTATATACTTAATTCTAAGGTGGTAAATTTAACTTATGATAACAAGCAAGAATGCCCATGGGTATGTTTAAAGTGAACTGAAATACTTAGAATGTCATCATGGTCTTTACTCCAGTTACCCCCAGTTGACATACGGCCCGTGGCTATAGACAAGTAAATTAAAGCGATTAAATAGTCTGAGAACTAAACTCAGCCTGCCAATCAGTAGACTCTTATCTGATGAACAATAGAGGCGGTGTGTGTCTTGTGAGATTCAGTAAAGTGTGGGTGAATGGTTCAAAAATAAGTGAAGCGTACTAAATGTCTGTGCTAATCATCTGCTTGGTGCTAAGCCCACGGGACACTGAGCAGATAGAGATGATGGGTGTGTGGGGGTAATGTGGGGGTAAGTGCTGCACACCTGTGTGCCCTTCGTAGGCTGTCACAATCCTGAGTGTTGAGGCATTTCATTTAATCTTACACAGCCCCTCTACCCCGACCCCTCTAACCCACCTCATCCTCCAGCTCAGCAGTGCCAGAGGCATGCTCAATTAGGGCTGTGGAGTCTTGTCAAGCAAGTGAACCATGAGCGACACTCACATTCTCACCCTAAAACTCATGAACTTTTGCTAAGTCAGTGTCTTGCTTGCTTGTCTCAGTAGCTTACTGGATTTGTAACTATTCAAATCCCGATTACATGATTCTAGTCAAGATTTTCCTCATGGAGTTCCTCATGTAACATGTAAATTAATACAACAACCAAAAATAATACTAATAGTGTACTTAAAGGAAAATTCCACCTAAAAACTATATTTTGGTATTTGTTTCATTAGTCCATTGTTGACATAGTCCCAAAATGTTTTGCTTGTTAGCAATCAAGTTTTCAAGATATGTAACTTTCAAAATACAGAAATCATCCCCGTATGATGCATTTTGGATCATATGATGCTGCATTTTGCATCCTATTATGCAAAATGCATCATACGGGGAGGATTTCTGTAAAGTTACATATCTATAATTTTTTTTCCTTTAAAAGTAATGATGGAAAGGTTCAGTAGAATTCACATTTCTCACACTGCTCTCCTCATCACCTCTCCATCTTAAGAGTTTACCCAATGCAAGGGTTTCTGAACTCTGCTTATTTGGTGGCACTGATTATAAGTAATTAAAAGGCTCATGCAGGTAGAGAGTTAGCTGTTAAATGGATTTCTGCTGGCGGTGTTTGTTTACTTGTGTGTGTGCCTGGTGGTTCCTGGTCAGTGGGTGATGAGTAACAGAAACAGATGGTGGGCATCAGCAGCCTGGCCAGGCGGGAGCAGATTAGCCTCCCCTGTCTAACCCAGCCCAATGCAGCCCACTCCCACTGAGCCCCAGAGGACTGCCTGCCTGTGTAACTCTACCCTCAGTGGCAGGACTCCAGTGTTGATGGAGAGGGACCACTGGCTTATCTAGTCCAACCCCCCCCAATCTGTGGGACAAACAGGCTCAGGGGCTCCCAAAGTGATAGCATGGAGGGGGTGGGAGGAGGGAGAACTGCTTTGCATGTCTGTTTGAGCAGCCTTTTCCAAGCAAACTAGCTTGTTTTAAGAAGGCATTAAGTTTCTGTTCTTGATCGTTGTTGTGATGCTACTGTGTTTCTGTTTTTTTAATTCTGTGATATACATTTACATTTTAGTCATTTAGCAGACGCTCTTATCCAGAGCGACTTACAGTTAGTGAGTGCATACATTATTTTTTTCATACTGGCCCTCCGTGGGACTCGAACCCACAACCCTGGCGTTGCAAGCGCAATGCTCTACCAACTGAGCTACACGGGACTACAGTAAGTAAATTGGTTGGTCGAATATCACTGGAGGCTGCTGAGGGGAGAACGGCTCATTAATAATGGCCGTAACGGAGCAAATGAAATGGCATCAAGCATCTGGAAACAATGTGTTTGATGTATTTGATACCATTCCACTGATTCCGCTCCAGTGATAACCACGGGCCCATTCTCCCCAATTAAGGTGCCACCAACCTCCTGTGGTCGAATTCCAGTTGAAGAGTCATTGTGGTTTCCTATTGGCTTGAAACCATGATATGACCTCCTGAGTCGACTGTGTATTTCTTGCCTCCTGTTTGTGACTTTGTGATGTCAAATCAATCAAATCAAATTTTATTTGTCACATGCGGCGAATACAACAGGTGAACCTTACCATGAAATGCTTACTTACAAGCCCTTAACCAACAATGCAGTTTTAATAAAATAGAGTTAAGAAAATATGTACTAAATAAACAAAAGTAAAAAACAATATATATAAATAAAGTAACACAATAAAATAACAATAATGAGGCTATATACAGGGGGTACCAGTACCGAGTCAATGTGCGGGGGTACAGGTTAGTTGAGGTAATTTGTACATGTAGGAAGGGGTAAAGTGACTATGCATAGATAATAAACAGTGAGTAGCAGCAGTGTAAAAACAAAGGGAAGGGCGGGGGGTCAATGCAAATAGTCCGGGTGGCCATTTTATTAATTGTTCAGCAGTCTTATGGCTTGGGGGTAGAAGCTGTTAAGGAGCCTTTTGGACCTAGACTTGCCGTGCGGTAGTAGAAAGAACAGTTTATGACTTGGGTGACTGGAGTCTTTGACAATTCTTTGGCCTTCCTTTGACACTGCCTAGTATATAGGTCCTGGATGGCAGGAAGCTTGACCCCAGTGATGTACTAGGCCGTACGCACTACCCTCTGTAGCGCCTTATGGTCGAATGCAGAGCAGTTGCCATACCAGGCGGTGATGCAACCGGTCAGGATGATCTCGATGGTGAAGCTGTATAACTTTTTGAGGATCTGGGGACTCATGCCAAATCTTTTCAGTCTCTTGAGGGGGAAAAGGCATTGTCGTGCCCTCTTCACAACTTTCTTGGTGTGTTTGGACCATGATAGTTTGTTGGTGATGTGGACACCAAGGAAATTGAAACTCTTGACCCGCTCCACTACAGCCCCGTCGATGTGAAAGGGGGCCTGTTCGGCCCTCCTTTTCCTGTAGTCCATGATCATCTCCTTTGTCTTGCTCACGTTGAGGGAGAGGTTGTTGTCCTGGCACCACACTGCCAGGTCTCTGACCTCCTCCCTATAGGCTGTCTCATCGTTGTCGGTGATCAGGCCTACCACCGTTGTGTCGTCAGCAAACTTAATGATGGTGTTGGAGTCGTGCTTGGCCACGCAGTCGTGGGTAAACAGGGAGTACAGGAGGGGACTAAGCAAGCACCCCTGAGGGGCCCCCGTGTTGAGGATCAACGTGGCAGAAGTGTTGTAGCCTACCCTTACCACCTGGGGGCGGCCCGTCAGGAAGTCCAGGATCAAGTTGCAGAGGGAGGTGTTTAGTCCCAGGGTCCTTAGATTAGTGATGAGCTTTGTGGGCACTATGGTGTTGAACGCTGAACTGTAGTCAATGAATAGCATTCTCACATACAGTGGGGGAAAAAAGTATTTAGTCAGCCACCAATTGTGCAAGTTCTCCCACTTAAAAAGATGAGAGAGGCCTGTAATTTTCATCATAGGTACACGTCAACTATGACAGACAAAATGAGAAAGAAATTCCAGAAAATCACACTGTAGGATTTTTAATGAATTTATTTGCAAATTATGGTGGAAAATAAGTATTTGGTCAATAACAAAAGTTTCTCAATACTTTGTTATATACCCTTTGTTGGCAATGACACAGGTCAAACGTTTTCTGTAAGTCTTCACAAGGTTTTCACACACTGTTGCTGGTATTTTGGCCCATTCCTCCATGCAGATCTCCTCTAGAGCAGTGATGTTTTGGGGCTGTCGCTGGGCAACACGGACTTTCAACTCCCTCCAAAGATTTTCTATGGGGTTGAGATCTGGAGACTGGCTAGGCCACTCCAGGACCTTGAAATGCTTCTTACGAAGCCACTCCTTCGTTGCCCGGGCGGTGTGTTTGGGATCATTGTCATGCTGAAAGACCCAGCCACGTTTCATCTTCAATGCCCTTGCTGATGGAAGGAGGTTTTCACTCAAAATCTCACGATACATGGCCCCATTCATTCTTTCCTTTACACGGATCAGTCGTCCTGGTCCCTTTGCAGAAAAACAGCCCCAAAGCATGATGTTTCCACCCCCATGCTTCACAGTAGGTATGGTGTTCTTTGGATGCAACTCAGCATTCTTTGTCCTCCAAACACGACGAGTTGAGTTTTTACCAAAAAGTTCTATTTTGGTTTCATCTGACCATATGACATTCTCCCAATCCTCTTCTGGATCATCCAAATGCACTCTAGCAAACTTCAGACGGGCCTGGACATGTACTGGCTTAAGCAGGGGGACACGTCTGGCACTGCAGGATTTGAGTCCCTGGCGGCGTAGTGTGTTACTGATGGTAGGCTTTGTTACTTTGGTCCCAGCTCTCTGCAGGTCATTCACTAGGTCCCCCCCGTGTGGTTCTGGGATTTTTGCTCACCGTTCTTGTGATCATTTTGACCCCACGGGGTGAGATCTTGCGTGGAGCCCCAGATCGAGGGAGATTATCAGTGGTCTTGTATGTCTTCCATTTCCTAATAATTGCTCCCACAGTTGATTTCTTCAAACCAAGCTGCTTACCTATTGCAGATTCAGTCTTCCCAGCCTGGTGCAGGTCTACAATTTTGTTTCTGGTGTCCTTTGACAGCTCTTTGGTCTTGGCCATAGTGGAGTTTGGAGTGGGACTGTTTGAGGTTGTGGACAGGTGTCTTTTATACTGATAACAAGTTCAAACAGGTGCCATTAATACAGGTAACGAGTGGAGGACAGAGGAGCCTCTTAAAGAAGAAGTTACAGGTCTGTGAGAGCCAGAAATCTTGCTTGTTTGTAGGTGACCAAATACTTATTTTCCACCATAATTTGCAAATAAATTCATTAAAAATCCTACAATGTGATTTTCTGGATTTCTTTTTCTCAATTTGTCTGTCATAGTTGACGTGTACCTATGATGAAAATTACAGGCCTCTCTCATCTTTTTAAGTGGGAGAACTTGCACAATTGGTGGCTGACTAAATATTTTTTTCCCCCACTGTATGTGTTCCTTTTGTCCAGGTGGGAAAGTGCAGTGTGGAGTGCGTTTGAGATTACGTCATCTGTGGATCTGTTGGGGCGGTATGCGAATTGGAGTGGGTCTAGGGTTTCCGGGATGATGGTGTTGATGTGAGCCATGACCATCCTTTCAAAGCACTTAATGGCTACCGAGGTGAGTGCTACGGGTCGGTAGTCATATAGACAGGTGACCTTTGCTTTCTTGGGCACAGGGACTATGGTGGTCTGCTTGAAACATGTAGGTATTACAGACTCGGTCAGGGAGAGGTTGAAAATGTCAGTGAAGACACTTGCCAGTTGGTCCGCGCATGCTCTGAGTACACGTCCTGGTAATCCGTCTGGCCCCGTGGCCTTGTGAATGTTGACCTGTCTAAAGGTCTTGCTCACATCGGCTGGTGCTCTCATGCATGCTTTAGTGTTGCTTGCCTCGAAGCAAGCATAAAAGGCATTTAGCCCGTCTGGTAGCCTCACGTCACTGGGCAGCTTGCGGCTGGGTTTCCCTTTGTAGTCCATAATAGTTTGCAAGCCCTGCCACATCCGACGAGCGTCAGAGCCGGCGTAGTAGGATTGAATCTTAGTCCTGTTGGGATTCATAACCAAGGTGATTTTATTTTGCATGATGAGTCTCCTGTCCTGCTTGGTTTCCCACTCCTGTGTGTATCACCACAATAGGAAACGGCCTGTAATCTCCTGTTCCGCGGCGTGAAAATGGCCTGCGTTCCACAAATTTCCATACAGTCATATTAAATGTGCACTGGACAGGAAGTGTGGTTCAAACGCGATTAGGTTAAAGGTCAGCCAGATGCATTATTGGGGCCGCCAGAGCGGGGAAACAGAGTGGGCAGTGGGTTAGCGTTCAGGGGCCTGTTTATTTTACAAACAGTGGGAGCAGATTGGTACGGAGCCGAGCTCCGCCAACTATATGGGGAGGATGTCCTCTGTGTTGAAGGCACTCAACAAACCATTGTGCTCTCTGAGCAGGCATGGGACCACATAGCCTTCCACTAACACACTGACACTATTTTAGTCACTTCTAATTATCTGAGACATTAGGCTATGATATTGTTTCCACTCCCACTTCAAAGCAAGGATGCAGTACTGTATGAGAAACAGTCCCCGTCCCCCCCAACACATAATTTTGGACGCATGCAGATCCTGTCCAGAGCGTAGTTCGTAGCAAAAAACAGGAAGTGTATTGCAATCCCCACCCCTGACCTCCCCAACCCCAGCACTAGCCCCAGCACCAGGCTAATGAATCATGCTTGAAGATGTTTGTGTGTGGTTCATCTCCTGAAGATCACTTCCTGCCATTGTTTGGTTTTCTGTGTGTGAGATGCAGTAGCTCTTCCAGTAGCTCCTCTTTGATACCTCTGACTATCAATACTCCCCTCCACCCTGGACTGGTGGATCCATCTCCCCTGGAACACTCTGGCCCCCACCCCCCAAGAAAACTATTTAAGCTTTAACCTTATGTGGAAGTATATTAAATGCAATGCCTGTTCCATTTTGCATCTCAGAGGATTTCAACATGTCACTAGGATGATTCATCAGCAGTGCATCAGTATCAACCCTCTTGCCAGGCAGTGTGATGCAACCCGTCTTGGCTGATGTAGTAGGATGTCTCAGACAGGGTAGGGTGCTTCCAGCCAGCCAGCTAGATTAGTCTGTTCAACTGTGCCAGGTCATAATAGTGCTGCTGTGCTGACAGCTCTACTGCAATAATGCTCTGAGATGAGTCCATGCTTGGATTGGCGTAATCTAGTAGCACCATTACCAAATACTCTCTATGACATCTTCAGTCACAGACAGTCAGAATGTGGATGCCTGGTGCCTGGCGTGGGGTAGTATTGTCTTAGGAGTGCTGGGAAACCCAGGGAGAGTCTGTAGTGTAGCCGACACGGTGAGGAGATATGGAGTAATGGGGCTGGAGTCTCCGGGGTACTCTCTGGCTTCTCTTAAATCAGACAGCCGAGAGGCATGTACTAGAAAGGGGTTACAGTACACACACAACACACACACACACACACACATAGAGAATACTGAGTACAACCACCCCCCAGCTCCATCCCTCCGTGGTCTACTCTGGACTCAGAACTCCGCCAGCATGCCGTTATGGGTACCAGATGGGAAACCTGAGCATTAGAGAGTGCTCTCTCTCTGCAGGACCGGACCCATAAAAATAACAGCGGTTTTGATGTTCAACAGTGTTGATGGGGCCCCCCTCTTAAAACATCTGCCCAGGAGTACAGTAGTGGAGAGAAATGTTGCACACTGGAACAGGCTGGAGTGAACACAAAGCCGGTTTGTTTCCCATGGAAAGCGATTGAGTTTAGTTTGAGGGTTATTTACAGTAAGCCAAGAGGCTGTGAGAGCGGGTCATATATCAGGTATCAGCTTTACAGTGGTGTTGTGTCTTTAGAGTAGCGTAGACAAAGGCCTTACGTCTCCACACTGGACTATGATTGAGGAGGATCAGGGCTGAGCACAGGGACTTGTTAACACTAGTGTTACAGAACACTGGAGGCTGAGTGAAAACGGCCCAGAGGTTTTAGCCCAGTTCCAGGCCTCAGTAGGATTCTATATTGTTGGTTTATTTCAGATTAGTGTTGTTACAGAATGTGGTTTTTGATCAAAAATGTTCATGCCCTCTCACACAGATTTTGTTTTACTAAGGGGGGAGTTATACTAAGACTTCTCTGAATGGGTTCAGCTGCAGGACATTTTCATACAGTAGATATAGAGGTTCTGGAAACAATCTTCCATTCTCATCCATTACAATCTCAGAGACAGGTGTTTGTCTCAGACTGGAGCATCACCCCAAGGGATTTAGTGGTGGTTAGGTTGCTGCATTACTACTTGTCCAGAGATTGTTAGCGGAAGTACTGGGGTTAGGGTTGTGGAGCAGGTGTACATAACTGTACACTTAACTGGGTTAAGCATCATCATCTTGTTTTTTTCAGGGTTGACAGATAATTGCAGTAGATGTTTCATGGGAATTGAATGGTCCACAAGATCAAATGTGTAACTATATTTGCTGTTATGTTTTGGGAAGAATAATAGCCAGAATATTCATGTAATTGAGTACATGAATGAATGTCCTCCCTTGAGGAGGGGATAATGACTAAACTCTGATTGGAGTCAATGAAGCCCTAGTGTTTCCTGAACACATCTGGATGGAGTTTAGGCAAGGGTAAGTGTTTGGTTCTGCTGCTGCATATTTGTGTATTACTTAGGTATTCATTATTAATCTCATTGAGGCCCCTTTATCACTGTGATTGCCTGGGGGTGGGTTGTCATCTGGACTCGACCGCAGGCTGTGATTTGGCCCAGGTCTCATCAGGCACAGCCATTAATAGTTGTATAGTCATGAACACTACAGATGAGTAAGTCTAATCACAGAGAAACACGATCATGGACAAATGAGTCATCAGGAGCCCATACTGCCTCAATCAATCAACATGTTTTATTTGGCTTCTCCTTTTCATGTGTTTTTTTAAGATGAAAAGGGTGTCAACAAAATTGTTTAGCAATTTTAAGTTAAAATCAGATTTTAACTTTTAAAAAATCAGGTTTTAGTGCATACCGGTATGGCCCATTTCTAGCATGGTTTACAGTATAGAGTACTGTATGGGGATGTTATATGAGGAGACTGGGCTAAATGGTGGGTCGGGGTGTGAGGGTAAAGCACAGTGGTGCTGGGATGGCATGCGGGCTGCGCCGGTTGAGGAGAGTAGTAAGGAAGGGAGAGTGGCGGCGCTGCCAGTGATAACAGCAGGAAAGATAATAAAGGAGTAGGTGTTTCCTGTGAGCATTCCTTCAGTGATACATTGACTCCCCCATGCATTATCATGGCCATATTGCAGCCGTGGCTAGCCGGACAGACGGCCGCCATCTTGAACTGGTTTACTATTAGACTGGGAGGAAAATCAAACAACCTTGGTTATCACAGGAAGGGAGGGGGTTTAAGTTGTGAGCTGCAGTCTGGACTTCTATCAAATCTACACTTCTTAAACACATACAACACATAAACAGACTCACGCAAGCTCTCCAGGGTTCTATTGTGTGTACTATCCATGAACTCAGTCAGTTGAAACAATGCACTTGGCACACAATGCCTGGCCTCACTGACTAAGATAGTGATGTTCTCCTGGCAGAGGTAGTGTCAGCCATTGTGCTGATATTCCTCTACTCTAACACTGAGGATGGAGCAGACATTTGGGATTCAGCTTCAGACTCTCCAGATGTCATAGGTGCACTCAAGTTCATCACAAATTAGATTCTTAATCAGGTTGCATTTCTTTCTTTAAAGTTCCATCGAATGAAGACGTTGTGGCCAATGCTTTTCTCATTTAAATAACCCTGACCAAAAACGCAGTGAACAATGACTTGTTTAGTAGTGCTGTAATCGCAAGCTGTTGGTTCCAGTTGAAAGAGCCCAAGACCAAAGGCTGAGCCCAACTACCAGCTGACTGTTATTCACAGTCACCCAAGCACTGGCTCCGTCAGAGTGAGCAAGGCCTGCAATTACGATAACAATGAGTCTCTCTGCCTGGTGAACATATTGACTGACTGCTGGTGACCACAGGATTATTGATCAAAGCTCTTTGAGTGGGTTTACAGGAAGAGGGAGGGGGAACAGGAGGCAGGGCATGGAGGGTTGGCTATGTGAACAGGTGACAGCTACCCCACAGCCCAGGCTTCTGGCCCACATGATAATAGTATTGTGTGGTCAGAATTTGACACCCAGGAGCACCGTGCCATTGCTGAGGGAGATTGTGAAAACACAGGACGTGACATCTTCTGGCATCAGGCACAGTTGCTCATTATATCCTTATCAGAACAGGCCCTGAGTGAACAGAGCCACTACAGAGCCCTGCCAGAACTGGAGACTGGCTGCCTGGCTGGCCCAGCAAAGTTCCTCTTTTGATAAAGAGTTTCTTCCTCCTGAACACACCCAATGTTCAGAACTGGCTTAGTCGCAGTCACAAATAACCCGGCTAAGTTACCTTCCCTCATTTTCCATCAGTCACTTGGCCGACGCAGAGAAAGGCTCACACAGACTTAAATTAATTAGAAGAAATTGTATTTATGACTATATTTAGCTGTGGTGTTATCGGATACTGTCAAGGTCGAGGTAAGGAGTAGACCAAGGCGCAGCGTGATGAACAAACATGACTTTAATTAGTTAAAGCGTCAAAATACAAAACAAAACACGACTCGTGACGTCCACGGTATCAATGACCGAACACGGAACAAAAACCCACAACCACAAAGGGAAAACATACAGTTTAAATATGGCTCCCAATCAGAGACAACCAGCCAACAGCTGACACTCGTTGCCTCTGATTGGGAGTCACTCAGGCAAACATAGAATACAACAAACTAGAATGAACACCAACATAGAAATACACACATAGAAATGAACACACCCTGGCTCAACATAATGAGTCCCAGAGCCAGGGTGTGACAGTACCCCCCCCCCTAAAGGCGCGGACTGTGACCGCGCCTCAACTAAACAAACCAGGGGAGGGCTGGGCGGGCATACCTCCTCGGCGGCGGTTCTGGCTCCGGCCTTGACCACCACCCTCCAATACACCCCCCATAGTGCCCCTGGTCCAGTCTGGCCCCGCCGGCTGGAGCAGGACTGGACTTAACAGGAGCGATCCTTACCAGGCTGTCGACTCGCACCCCTGGCTTGGTGCGTGGAGGAGGAACGAGCCTTACCAGGCTGACGACTCGCACCCCTGTCTTGGTGCGTGGAGGAGGGACGGGCCTTACCAGGCTGACGACGCGCACCCCTGGCTTTGTGCGTGGAGGAGGAACGGGCCTTACCAGGCTGACGACTCGCACCCCTGGCTTGGTGCGTGGAAGAGGGACGGGCCTTACCAGGCTGACTTCTCGCACCCCTGGCTTAGTGCGAGTGGCAGGAACAGGCCGGACCGGGCTGGCGACTCGCACCGTAGGTTTGGTGCGAGTGGCAGGAACAGGCCGGGTCGGGCTGGCGACGCGCACCGTAGACTTGGTGCGGGTGGCAGGAACAGGCCGGACCGGGCTGGCGACGCGCACCGTAGGTTTGGTGCGAGTGGCAGGAACAGGCCGGGTCGGGCTGGCGACGTGCACCGTAGACTTGGTGCGGGTGGCAGGAACAGGCCGGACCGGGCTGGCGACGCGCACCGTAGGTTTAGTGCGTGGAGCAGGGACAGGCCGGGCTGGGCTGTCGACGCACACCGTAGGCTTGGTGCGTGGAGCAGGGACAGGCCGGGCTGGGCTGTCGACGCACACCGTAGGCTTGGTGCGTGGAGCAGGGACAGGCCGGGCTGGGCTGTCGACGCACACCGTAGGCTTGGTGCGTGGAGCAGGGACAGGCCGGACTGGGCTGGCGACGCACACCGTAGGCTTGGTGCGTGGAGCAGGGACAGGCCGGACTGGGCTGGCGACGCACACCGTAGGCTTGATGCGTGGAGCAGGGACAGGCCGAACCGGGCTGTGGAGACGGATAGGAGGCCTGGAGTGAATAGCGGCCACCACCCGTCCTGGCTGAATGCCTACCCTCACACACTCTGTGTGAGGCATCCGCACAGGACGTACAGGGCGGTGTACCCCTGGCCTGGTGGCCTTCTGGATCCGCCCTCTTTTCTCCTCCGTCAGCCCCGTCGTCCATGCCGTGTGCCCCCCCCTAAAAATTTTCTGGGGTTGCCTCACGACCGTCCGACGACGACCCTGATCACGCCGTAGCTCCTCTCTACGGCGCCTCTCCACTGTCTCACTCCATGGCCGGCAATCCATCCCGGCCAGGATTTCCCCCCAAGTCCAGGACCATTTACCGTCCAATATCTCATCCCATGTCCAGGCTGCCTGCTCCTGGACACGCTGCTCCTCTTTCGCCAGGGCCTTTCCCGGCGCTTCCTCCCATGTCCACCCCAAGGGCTGCCCCTGGACACGCTGCTTGGTCGTTGCATGGTGGGTTTTTCTGTCACGATCGTGGGAAGGAGTAGACCAAGGCGCAGCGTGTGAAACAAACATGACTTTAATTAGTTAAAGTTAAATATACAAAACAAGAAACGACTCGTGACGTCCAACGATAACACTGACCGAACACGGAACAAAAACCCACAAACCCAAAGTGAAACACAGACAGTTAAATATGGCTCCCAATCAGAGACAACCAGCAAACAGCTGACACTCGTTGCCTCTGATTGGGAGTCACACAGACCAACCTAGAAATAAACACAACAGAACTACCAACATAGAAACAGAAAACATAGAATGAACACACCCTGGCTCAACATAATGAGTCCCAGAGCCAGGGTGTGACAGATACTCTAAGGGGATTTACTAAATTATCTCTTAATGGCTATAAATCTCGCTTTCAGTTGAATCAACAGTGGTGTAAAGTACTTAAGTAAAAATACTAAAAATACTGGGTATCTGTACTTTACTATTTATATTTTTGCCAACTTTTACTTTTACTTCACTACATTCCTAAAGAAAATAATGTACTTTTTACTCCAAACATTTTCCCTGACACCCAAAAGTACTCGTTACATTTTGACAGGAAAATGGTCCAATTCACACACTTATCAAGAGAACATCCCTGGTTATCCCTACTGCCTCTGATCTGGCGGACTCACTAAACACAAATGCTTCGTTTGTAAATTATGTCTGAGTGTTAGAGTGTGCCCCTGGCTCTCCGTAAATATTTTTTTTTTTTTTATTGTGCCGTCTGGTTTGCTTAAAATAAGGAATTTGAAATGGTTTATACTTTTACTTTTGATACTTAAGTACATTTTAGCAATTCCATTTACTTTTAATACTTAAGTATATTTGAAACCAAATACTTTTAGACTTTTACTCAAATAGTATTTTATTGGGTGACTTTCACTTCTACTTGAGTCATTTGCTATTAAGGTATCTTTACTTTTACTCAAGTATGACAATTGGGTACTATTTCTACCACTGAATCAACAGGAACTTTGAACAGTTTTGGTGAAAACTCATCACTTAGCATTAGCACCATTCAGCAGTTATAGACCAGAGCAGAGCCATGTAAAAACAGTAGCATATTAAATAATGAATAATCCAGTGTTCGTTGTGGGGATCCAGAGGCGGCTGCTGCACACGTGTGTTTGTGCTGTGTGATCAGGCCTGGACACAGATGGTGTGGTGGACCTGATCCAGCTGGGATTCAACCCACGGCCTCTTCTCTCTCCTTCCCTCCCTTCCTCCCTTCTTCCTGCTATCGCTCTGATGTAATGGGAGAGGCTGAGATGGCTGCTCTGAAGGGGCCTTCCTCACCTCCAAACAGAGTTCAAAGAGTCAGCGGTTTCGCAATCAAAGGAGTACCATAAAAACAGTTCAATGACTTGGATGGAGAGCTCGCCTTATACTGTAGAGAGCTGAAAAGCTCAGCGTAAAGGAAGGGGACTGAGACAGAGACACCAGGTCAGTGAGAAACTGTGGAAGGAAGATGGAGACCTGATACAGGGATACATTATTATGGGGCCTCTTGTGTCTGTGAGAAACAGGTTCTTAGCTGAGTGCTGTGTCTAAAGTGTGGGGAACAGGGCCTCCTTCTCCTCTCCCAGACCTTAGGCCCAGATGGAGCAGGAGAATTTACAAGTCAACCTGTATTGCCTGTATAATAATCGATGATCATTGATATTTCATTTTGTTAATAGAAGTCCTTTAAGCTAAGATAATATCCCCACATATATGCTTGTTGTCGTCATTGTGTGAAAACATGTATATTTCCTTTCAGACATTTCTTGCGTGTGTGTGAGGCTGTGTGTGAGGCTGTGTGTGAGGCTGTGTGAAGTAGTAGTGTAAAGCCACAGGAGAGGTACAGGGGCCTCTCAGGAAGTCATTGGAACCAGGAGTCGTTGTGATGACAGCCACAGCCGGCCCGGCCGCTCACAAACTGAATGGTGTACAGTATTGGCCTAATTAGTTCTCTGTTTGCAGCTTGAATTTACAGTTTTGTATTACAGCAGTCTTCAGCAATCCGCCACCCCTCCTCCAGCACCTCATGCTGTACATACTCACTCAGCCAGACACACAATACACACACAGATGAGAATACGATACAGTAGTGGCTCAACTCCAGGTTCAGTGACTAACCACCACTTCATTGATAGTGTGGTTGATTCAAAGTGTGTCTGTGTGATATTTTGGCAAAGTGTGAGTGTCTTCCCTGAGAAAATGGCAACACAGACAGCGAGGCAGCATCCCACAGGAAAGGGCCTTTGAAGTCTGCCTACTCTCTCTCCTCACTTCCCACACTGCCGACAGACACATCCGAAACACTACAGTTGGACTCCTCGCCTCCCCTCTGTCCACTCTGCTACTCACAAACGTGCTGAGTCTCATGGAACAGGTACAGAGTGCTACTGAAGTTGCCATTAATGTCCCTGTTCCTTGCATGGTAAAGGAAAAGACTGGGAAAGTCTACAGGAGAAAAGACTGATGCTGTGGTACACTCGCATCGACATGCCTGCCTAAGCTGTAAACGGTATGTATGTATGCTCTCTATAGGCTTGTTTATTACCTTACACCTTTTATGTTCTTTTCTGAAAATGTGTGATGCTTAACTTTTATTTTATTTCTGTATTTTTGCCTTTAACCTCCCCCATCATCCACCTGAATCAACGAATCCTCCCCCACCAGGACTATGGCTCTGCCCCTTAGGAAAACAGGAAGGGTGTGTTTGTAAAGCTTGAGCTCGGGTAGTTGGGCCCTGGCCTGCACTAGCTAACCTGAAGTGTGTGTGTGTGTGTGTGTGTGTGTGTGTGTGTGTGTGTGTGTGTGTGTGTGTGTGTGTGTGTGTGTGTGTGTGTGTGTGTGTGTGTGTGTGTGTGTGTGTGTGTGTGTGTGTGTGTGCGCGTGTGTGTGTGTGTGTGTGTGCGTGCATGCGTGCGTGTGCGAACGTGCATGTGTGTTTTCTCTGTTTATATGCATGCCAGGGTAATTACTTTTAGGGAGCCCCTCAGTGCCTTACCCACTTTTCTTCATCTCCTTTGAGGTCCTGCAGTCAGTACCTTGGGTATGTGCCCCAAACGCAACATCCTCAGCCCTGCACGTACACACGCCTGTAGCCACACATTGACATCCACGTAGACTATGCTAAACAAACCAGCTCATGTCTGTATGGGACGCATGGATGTACATATACTATTTTCTGTGTATTTTCCACATGCTTATGCACATACATACCATATGTATTCAAATTTGTTTGCTGGATCTATCTCTCTCTCTATCTACCTCTATCTCACGCTCTCGCTCTCTCTCTGTCTCTCGCCCTCTCGCTCTCTTGCTCCTTAGGGCTCAGCAGGTGTTCATCCTGTGGCCTAGCAGGGGCTACCACTGTGATGTGCAGGAATGTGTCGGGCGGAGGAGGACACCAGGCTGGTGGAGCTGGAGGGGGATTAGTGCCCAGCACCCACCAACACCTCACAGCAGGAGCTGTCATGTCAACCCAGCCTCACTCTGATTGGGTATAGGTCAGGGGCCAGTTTCAGGTCACACCACCGGCAGCCTTGAACGCTGGGCACACCATTCTCTCTCACAATGTACAGTAGGCAACATACACATGCTCTGACAACCCACGGTGACAATTAACTAGCTACCGTATGTACCAACAGCATTCTGTAATGCAATGATTAATGTCTGTTATGTAATGACCCTCTCTGCTGGTGTTAAAATCAAAGTTTATTGGTCGCATGCACAGTTAAGCAGATGTTTGTGTATGTATTTATTTGTATTTATTAGGGATCCCCATTAGGTGCTGCCAAGGCAGCAGCTACTCTTCCTGGGGTCCAAACACATTAAGGCACTTACATTACATATAAAATAAAATATAAAACAGTACATCATATAACATTATTACACCACTACATATCTACAATGCAACATTTATAATACCACCATACAACAATATTACCATGTACACTACCGTTCAAAAGTTTGGGGTCACTTAGAAATGTCCTTGTTTTCGAAGGAAAAGCAGTTTTTTTGTCCATTCATATAACATCAAATTGATCAGAAATACAGTGTAGACATTGTTAATGTTGTAAATGGCTATTGTAGCTGGAAACAGCTGGTTTTTAATGGAATATCTAAATAGGCGTACAGAGGCCCATTATCAGCAACCATCAGTCTTGTGTTCCAATGACACGTTGTGTTAGCTAATCCAAGTTTATCATTTGAAAAGGCTAATTGATCATTAGAAAACCCTTTTGCAATTATGTTAGCACAGCTGAAAACTGTTGTGCTGATTAAAGAAGCAATAAAACCTTCTTGATACTAGTTGAGTATCTGGAGCATCAGCAATTGTGGGTTCGATTACAGGATCAAAATGGCCAGAAACAAATAACTTTCTTCTGAAACTCGTCAGTCTATTCTTGTTCTGAGAAATTAGAAATTTCTCTGATAAGGCTTTTCTTCTTAAGCAGAATTATGTATCCTTCCCTTTCAGACCCACTCTATGGGACTCATTAGCTGTGGAATTCGCCAGATCCATAGACATTCCAGGTCCAACATGATTTCAGACGGAATGTCAGGCATTATGAAATTGTCCCTGGAGTGATTTGTGGGGAGATGGAGGAGGAGGAGGAGGAGGAGGAGGAGAAGGAGGAGAAGAGTTAACTATGCATGATGGAGAAAAGGTAAAGGTGCTGAAGGTTATTACAAGTTATGAACGTTGCTGTTTGTGAGATTCGTAGTGCACATCTAGTGCAACTAGGTGTTTCGTGTACATATCTTCAAGAGCGGATTGTAAGAAAGGGCCTTATGTTATAGTAGCAGCAGAGTGCTGCAGGCAGCTACAGTGGCATGGGTGAGTGTTCATGTATACAGGGGCAGCTGGCTCTGACTTCAGAGGGGCTCCCTAATGATGGGGACCAGGCAGCAGCTGGGCTGCAGTGGGAGAGAGAACCCTACCCTGGCTGCCACTGAGAGCCCCACTGTCTGACCCACAGAGGAGCCAACATCTGATCCAAGCTCTACCTACCAAACAATCACACCAGCCTCAGGCTATAAACAGTACTGTCTCCCGGTGCCAAGATCCTCCAAAACAGCCCCACTTATATTGTTATGGAGTAATCCCCCTGTTGAAATGTACAGTATTAGCAGTGCTGTAAATCTGTCTGAGCCTGTCTCTCACTTCCCTCCCCTCCTGCTGTCTTTCCTCTGTCAGACCAGTTGAAACACACTCTGATGCCCCACTCTGCCCCTGTCACCCCACATCTCTTAAATAACTCTCCCTTCAAGTTGTTCACTTCCGCCGGTGCTTGGGGGTCACTCCCTGTCCCTGTCCGGGTGCTTCTGCCTGGCCCTGTTTCCTGGTTGGCATCCTGCCAGAAGGGAAACAGTATCCTGCCACTCTGGTCATGGAAATAGGGGTTAGTGAGGTAGCACTGACACTGTATTCATCAAAAGACACCGAATGCAATGGGACACGATGTAATCTACATCACTGATGTGTGTCTAAAGAGCTAAAGGAGTATTTTGTGAAAACACTCTTGACATGTTTCTCTGTTTATAGGTAGCTGAGGGTTGTATTGAGACATGACTGTGTTCTGACTTGTCTTGGTCGGGTTCCATTCTTCGACCTCACTCCGAGAATACCATAAAAGTCAAAGGTCAGCTCTGGCTAATGGAATGCATTGCCTGTAGTGATCACAATGTAAATGACCTGTCGACCAGGGCATTATCTCAGCCTTAGGTTGAATAACATGTCAGGTGGAGAGGTGAGCGTGGTCAGCAGTATTCGGTCACTTACAACTCTCTGAGGAATGTTACATCCTTACAACCCCCTGCCCTGGAGGGGCCCTGAAGAAGTGATTGAGACAGGGGTCAGAGCTTGGCTTTGGGCCATAAACTGCATCCTCCTGTGATTCATCTGCCCATTAGTTGTGTTTTATCGTTAAATATAGTTGTAGACCTTGTATATAACCTTTGTAACAATGTGTTTTATATCCAAATATTGTCTACAAGCTACGTGACAGTATTAAGCCAAAGGGAGATATTTTGTGCAATCTACAACAGCTGTAGCCCAGAACAGAGTGATATGTACTTTCATTCTGAGTGAAGAAAATTAGGGGTCTGTACTGCACACTCAGCGAGAGATGTACTGTACTCTAGAACGATCTGTGTCTTTACTGAAAGCCGATGATAAATGCTGATTTAATGAATTGAGCTTAGTGTGGAGACCAAAGGCAGGAAAGGAGAGCAATGGGAATATAAATTAAATTTATGCGCCTTTCTGTAAAACGCAAGCATGACTTAGTTTTAGAGCAATTAGCAGTTATTTATCACCATTGGGATTATTGAGGCCCTCCCAAATGGCCAAGGCAAGAGGATGCTCACATTCACATCCAAGGTCACACAACTCTCAACAACTATCCACAAACACAGGCGCTACACAATAGGCAGTAGGCTCAACACAGTCTTTCAGACTCAACACGCTACAGTGTGACTGCCAGTTGACCAGTTGACCATTGGTGTGTGGAGTCCCCAGGCCTTGGTGTGGTTTCCTCTCACTGTGCTGGGAGGATACTTCACAACCTCCTGTTTACATGCCTGATTCAAGGCAACGAAGGTGGTGAGGAGAAATGCCACAGTGCAGCAACGAGGGCTGTCAGGGTCTCTTTTGACCAGAGCCATCCTGTCATTGTGGGTCTTATACCCAGGGGTGGCATACTGACCGTACTGTGAGAGACCCACCTACTGTCATTAAAAGTAATCAGTCACAAAGGGGCTGAGCTGATAAATAATATGCCATTTAGCAGACGCTTTTATCCAAAGCGACTTACAGTCATGCGTGCATCATTTTTTTTGTATGGGTGGTCCCGGGGATCGAACCCACTACCTTAGCGTTACAAGCGCCATGCTGAGCTACAGAGGACCATGAGGGGTTGGGTGGTTTCTGCCCTGGGAGCTGGGATATTGGGTTGTTTCCCTGGGTCCTGGGGTCCAGATTTATGGCAGGGTCCTGTTTCACCAGGGACGCCAGTACACTGTGTCTGACCCCTGGGTCAAGCTCTATTGTAGTATAGAACCTACTTGGGTCCTGCACTGGGTGACCTGGTGGATAGGGTGTATGAGCGTGCGTATTCATGCCTGATTTATGCCCATGTCCCTTTGACCACATAATATCAGTGCCCATAATTATATTTGTAAAAAAGAGAGATAAGAATGGCTCCATAACCACTCAATGGGGTTCTGTCAGGTTAACTCTGACCTCCTATCCGCACTGCAGTTGTGTGTGAGAGGTTGGTTTGGATTGGGAGGGGGCGCTGGGGGCACTATCCTGACCCCCCTCTGTTTCCCTCTCCTTTTCTCTCTCTCCTCTTTCTCTCTCGCTCTCTCTCTTGCTCCCTCCCTCTCCTCTACTCTGAGGATGTATGGGCTGTAATCAGCAGCAGACAGACCAGGGGTACTTGCTCAGTCCCCTCCTGTACTCCCTGCTCACCCACGACTGCGTGGCCGTGCACGACTACAACACCATCATTAAGTTTGCCGACGACACAATGGTGGTAGGCCTGATCACTGATAACGATGAGACGGCCTATAGGGAGGAGGTCAGAGACCTGGCAAAGCCAGGACAACAACCTCTCCCTCAACGTGAGCAAGACAAAGGAGCTGATCGTGAACTACAGGAAATGGAGGGCCGAGCCCCTATTCACATCGATGGCGCTGTGGTGGAGCTGGCGTAATAGTGCAGTCGTGTATTGTGTTGTGTCCTCATGTAAATAGCCTGTTTCTTTTGTGTTTTGTATTTTATTTGTATATATTTCTCTATCTCACTTTCCATCCTTTAACTAAATATACTTTCCTGCAACCCGCCTCACCCAATGTGGAACGAATTCTATTATTTCTTTATTTTTATCAAGAACCTACAGCTGAAACTAGCCAGCTAGCCAGCTAACTAGCTACTTGCTATTAGCCACCGTTAGCGGTCTTCACCACTGTCCGTGGCCTGCACTACCTACCAGCCAGCTCTAGCCTGGACTAATATCGGCCAGTCTGCACAGCGTGCTATCGACCCAGAGCATATTGGATTTTCTGCCGGAATCACTGAATCACTGGACCTTAACACCGGACCATCACAACTAGCTAGCTGCAACCGAATGGCTGTTGTTGGCTAATCATCACTTCCCGACGTACCAGTTAGCCTTGAGCTAGCCTCGAGCCAGGCCCATCTCCCAGATATCTACCTCTCTGTCAACCGGACGGGACCTCCTAGTGTCGACACGGAGCCCCACCAATCCATCACGACTGGTCTGCCGACGTAATCGTCTGATGTGGTTTCAGCAGGCTTCCCGTTGCGACGACCACAAAGATCCATCTGCTAGCCCCGGCCCGCTAGCATGCGCAATCAACAGCCGTGCCTCCTGCTCGCCTGTCTTTAGCAGCCTACGATCTGCTCCCAGACTTACTTAGTGCTGTTCACTGGACCTTATGATCACTCAGCTACACAGCTAATGCCTGCTGGACTGTTCCTTTACACGGTACCCCATCCTGTTTATCTGTTTAGCCTCAGCACAGACTTTCGTCGCCATTACCAGTTGTTGTCTTAGCCCTCTCTAATAACACCTGTGATTGCGTTATGTCTCTCTCCCATGTCAATATGCCTAGCCTATTGCTGTTTGGGTTAGTTCTTATTATACAATTTCACTGTAGAGCCCCAAGTTCAGCTCAACCAGCCTCAGAGAGCTCCTTTGTCCACCCCCCATACACGCGGAGACCGGCTCAATCGGTACCTCCAGTGATGCTATCTCTTTCATAGTTACCCAATGCTTAGGTGTACCTCCACTGTACTCATATCCTTCCATATCCTTGTCTGTACATAATGCCCTGAATCTATTCTACAACGCCCGGAAATCTGCCCCTTTTTTTCTCTGTACCCAACGCACTAGAAGACCAGTTCTTAAAGCCTTTAGCCGTATCCTTATTCTATTCCTCCTCTGTTCCTCTGGTGATGTAGAGGTTAACCCAGGCCCTGTAGCCCCCAGTATCACTCCTACCCCCCAGGCGCTATCATTTGTTGACTTCTGTAACCGTAAAAGCCTTGGTTTCTTGCATGTTAACATCAGAAGTCTCCTCCCCAAGTTTGAGTTATTCACTGCGTTAGCACACTCTGCCAACCCTGATGTTCTAGCAGTGTCTGAATCTTGGCTTAGGAAGGCCACCAAAAATTCAGAAATGTCCATTCCGAACTACAACATTTTCCGTCTAGATAGAACTGCCAAAGGGGGCGGAGTTGCAATCTACTGTAGAGATAGCCTGCAAAGCTCTATCATACTATCCAGGTTTGTGCCCAAACAGTTTGAGCTTCTACTTCTAAAAATCCACCTTTCCATAAAATAAGTCTCTCACTGTTGCTGCTTGCTACAGACCCCCCTCAGCCCCCAGTTGTGCCCTGGACACCATATGTGAATTGCTTGCCCCCCATCTATCCTCAGAGTTCGTACTGCTTGGTGACCTAAACTGGGATATGTTTAACACACCGGCCATCCTACAATCTAAACCAGATGCCCTCAATCTCACACAAATTATCAAGGAACCTACCAGGTACAACCCTAAATCTGTAAACATGGGCACCCTCATAGATATCATCCTGACTAATTTACCCTCTAAATACACCTCCGCTGTCTTCAACCAGGATCTCAGCGATCACTGCCTCATTGCCTGCGTCTGTAATGGGTCCGCGGTCAAACGACCACCCCTCTTCACTGTCAAACGCTCCCTAAAACACTTCAGCGAGCAGGCCTTTCTAATTGACCTGGCCCGGGTATCCTGGATGGATATTGACCTCATTTCATCAGTAGAGGATGCCTGGATGTTCTTCAAAAGTGCTTTCCTCTCCATCTTAAACAAGCATGCCCCATTCAACAAATTCAGAACTAAGAACAGATATAGCCCCTGGTTCACCCCAGACTTGACTGCCCTTGACCAGCACAAAAACATCCTGTGGCGTACTGCATTAGCATCGAACAGCCCCTGCAATATGCAACTTTTCAGGGAAGTCAGGAACCAATATACACAATCAGTTAGGAAAGCAAAGGCTAGCTTTTTCAAACAGAAATGTGCATCCTGTAGCACTAACTCCAAAAAGTTTTGGGACACTGTAAAGTCCATGGAGAATAAGAGCACCTCCTCCCAGCTACCCACTGCACTGAGGCTAGGAAACACTGTCACCACAGATAAATCTACAATAATCAAGAATTTCAATAAGCATTTTGCTATGGCCATGCTTTCCACCTGGCTACCCCTACCCCAGCCACCAGCTCTGCACCCTCCGCTGTAACTTGCCCATGCCCCCCCCCCCCCCCCCCCCTTCTCCTTCACCCAAATTCAGATAGCTGATGTCCTGAAAGAGCTGCTAAAACTGGACCCCTACAAATCAGCTGGGCTAGACAATCTGGACCCTTTCTTTCTCAAATTAGCCGCTGAAATTGTCACAACCCCTATTACTAGCCTGTTCAACCTCTCTTTCGTATCGTCTGAGATCCCCAGAGATTGGAAAGCTGGTGCGGTCATCCCCCTCTTCAAAGGGGGTGACACTCTAGATCCAAACTGTTACAGACCTATATCCATCCTGCCCTGCCTTTCGAAAGTATTTGAAAGCCAAGTTAACAAACAGATCACCGACCATTTCGAATCCCACCGTACCTTCTCCGCTATGCAATCTGGTTTCCAAGCTGGTCATGGGTGCACCTCAGCCACGCTCAAGGTCCTAAACGATATAATAACCGCGATCGATAAAAGACAGTACTGTGCAGCTGTCTTCATCGATCTGGCCAAGGTTTTTGACTCTGTTTCTCAAATGACTGCCTCGCCTGGTTCACCAACTACTTCTCAGATAGAGTTCAATGTGTCAAATCGGAGGGCCCGTTGTCTGGACCTCTGGCAGTCTCTATGGGGGTGCCACAGGGTTCAATTCTCGGGCCGACTCTATTCTCTGTGTATATCAATGATGTCGCTCTTGCTGCTGGTGACTCTCAGATCCACCTCTACGCAGACGACATCATTTTGTATACATCTGGCCCTTCATTGGACACTGTGTTAACAAACCTCCAAACGAGCTTCAATGCCATACAACACTGCTTCCGTGGCCTCCAACTGCTCTTAAACGCTAGTAAAACTAAAGGCATGCTCTTCAATCGAACGCTGCTTGCACCCGCCTGCCCGACTAGAATCACTACTCTCGGCGGGTCTGACTTAGAATATGTGGACAACTACAAATACCTAGGTGTCTGGTTAGACCGTAAACGCTCCTTCCAGACTCACATTAAGCATCTCCAATACAAAGTTAAATCTAGAATCGGCTTCCTATTTCGCAACAAAGCCTCCTTCACTCATGCTGCTAAACATGCCCTCGTAAAACTGACTATCCTACCGATCCTTGACTTCGGCGATGTCATTTACAATATAGCTTCCAACACTCTACTCAGCAAATTGGATGTAGTCTATCACAGTGCCATCCGTTTTGTCACCAAAGCCCCATATACTACCCACCATTGTGACCTGTACACTCTCATTGGCTGGCCCTCACTACATATTCGTCGCCAAACCCACTGGCTCCAGGTCATCTATAAATCACTTCTAAGCAAATCCCCGCCTTATCTTAGATCATTGGTCACCATAGCAACACCCACCCGTAGTATGCGTTCCAGCAGGTATATCTCACTGGTCATCCCCAAAGCCAACACCTCCTTTGGCCGCCATTCCTTCCAGTTCTCTGCTGCAAAGGACTGGAACGAACTGCAAAAATCTCTGAAGCTGGAGACACTTATCTCCCTCACTAACTTTAAGCATCAGTTGTCAGAGCAGCTTACATTACATTTTAGTCATTTAGCAGACGCTCTTATCCAGAGCGACTTACAGGAGCAATTAGGGTTAAGTACCTTGCTTAAGGGCACATCGACAGATTTTTCACCTAGTCGGCTCGGGGATTAGAACCAGCGACCTTTCGGTTACTGGCACAACGCTCTTACCCACTAAGCTACCTGCCGCCCACCGATCACTGCACCTGTACACAGCCCATCTGTAATTAGCCCACCCAACTACCTCATCCCCATATTGTTATTTACATTGTTATTTATTTTGCTCATTTTCACCCCAGTATCTCTATTTGCACATCATCTTCTGCACATCTATCACTCCAGTGTTAATACTAAATTGTAATTATTTTGCACTATGGCCTATTTATTGCCTTACCTCCATAACTTACTACATTTGCACACACTGTATATAGATTTTCTATTGTGTTATTGACTGTATGCTTTGTTTATTCCATATGTAACTGTGTTGTTGTTGTTTTTATCGCACTGCTTTGCTTTACCTTGGCCAGGTCGCAGTTGTAAATGAGAACTTGTTCTCAACTGGCTTACCTGGTTAAATAAAGGTGAAATAAAAAATAAATAAATAAAAAGAGCGTCAAGTTCCTCGGTGTCCACATCACTAAGGACTTATAATAGTCCAAACACACCAACACAGTCATGAAGTGGGCACGATAGCGCCTTTTCCCCCTCAGGAGGCTGAAAAGATTTGGCACGGGCCCTCAGATCCTCAAAAAGTTATATAGCTGCACCATTGAGAGCATCTTGACTGGCTGCTTCACCGCTTGGTATGGCAACTGCTTGGCATCCGACCGCAAGGCGAAACAGAGGGTAGTGCGGATGGCCCAGTACATCACTGGGGCCAAGCTCCCTGCCATCCAGGACCTCTATAACAGGCGGTGTCAGAGGAAGGCCCTAAAAATGATCTAAGACTCCAGCCAACCAAGTCATAGACTGTTTTCTCAGCTACCGCACGGCAAGCGGTACTGATGCACCAAGTCTGGACCCAACAGGACCCTGAACAGCTTCTACCCCCAAGCCATAAGACTGCTGAATAGTTAGTTAAGTAGTTAACCTAATAGATACCCAGACTATCTGCATTGACCCTTTTTCACACACTTTTTTTTACTCATCACATATGCTGCTTCTACTGTTTACTATCTGTCACTTTATTCCTAGTTATATGTACATATCTACTTCAATTACCTCGTACCCCTGCATATCGACTCGGTACTGGTACATCGTGTACATAGCCAGGTTATTGTTACTCATTGTGTATTTATTATTACTTTTATTATTGCGTGTTTTACTTTTATATTATTTCTCTATTTTCTTTCTCTGCATTGTTGGCAAGGGCTCGTAAGTAAGCATTTCACTTTTAGTCCACACCTGTTGGTTACGAAGCATTATGGCTATGGCCTATTTATTGCCCCACCTCCATAACTTGCTACATTTGCACACACTGTATATATATTTTCTGTGGTATTTTTGACTTTATGTTTTGTTTTACCCCATATGTAACTCTGTGTTGTTGTTTTTATCGCACTGCTTTGCTTTATCTTGGCCAGGTCGCAGTTGTAAATGAGCACCTGTTCTCAACTGGCTTACCTGGTTAAATAAAGGTTAAATAAAAATAAAATAAAAAATAAATATGTGTGTGTAGTGGGGATTGTGGGAGTAAAGATAAGATAGAACACTGTCAAATGCTTTAGGGCGTTTATCAAGGGAGGTGATGTGTGAAGATCTGTCTCATCATATTCTGCTGTGTGCTTTGTATCCTGGCCCTGGGGCTTTTCCACTACTAACAGCCAGGTGAGCTATCTCTCCTGAGAGACAAATCCTCCTGAAACCCACCAGTGTGTTAGGAAGAGAGAGGTGATGAGTCGTCATTCACTCTGCTTATGAATAGAAAAATGTTTCTGACACACCGACCTGACATTTTGGAATGCTGAGGACTGTTTGACTTTGGGCTGGTAAAAGCCTGCCCCTCAGTACCCCGGTAACAAAGATGATCCTAGAGTAAAGCTTAGGTGTCTACATGTCTCTCTCTCTCTTCTTCTTAAATCCTCTGACCTTGGGCTAGCACTCACCCATCTCTCTGCCTCTGCACTGACCTGTGAGCTCTTTGTGGCACAGGTGAGTGGGGGAGCATCCTGTCTTTGTATAATGGGGGGTAACACTTTTAACCATGATAGTGGAAGTAAATGGTTTTGGTAGGGCAAGGGCAAGGGCTATACACCAGGGCACCCCTTGTTGATGAAGTGGAACCACCTTAAACAAATTCCCACAAAGGCAGGAAGGGCAGGGGCATTAAACCCTGCTCCCTAGAAAAAGGCATTACCGTCCGCTCAGCCCTGTGTACAGGGCATTGACTGTAAGGACACACAGAGAGGAGCACAACGATGGGCAATACAGGCTGTTTATCCTGTTGAAGCATTCTCTGTGTGAGAGGGGAGGACCCCTCTCTGGAAACACAGGAAGGCTCACCAGGGGTCGTCAGAGGAATGTAAACACACACATAGACTCCCTCCACACCACAAAGCGTGCTGTGTGCAGACATGACATATCCCATAGGTCTTCCCCCGGAATGGAAAACATAAACATGCTGATTTCACTTGTGTGGATAATGGACGGATGTTAACTTGCTTATCCGTAAAACTTCAATTAAACGCTGAGTCTCAAATAGACTCCAGCCACCCAAGTCATAGACTGTTCTCTCTGCTACCGCACGGCAAGTGGTCCGATGCACCAAGTTTGGACCCAACAGGACCCTGACAGCTTATACCCCCAAGCCATAAGACTGCTAAATAGTTAGTTAAGTAGTTAACCTAATAGATACCCAGACTATCTGCATTGACCCTTTTTTCACAACCTTTTTTACTCATCACATATGCTGCTTCTACTGTTTACTATCTGTCACTTTATTCCTAGTTATATGTACATATCTTCCTCAATTACCTCACACCCCTGCACATCGACTTAGTACTGGTAACCCTTGTATATAGCCAGGTTATTGTTACTCATTGTGTATTTATTATAACTTTTATGATTACGTGTTTTTTTTGTTGTTTTTTTTCTATTTTCTTTCTCTCTGCATTGTTGGGAAGGGCCCGTAAGTAAGCATTTCACTGTTAGTCCACACCTGTTGTTTATGAAGCATGTGGTGAATAAAGTTGTGTTTTATTTGACCATGCATGACTGACCGTATCTGCAAAGCCAGCAAAATGCCAAGGGTTTGTTTCAGACCATCTCTTTTCATGTACTGTAGTATCTAAAAGACAGGTCTTCTGCTGCCAAATCTGTGCCCCTAGCCACTAGCTGAATCCACACAGATTTACCCCTGACTTGACTTTGGAACATTGTTATTTTTGCTTTGCGTCAGGGTTTTTTCCCATCCTGCCAAATGATGTTGGTTGTTCCGTTAGAAGTGAGCTCGGGATCAAAAGGAGGGATGGTGTGATGGGTGGATGGGCATGGGGGGGTGTTGCAGCTGTCTGGATCAACTGGATCAGAGTCAGCAGGGTTGGGGTGGGGTGGGGTGGGGTGGTTTAGGCAGGGGGCTCATAGGGGACACCTATTCTTCTGTGCCACATCCAGCCTGCACGGCACATATGCCAGTCCCAAGGCCACTCTGAAAGCCTGGGTCCCATGCAGCCCTCTCAACTGTAACTCTGTGTAATAACATGGCCTGTTCTTCCACTTATGGTTTCCATGATGCGGCCGTCCTCTTCACTCCACTGACGTGTGTGAGTGATATGTCCCTAGCAGACTCACAATGTGAATGTGTGTACATGAGCACTCTGTTTGAGTTTTGTTTTCAGACACCAAGACAATAGTAATGCCAAAACAGATGTAGAAACAATTAGAATAGGCTTGGGGATGTTTTTACTCCCTATCTCCCCCTCGCCTTCTGATTGCACATGAACGTTGTAGAGTAAGTGTTAAAGTGCCTGTGTTTGATTTGGTTGTTTTGCTCCTTGAAGCAGTAGTCTGTTAATGAAGGAGCCCTGAACTCGGACTGCAGAGAGTGGTGAGATCACAGACAGCCCCTGAACAACACTGTTCTTGGTTCAATAGTTAACCATAACTAGAAGTGTTATTTGTGTAACATAGGCAGCTTTTTGCGCAGCTATTGGCCATTGGCATTTAACCCAAAAGGCGATAATGCTTGATAGTGAGTTAGGTGGTTGAAGGTTTTAATGGTATCTGGTAAAAGTGGTGAAAAGTTGAGAACAGCTGACATGGGTTAAGGAAGTGAGAGAAGCACTGTCATGGCGAATACACACACTCCCTACTGTTTGTTTGCTCCCAGCTTTGGGAGGTGGGCCGATCTGGTTTCAACACTGCCTGATTTACAGTTTGGTGCTGTCTATCAAGCAGCTGACAGATGGACCCAGCACTGCACTGCACCCTCAGAAGCAGCACAGCAGACACACATCACTGTCCAAACTCCCTCCATTTCACTACCACCTGGAATGCTGAGGATAAATCAATGGGTTTGGTGGGAAGTTTTAACAGCTTCCATAAACTTCTAATTGTAGAATGTCAACAGTGCTGTTTTGTACCAGATTTGTCCATGCATTCACCTGTCATTCAAACAGCAATAACATCATGTCACATTGTCACACCCTGGCTCTGGGGACTCTATATGTTGAGCCAGGGTGTGTAGATTCTATGTGTTTATGTTCTGTGTGGGAGTTCTAGTTTGTGTATTTCTATGTTGGCCAGAGTGGCTTCCAATCAGAGGCAACGAGTGTCAGCTGTTGCTGGTTGTCTCTGATTGGGAGCCATATTTAAACAGTCTGTTTCCCTTAGTGTTTGTGGGATCTTGTTTCCGTTTGGTTGTTTCTGTGTTAACCGTAGGACTGCACGTTTCGTTTATTGTTTAGTTGTTATATTATCACTTAAGATAATGAAGTTAAGTATGTTCGCAACTAACGCTGCGCATTGGTCTACTCTCTACGACGATCGTGACAGAAGATCCCACCATACCAGGACCAAGCAGCGTGTCCAGGAGCAGGCAGCCTGGACGTGGGAGCAAATATTGGACGGGCAGGGGTCCTGGACCTGGGAGGAAATCCAGGCCGGGATGGATCGCCGTCCATGGAGTGAGACGGTAGAGGCGCGACGGAGAGAGGAGCAACGGCGTCAACAATGTCGTCGTCGGACGGACGAGAGGCAACCCCACATTTTTTTTAGGGGGGGGCATACGGCATGGGCGACGGGGCAGCAGGAGGCAGCTACAGGGCGTAGTAGGAGGTTAGGTGAGGAGGCCACCAGGTTAAGGGGGCTATTGGCGCAGAGGGAGCAGGAGTTAGTGGTGCAGAGGGTGGAGCTATTGGAGGCGATAAGGGAGAAGGTGAGAATTGAGGCACGGCGAGAGGAACTCGGTAGGCAGCTGAGGGAGCGGAGGGTTATGACGAAACCCAGTCCCGCTCCTCACACCAAGCAAGTGGTGTGCATCACCAGTCCGGTCCGGCCCGTTCCTTCTCCCCGCACTAAGTGGATGGTGCGCGTCGCCAGCCCGGCCCGGCCTGTTCCTGCTCCTCGCACCAAGCCTACGGTGTGCGTCGCCAGCCCGGCCCGGCCTGTCCCTGCCCCTCGCACCAAGCCTACGGTGTGCGTCGCCAGCCCGGCCCGGCCTGTTCCTGCCACTCGCACCAAGCCTACGGTGTGCGTCGCCAGCCCGGCCCGGCCTGTTCCTGCCACTCGCACCAAGCCTACGGTGCACGTCGCCAGCCCGGCCCGGCCTGTTCCTGCCACTCGCACCAAGCCTACGGTGCGCGTCGCCAGCCCGGCCCGGCCTGTTCCTGCCCTTCGCACCAAGCCTACGGTGCGCGTCGCCAGCCCGGCCCGGCCTGTTCCTGCCACTCGCACCAAGCCTACGGTGCGCGTCGCCAGCCCGGCCCGGCCAGTTCCTGCCCTTCGCACCAAGCCTACGGTGCGCGTCGCCAGCCCGGCCCGGCCTGTTCCTGCCACTCGCACCAAGCCTATGGTGCGCGTCGCCAGCCCGGCCCGGCCTGTTCCTGCCCCTCGCACCAAGCCTACGGTGCCGCGTCGCCAGCCCGGCCCGGCCTGTTCCTGCCCTTCGCACCAAGCCTACGGTGCGCGTCGCCAGCCCGGCCCGGCCTGTTCCTGCCACTCGCACCAAGCCTACGGTGCGCGTCGCCAGCCCGGTCCGGCCTGTTCCTGCCCTTCGCACCAAGCCTACGGTGCGCGTCGCCAGCCCGGCCCGGCCTGCTCCTGCCACTCGCACCAAGCCTACGGTGCGCGTCGCCAGCCCGGCCCGGCCTGTTCCTGCCACTCGCACCAAGCCTACGATGCGCGTCGCCAGCCCGGCCCGGCCTGTTCCTGCCCCTCGCACCAAGCCTACGGTGCGCGTCGCCAGCCCGGCCCGGCCTGTTCCTGCCACTCGCACCAAGCCTACGGTGCGCGTCGCCAGCCCGGCCCGGCCTGTTCCTGCCACTCGCACCAAGCCTACGGTGCGCGTCGCCAGCCCGGCCCGGCCTGTTCCTGCCACTCGCACCAAGCCTACGGTGCGCGTCGCCAGCCCGGCCCGACCTGTTCCTGCTCCTCGCACCAAGCCTACGGTGCACGTCGCCAGCCCAGCCCGGCCTGTTCCTGCTCCTCGCACCAAGCCTACGGTGCGCGTCGCCAGCCCGGCCCGGCCTGTTCCTGCCACTCGCACCAAGCCAGGGGTGCGAGTCGTCAGCCCGGTACGGCCCGTTCCTGCTCCACGCACCAAGCCAGGGGTGCGTATCGTCAGCCCGGTCCGGCCCGTTGCTGCTCCACGCACCAAACCAGGGGTGCGCATCGTCAGCCCGGTCCGGTTCGTTCCTGCTCCACGCACCAAGCCAGGGGTGCGTATCGTCAGCCCGGTCCGGCCCGTTGCTGCTCCACGCACCAAGCCAGGGGTGCGCATCATCAGCCCGGTCCGGTCCGTTCCTGCTCCACGCACCAAGCCAGGGGTGCGCGTCGTCAGTCCGGCACAACACGTGCCTGGGTCACCGGTGCCTGATCAGGTACCGGTCAGCTGCTCCACTACGGAGCTTAAGCAATCCGCTCCTTCGATGTCCAGTCCAGCTCCAGCCAGCGGGGCCAGACCGGACCAGGGGCGCTACGGGGGGATTATTGAAGGGTGGTGGGCAAGCCCGGAGCCGGAACCGCCTCCGAGGAGGAATGCCCACCCAGCCCTCCCCTGTTTGGTTCAAGTTGAGGCGCGGTCGCAGTCCGCGCCTTTGGGGGGGGGTACTGTCACACCCTGGCTCTGGGGACTCTATATGTTGAGCCAGGGTGTGTAGATTCTATGTGTTTATGTTCTGTGTGGGAGTTCTAGTTTGTGTATTTCTATGTTGGCCAGAGTGGCTCCCAATCAGAGGCAACGAGTGTCAGCTGTTGCTGGTTGTCTCTGATTGGGAGCCATATTTAAACAGTCTGTTTCCCTTAGTGTTTGTGGGATCTTGTTTCCGTTTGGTTGTTTCTGTGTTAACCGTAGGACTGCACGTTTCGTTTATTGTTTTGTTGTTATATTATCACTTAAGATAATAAAGTTAAGTATGTTCGCAACTAACGCTGCGCATTGGTCTACTCTCTACGACGATCGTGACACACATTTAGAGGCCACTGTAGGGGATGGCGAGAGCACAATGGTCTGCCGCTGTTATACTGGATACAGTGACGTTTGGCACCTTATATTAACTTTACACATACAGTGGCTTGCGAAAGTATTCACCCCCTTGGCATTTTTCCCATTTTGTTGCCTTACAACCTGGAATGAAAATTGATTTTATGGGGGTTTGTATAATTTGATTTACAAAACATGCCTACCACTTTGACGATGCAAATGTTTTTTTGGTGTGAAGCAAACAAGAAATAAGACAAAAAAAACAGAAAACTTGAGCGTGCATAAATATCCCCCCACCTGATAACCCAACCCTGATCTGTACTTCTCCACAACTTTGTCGCTGACCTGTTTGGAGAGATCCTTGGTCTTCATGGTGCCGCTTGCTTGGTGGTGCCCCTTGCATAGTAGTGTTGCAGACTCCGGCCGCTTTCAGAACAGGTGTATATATACTGAGATCATGTGACACTTAGATTGCACACAGGTTGACTTTATTTAACTAATTATGTGACTTCTGAAGGTAATTGGTTGCACCAGATCTTATTTAGGGGCTTCATAGCAAAGGGCCACTTTTCCGTTATTTATTTTTTAGAATCTTTTGAAACAAGTTATTATTTTCATTTCACTTCACCAATTTGGACTATTTTGTGTATGTCCATTACATGAACTTCAAATAAAAATCCATTTAAATTACGGGTTGTAATGCAACAAAATAGGAAAAACGCCAAGGGGGATGAATACTTTTGCAAGGCACTGTATGGTGAATAAACATGGGTACTTTAATGTGAAAATACTTTTTTGACCCTTATAAAAACATTGTTATTCGCTGCTCTAAACTAAGTGATAATGTAATGCACCCCTTGGCCCCAGCAGCACAGATGTTGTTGTTCTGACAGACAGGCACTTAGGGGAAATACAGTGAGCTCCAAAAGTATTGGGACAGTGACAAATGTTATGTTGTTTTGTCTCTGTACAAAAGCACTTTGGATTTGAAATGATACAATGACTATGAGGTTAAAGTGCAGACAGATGCACAAATATCAAACCCCCAAGACATTCTGACATTCTAACCTCTTACCATTACAATAACAGGGAAGGTTAGCATTTTTGGGGGGATATGATATTTATGCCTCTGTAACTTTCTCAGTCATCATTATAAACAATTCATTCAGGATTATCCATAATCATGGTAGCATCCACATTAATGTACAAGTGTTTAGAAACATTCTATTGTTATTTACAATAAAAGTGACTCCAAAATGACACAATACATTATTTACCCTACTTTTCTATTGGGCACAAAATAATCTGAAAATGCATCCAACAATTTTGTAGTCACAAGCTTGATATAGTCATTCCGTGCTAGGAATATGGGACCAAATGCTAAACTTTTGACTACTTTAATACACATATAAGTGAATTTGTCCCATTACTTTTGGTCCCCTAAAATGGGGGGACTATGTACAAAAAGTGCTGTAATTTCTAAACGGTTCACCCAATATGGTTGAAAATACCCTCAAATTAAAGCTGACAGTCTGCACTTTAATGTCTCAGTCATGGTATCATTTCAAATCGAAAGTGCTGGAGTACAGAGCCAAAACGACAAAAATGTCGGAGGTCATTGTAAATACTGTATAAATATGATGGCTTATTCCTTGCATGCTACAGGCCACAGTACAGGCCACAACCACAACACACTCCTCAGTTTAGATGTTTTATAAAAAGGGTTGTTTTGAGGTTTCTGAGGATTTGACTGGCAGGGCTCCAGTTTAGGGTTAGATTAAAATGCAAACATTCAATGCAATAAAAGTAGACTTTAACGTTGCTTTCTCAGGCCTGATCCATATAGGGTATTAGAAATAACAAAATGTTTAGTTCAATGTTCAATGTTAAAAAATAAGTAAATCTATAATTTGAGATGTATTTCTAGGAGTCGAAAGCCCTGTGGCGTCTGATCATGATACATTCCCTCCTGGTTTTTGTCAGTGCCAGTGAGGCCTGAGACTGGGCTTTCATTCCCATCCTGATGCAAGGTATCATATGACGGCCAGAGGTTCCGGGCGGACGTTGGTTGTGTGTGGAAAGTCTGAACACCTGGTTTTCACATGGGCCGGTGTTTGGGTTTCCACTATGCCTCTGCATGACAGGGATACCCTCTGAGTGTCTTTGAATTTGGGGAAGAAAATGAACAGAATGTGAGGCCATGTATAAATGGGTAAATGTTATATCCTAGCCACCTCATACCATATGTCCGAGGTTGGCTAACGGTTTAGAATGGTAACCGTAATGCTAAACAGAGAAAGGCTAGCCTCGCAGCAGCTTATTTCTACCTAATTGAGCAAAAGGTGTTTTGTTTTGTCAAGAGGTTTTCCCAAATGGAGTCAGATTCCCATAGGTCTCCTGGGAAGGGTAGGCAGGGCAGGGCAGTTTAACCCCTCTGGTGTCTATCAGGACCAGTGGATCCCAGCAGTCTCCAGCTCCTAATCCCTGTGATTATCCACAGAGCTGGGCTTCCTGGGCTATTAAACAGGGGAGACTCTCCTCCGCCAACCCCAACCCTCTCATCAGCCTTGGCCCTTCTATTCCTCTCTTTTAAAAGAGGGGAGTCTCGCCCTCCTTTGCCCCTCTATTTTTCTCCTCTCATGTTATTGTTTCACTTGTTTTCACTGAGGTTTCCTTCCCCTCTTCTCTCAGTCGTACACCTTCTATGGAGTGGCCGTGCAGAGATACTGCAAATGAATGTCTTTCAGACCTACTTTAACTAATTCAAAGGCCCAGTTCAGTCGAAAACGTGATTTTCCTGTGTTTTATATATATTTCCACACTATGAGGTTATAATAATACTGTGAAAATGATAAGGGACAGTTCGAGTGGGCTGGTCCAACTGGAGGTGTCATAAAAATAAATAATGCACCCCCCTTCCCAAAAATATTTTCACATGACCCTCCCCTTGTACTGTAAAAAACTTTGCACACCCTCCCCCGTCATAATATTAACTCTAGAATAATGGTTACCACCACAAATAACAATAACTGTAGCAACCCTGTGTTTATAAACATGGATATCAACTTTACCACTTCAGCATGGTTTTGTGGCACAGTCGATGCCACGCAGGGCTACGGGCCAGAAGGTTGAGGATTCGCCGACCACCATGGACGAGCTCACTCTCCCTGCCTGTCTCATTACACTACAATCAGAGCCAGCTGCAGACAATGATCAGCTAGGAGGAAATCAGAATTTCTATATGTTGATGCTATATTTATAATTATATAAAATATATGCAACGATTTTCAGGTTTCTGTGCCAATGCACCACACAACCAATAAGCAATGCATATCTGCATACCGATTACCGACTGCGAGCACTTCATCATGGTTTGCGTTTTCAACACCACAATCAAATAGAGTAT
The DNA here is from genome assembly GCF_964263955.1 of Coregonus lavaretus. Classification (NCBI taxonomy): domain Eukaryota; kingdom Metazoa; phylum Chordata; class Actinopteri; order Salmoniformes; family Salmonidae; genus Coregonus; species Coregonus lavaretus. The sequence continues at coordinate 21,236,110 of NC_140001.1, read as the reverse complement.
GTAAATCTCGACAAACAGAAAATACATCCCTCCCTACTCAGTATCGAAGGCTTGGCAATCTCCGAATGTCATTAAACTTTTTGTCGCAGTTCGGATGCTGGAATTATATTAGAGTGGAGTGGATGAACGTGCGCAGGTAGCCTACAGGAGACTTTTGAAGTAGCCTAATCAGATTAAAACATTGGGACTGGTTGTGTTTGTCACGTCTACTCCCGCTTCTCCCCTCCGGTGTTCGACGTCTCCGGTCTACTAACCACCGGTCCTGGCAACCCATCTTCACGCACACCTGGCAACCACCATTACGCACACCTGCGTCTCATCAGTCACACCTGGACCTCATTACTCCCTGATTACTTACCCTTCTTATAGCACTCTTCGGTTAGTAGTCATCAGGGAGTATTGTTTGTTTCCATGTCAGACACGGCTCTGCTTTAGTATCAATTCCATGTTCATTGTTATTAAACTCACTAACTGCACCTGCTTCCTGACTCCCTGCGTCTACGTTAGTGTTTATGCCACACATATAAAAGCTAATACATTTTAAAAGTTAAATGACAAATATTTAAGCATTAGGTTCTAGGTCGAGGAATAGCCTCTCGGATTAGAAAGGAGGCAGAACACACGTTAAGCTTTCCTGAATAACGTCCTGCTGGGAGCATAGGACTATGTGGCTACACTATATAGGACGCTTGGTAGAATGATGATCAGCATCAGACAGCCCATCAGTATCAGAAGTAAAAATACAGCCAGACTGTCCTGTACTGTGCCTTTCTAGACCTTATCTGTTCGAGAGTAGACCCGCAACTGATCCGAATGGAATGAAACATTCAAATAACAGGGCTTTTGCACCATTATTCAAGTGACATTGTCACTGCAGTGTACAGCCTAGAGTAGAATTGTACTCACTTGAGCACAATGCAAATATTCACCCCAAAAATGCACTACCCTCCCCTGTTACCAATAAAATAAAATCACAAAACCCTCCCCAAAGCAAAAACAAAAGTTTTCAGTTTTCCCATCACAACAGACAACTCCCAGACAGTCCTATCAAATTTCTTGCTTGAGAAATTGCTTTTTGCTAAGAAGCTATTTTTGTTTCTTTTTGACCATTTTAATTTAAAACGATCTCAGTAAGGAACTTAATTGTTACCATGAAATGATTTGAAATTGAGAAAAACATCTGCATTGGACCTTTAATCAATATCACTAATGTCCAATGACTTCAGCACCTTGCAATATACAGCTCTGGAAAAAATTAAGAGACCACTGCATTTTTTTCTTCAATCAGCATCTCTACATGTATGACAGCCATTCCATTCCAGTGTCTGTTGAATTCCAACACAGGCACACCTCATTCTACTGAATTAGGTACTGATTAGGTGATCACCTAAACCAAATCTTATTTAACGAGGAAAAGTATAAAAACCAGTGCTGTGGTCATCACTATCCTCTTGCAATAGGACCAGCTGGATGGCAAAAACAGTGCTAAAAGTACCTCAAAAGTAATATTAATCAGAAAATAACTATTGAACATACCAAAAGAGTTGAAAAGGAAAGTTTTGAGTGAGGAAAAGAAGGGTTCAATTCTGGCTTTACTGGCAGAGGGATACAGTGAGTGTCAGGTTGCTTCCATCCTTAAAATTTCAAAGACGGCGGTTCATAAGAACAAGGTCAAGCAGCAGACATTGGGGACAACAAAGCTACAGACCGGCAGAGGGCGAAAACGACTCTACTGACCGGGATGACCGCCAACTCATTCGAATGTCACTCAACAACCGTAGGATGACATCAAGTGACCTACAAAAAGAATGGCAAACGGCAGCTGGGGTGAAGTGCACGGCGAGGACGGTTCGAAACAGGCTCCTAGGGGCAGGGCTGAAGTCGTGCAAAGCAACAAAAAAAAAGCCCTTCATCAATGAGAAGCAAAGAAGAGCCAGGCTGAGGTTTGCAAAAGACCATAAGGATTGGACCGTAGAGGACTGGAGTAAGGTCATCTTCTCTGATGAGTCCAATTTTCAGCTTTGCCCAACACCTGGTCGTCTAATGGTTAGACGGAGACCTGGAGAGGCCTACAAGCCACAGTGTCTCGCACCCACTGTGAAATTTGGTGGAGGATCGGTGATGATCTGGGGGTGCTTCAGCAAGGCTGGAATTGGGCAGATTTGTCTTTGTGAAGGACGCATGAATCAAGCCACGTACAAGGTTGTCCTGGAAGAAAACTTGCTTCCTTTTGCTCTGACATTGTTCCCCAACTCTGAGGATTGGTTTTTCCAGCAGGACAATGTGCCATGCCACACAGCCAGGTCAATCAAGGTGTGGATGGAGGACCACCAGATCAAGACCCTGTCATGGCCAGCCCAATCTCCAGACCTGAACCCCATTGAAAACTTCTGGAATGTGATCAAGAGGAAGATGGATGGTCACAAGCCATCAAACAATGCCGAGCTGCTTGAATTTTTGCGCCAGGAGTGGCATAAAGTCACCAAACATCAATGTGAAAGACTGGTGGAGAGCATGCCAAGACGCATGAAAGCTGTGATTGAAAATCAGGGTTATTCCACCAAATATTGATTTCTGAACTCTTCCTAAGTTAAAACATTAGTATTGTGTTGTTTAAAAATGAACATGAACTTATTTTCTTTGCATTATTCGAGGTCTGTCATATTTTTTGTTATTTTGACCAGTTGTCAATTTCTGCAAATAAATGCTCTAAATGACAATATTTTTATTTGGAATTTGGGTGAAATGTCAGTAGTTTATAGAATAAAACAAAAATGTTAATTTTACCCAAACACATACCTATAAATAGTAAAACCAGAGAAACTGATAATTTTGCAGTGGTCTCTTAATTTTTTCCAGAGCTGGTGTATGTGTCTTTAAGTTGAGATGGTTATGTATTCTTTCATGTTGCATATTATCTCATGATTAAAGCTTTGACCTATTTCTACTACACTATGAAAACAACTGACCAGGGATGCTAGTTTTTATTTAAACACAAAATATTATCCACCAATCATGCGGCCTCAAACAAATAGCTTACCTTGAGCGACCGTTATACAAAAGTTTGACTGAAGCATCTTGGTTTTTTGTTGGACAAACTGTCCCATTATAGCACATCCTGTCGGGACTGCTGTTTTGTCCATTGACCGGGGGCATGGTGCAGAGAGGATGGGTGCGGGGGTGGTCCAGGGTCCTGAGTAAGGAGAGGGGAAACACCTTGTGACCCCCTTGTTCCTCACATGACATGACACAGCTACTGGAGGTATGGAGACAGGGACGGACATAGAGGAACACTGCCAAGACAAAAACTACATCTACAGTATTTTTGGATGCAAAACTGTCTGCCCATATTAGGTTATGACGTTATTGATGGTCTCTGCAGGTCAAATACAGTATGAGAAGAAATCAAAATGACAAAGTTAAGAAAGTGAGACCAATGCTAATGGCATCTGTCAACAAGTTGTTAGGCTTTTCTTGATCACAGCAGAAATTAATTGAAATACTGAGATAAAACTGGGGAGAGACATCTTACATAAATCTAGCCATTGTGTTTTGTTTTATGCCTTTCTTGGCGATGATACAGCTGCTAGGAAGATAGATACGTAATAAGTAAACAAACAGCATCTTGTTTCTCATAGCAACAACAACAATGAGGTCTCAATCCATCAGCTCAGAGTTTATCTCTGCCTGCTGTTTGGGTTTTGATAGCTGGCTCCCATTGTTTCCAGGGTACAGAGAATGTTCTGATGCTCCCTGGTGCAGGAACACAGACTACCCAGTAAGCAAAATGACGTCGAAAATACGTATTTTATGCGTCTTTTCCAGATGTTGACGTCAAGTGCATTTTAGATGCTGAATGAAAAGTGAAAATACGTCCAAAATACGTATTTTCCGGATGTCAAAAATTCTCAATGAAGTAAGCATTATACCACAATATTAATTGTTCAAGCCTCTTAATCAGGAAAGAGGAGCCAACTGAAGATTGCAACATAATATTTATTATTATTCCCATATGTCACATGCATTTATGTTAGCTTTTTAAAATACTCTAAAACTGGCAGCGATGATGTTCAATGTAGTCCAACCTACCGAATAAACCAACAGACCATTTCAACTACAATAACATTCTCAGTAATGGTTACAGAATTAATAAAATAAATTGCTATGACTGTGATATGTTAATGTTTATCCACTCTCCGCGGAGTCGGCAGAAAGAGGATATTTCTGGTTTTCAGGGATACAGTATTTTCAATCTAACTTCTGTTTCCCCTGAAAAACGGAAGTGGGGAGTCCACTCAGGCGTCTTTCTATGCCTGCTATGTTAGGTTAACCTTAGTGGAATGCATTGTAAGTTGCTCTGGATGAAAGCATCTGCTGAATGAACATTGCAAAGCATGCTGGGTACTATTATAATGAGCTCCGCCCCCAAACAAGTACACATTTGGTCTGTGCGGACCAGATCCAAATCTGAATGAATCATAGACTATGTTTCACAAGTTTGAACATCACAGTGCAGTAAGGCACAGTTTAGTACAGTTGAGCACAGTAGAGTACGGTATGGTATGGTACAGGACAATAGAGTTTTATTCAGTAGAGTGGACTACAGTAGAGTAGAGTACAGTAAAGTTTAATTCAGAAGAGGACAGTACAGTAGAGTTGGTAACACTTTATTTGGATAAGTCACTTGTAGATGGTTTGTAGATGTTCAGTAGATGTTCAATAACTATCCACTAACCCTAACTTTAACCCTTACCCTAGCCCTTATTCTAAACCGAACCCGAACCCTAACCCTAACCGGAACCTTAGCAAGCAGTTTCTTATCAACATATTGTTTGTTGATAGTATGATCATCTGTAGATCATCTATATGGGACTATCCAAATAAAGTGTGACCGTAGAGTTTAATTCAGTAGAGTACAGTACAGTTTAGTCCAGTAGAGTAGAGTACATTAGAGTAAAGTAGGGTACAATACAGTACACTATACTTTTATTTACTTTAATGTACTCTATTGTATTGTACAGTACTGTATTCTACTATACTGTCCTGTACTATACTCTACTTTTGTCAAGTACTGTACTCTGCTGTGCTCTAATGTACTGTATTGTACTGTCCAAACTTGTAAAACATAGATGTCTATGATTTGGTCAGATTTGGTCGGATCCGGACAGGACCAAATCTGAACCAATTAAAGACGTCTATGTTTGGGCCAAATATAGGCCGGTCTGGACCGGACGTCTGTGGACGTTGAAATCAAGGCCGGTCCAGACCGGACCAAATCTGAACCAAACATAGACGTCCAGTCCGGACAGGACCAAAAAAAGACGTCTAAAAGACGTCACCGTCGATAAGTGCTTAGTGGGTAGTGAATGGACTACCCTGTCCAACTCATCCATGGAGGTAGAGTTCTGCTTTTATGGATCCCCAGGACAATTCCTACATGTATGCTTTTTATAAAATTGAAGGAATAGAGGCTAAAATACTGCTGAGGTTGCAGACTGAAGTTTCCAGACTGGAGATAACTATGGTCTTTTTACTTAAGCAGATGCCCTTGTCCAGTTTTTTTAAATGTTATTTTAACCCAGCTTTGTTATATTTTTTGGACAAGTAAACAGAAATTTTAAGCATTTCCCCATCCGAGAAATAAAGTTAAAGTTTTTGACTGTCTGTGATGTGGTGTGTAGCAGTGCACGGTGAAGGATTTTGTCATCTTCCTTCGTACAACAACAAATGTTTGTGAAAATCTAGAGGAGACCTCAGACTGAAAACAGGTGTGTTGCTCGTTAACAGAAACGTGTTGAGGGAAGCAGAAATTAAACAATAGGTGAACCTTATCAACCCAAACACTTGTTACAATCAGGTGGGGTTCTATTCAATTCAATGGTGAAGTCAAGTCAGGACAGCTGTGGGAAAAGCATAGAAGTTTGTGTAACCGGTCGGTGACTTCATGTTTGAGCAGCTAATTAGGTCAGAACAACATCTCCAGGAAGTTGTTAGGAGAGTAAGCTCCTACAGGCCTAGTTATGGTAAGGGAGAGCAAAGTATGAATCATTTTCTGCTCTCTCTTGTTCCCATTGAGATTCACTCATTACTTTATAACTTTTTGCACAAGATACAGCCACTCACCCACAAGTAGGTAACTTCAAGTGACCTAGTATCAAGAGCAGGAGCATGCAATCTTATTCCAAAAAAACAGGACAGTGCTCACCTTCTCTGTAAATCAAATGGGGTTGTAACAGGTTAGCAGCTCTGCCAATCACCACAGAAGGAGCTGTGCCCTTACATAGTGGGTGGGGTGATGCTGTGGGCTCGTGGCACAGGAGTGTGATGTCGTCTGACACAGCAGTCCCGATGCTTAGCAAGCTGATGTGAAAGGTCAGAAGCCCTGGTTTAATTTTAATTTTAATTTTTTACCTTTATTTAACTAGGCAAGTCTGTTAAGAACAAATTCTTACTTACAATGACGGCCTACCAAAAGGCAAAAGGCCTCCTGCGGGGACGGGGGTTGGGATAATAAATAAATAAATAAAATATAGGACAAAACACACGTCACGACAAGAGAGACACCACAACACTACATAAAGAGAGACCTAAGACAACCACATAGCATGGCAGCAAACACAGCATGGTAGCAACCTGCTGTAGGCATCGGCACGAGGGAGAAGAGAAATACAAACCTCACTAGGCACAGACATCAATTCAACGTCTATTCCACATCGGTGCAATGTAATTTCATTGAAATGACGTGCAAACAATGTTGATTCAACCAGTGTGTGCCCAGTGGGACAAATATTATAAATATTCGATTCAACCTCGTCAGCATCTGCAAACAACTGTACAGCAAAGAGTCAGGCTTTTTTGGGGGCACTCCAGACATACACACAGAAACAAACCCATTGTAGTCTACACAGACACAAACAAAATATGTGTATGTACTTAACAGAGAGCATAATGTTATAATGTTACATAACTTATTTCAAAGTGTCAGAAAGAGTCATGTACACAACCTTCCCCACAGTTATTCAGGAGCCGACAGACACCCTATGCCCAGTGTCTTACCTTAGCCCCAGGCCCAGGCCTACTCAGGAGACACCAGGCTGTGACCCCGGCCCCCTCATCCCCCTGTCCCTGGGTGCCTTGGTGTGATTTGTGGGGCCTGGGGTCTGGTGCATTGGTCGACAAATTAGGAGGGCCAATCTGTTTGTGGCTGACAGCTTTACACTTCAAACAGGTCCCTGGTCACAAATTACACCCTCCATGATTTATGTCTCCCCCCAACCACTCTCCACCAGACTAGAGCTGACATGTGTCTATTATAAATGTCCCCAAGTTCCCTGTTATTGATCCCACTGAACTTTGTGTGAGTGAGATGAACAACGGACAAATTGCACCCTCTGCTCACTTGCTGTTTAGGGTATAATGGACATTCAAAAAATCCAGCTGTGTACATAGAACCTGTTATTGTTTTGTACTGAGGTCATTTAAGGCGATCTAAGCCAACAACCTGGTCTCAGAGCATTTTGTATTATTTTGTATGTAAATCTGGGACACACCATTTAGTATGATATATGTTATGTATTGTTTTGTGGATGTCCATCACCTATTTCATATGATATGTTACGAATTACAATTCGTATTATATGTAATGAATTTGCAAAACGTACAATATGTTACGAATTTGCAAAACGTATGATATGTTACGAATTCTAGCTAGGTGGCTAACTTTAGCTAGCTTGCTAACATTAGCTAGGCTAGGGGTTAGGCTTAGGGGTAGGGTTGAAGTTAGAGTTACGTTTAGGAGTTAGGTTAAAGGGTTAGGTGAAGGGTTAGCTAAAAGGGTTAAGATTCGGGTTAGGGTAAGGGTTAGCTAAAATGGTTAAGGTTAGGGGAAGGGTTAGCTAACATGCTAAGTAGTTGCAAAGTAGCTAAAAAGTAGTAGGTAGTTGAAAAGTTGCTAATTAGCTAAAATGTTAAAGTTATCCGTGATGAGATTTGAACTTGCAACCTTAGGGTAAAATGAGTAACCATCTGTCTTCTGTAACCATACCAAACGTAACATATCATACTAAATGGATGTCTCGGATGTACGTACAGACAAATATGAAATGCTCTGAGACCAGGTCGAAGCTAAAGATGGCTGTCAGTCAAGACTCAATGCAAAGAATATGAAATATTTGAATTCTTGAACACCCACTCCCAGAGGTGATTGTGGAGTTTGGTTCTTTCCAGAACACTCAATGACTGATATTCTGTTTGGATTCTTGGAAGGGAACAATGAGGTTGATTCCTCCAGCTCCTAAGCAGGTTAGGGGAGAGTGGGGTAAGTTGAGAAAAAGGGGTAAGTTGAGCCCCCCTTGTTTCTTGGAAACCATACACAAAATTAATCAGTTGACCAAATATTTAGGAAGAGGTCATAATTTCATGGAGTCTGTGAAGGAAGAAACCACATCGAAAAAGTGTTAAGCAAACCGATTTTCACCAAGTCAAATTAACTGATTGTGTTAGAGGTTTCATGATGCTTGTAATGTATCTAAACCAAGTAGATCGTTTTAAGATTGTTCTATACATCAGTTTGGCTCTCTATTAGCTTCAATGTGAGATCTAGCATGAAAGTGCATCCTTGTAGCTGTGTGGGCTAATATAGTCAAAATGTTTGCTTTGGGGTAAGTTGAGCCAATGGCCATGGAGTAAGTTGAGCTAATGGTTGAGCCAATGGCAAGTTGAGCAAATTGAAGTGTTTTCTTCCCAGGCAAGGCATCAAATCAATTTTTTTTGGCACAGAATTCGTAAACAACAGGTGTGGACTAACAGTGAAATGCTTACTTATAAAATAGATAAATAATAGACAAATAAAACAGGTAATAATAAATACACAATGGTTAACGATAACTTGGCTATATACAAGGGGTACCAGTACCGAGTCGATGTGCAGGGGTACGGGGTAATTGAGGTAGATACTGTATGTACATATAACTAGGAATAAAGTGACAGATAGTAACCAGTAGCAGCAGAATATGTGATGAGTCAAAAAAGTTAGTGCAAAAGGGGTCAATGCAGATAGTCTGGGTAGCTATTTGGTTTACTATTTAACTAACTATTTAGCAGTCTTATAGCTTGGGGGTATAAGCTGTCAGGGTCCTGTTGGTTCCAGACTTGGTGCATCGGTAACGCTTGCCGTGCGGTTGCAGAGAGAACAGTTTATGACTTGTGTGCCTGGAGTCTTTGACCATTTTTCGGGCCTTTCTCTGACACCGCCTGGTATAGAGGTCCTTGATGGCAGGAAGCTCGGCCCCAGTGATGTACTGGGCCGTCCGCACTACCCTCTGTAGCTCCTTGCGGTCGGAAGCCAAGCAGTTGCCATACCAAGCGGTGATGCAGCCAGTCAAGATGCTCTCAATGGTGCAGTTGATCTGAGGACCCATGCCAAATATTTTCAGCCTCTTGAGGGGGAAGAGGCTTAGTCGTGCCCTCTTTATGACTGTGTTGGTGTGCTTGGACCATGATACTATAGACCCTTAGTGATGTGGACACTGAGTAACTTCAAATCAAATGCATTGGTCACATACACATGGTTAGCAGATGTTATTGCGAGTGTAGCGAAATGCTTGTGCTTCTAGTTCCGACAGTGCAGCAATATCTAGCAAGTAATATCTAACAGTACCATAACAAAACCTAATACACACAAATCTAAGTAAAGAAATGGAATAAGAATATATAAATATATGGATGAGCAATGTCATTATCAGAGTGGCATAGTCTAAGATGCAATAGATAGTATAGAATACAGTATATACACATGAGATGGGTAATGCAAGATATGTAAACATTATTAAGATAGTATAGAATACAGTATATACCTATGAGATGGGTCATTCAAGATATGTAAACATTAAAGTGGCATTAGTAGAGTGACTAGTGTTCCATTTATTAAAGTGGCCAGTGATTTTCAAGTCTGTTTGTAAGCAGCAGCCTCTCTGTGCTAGTGATGGCTGTTTAACAGTCTGATGGCCTTGAGATAGAAGCTGTTTTTCAGTCTCTCTGTCCCAGCTTTGATGCACCTGTACTGTCCTCGCCTTCTGGATGATAGCGGGGTGAACAGGTAGTGGCTCGGGTGGTAGTTGTCCTTGATGATCTTTTTGGCCTTCCTGTGACATCGGGTGCTGTAGGTGTCCTGGAGGGCAGGTAGTTTGCCCCCGGTGATGCGTTGTACAGACCACACCACCCTCTGGAGAGCCCTGCGGTTGTGGGCTGTGCAGTTGCCGTACCAGGCGGTGATACAGCCCAACAGGATGCTCTCAATTGTGCATCTGTAAACATTTGTGGGTTTTAGGTGACAGGCCAAATTTCTTCAGCCTCCTGAGGTTGAAGAGACGCTGTTGCGCCTGCTCGGCCCTCCATTTCCTGTTGTCCACAATCAGCTCCTTTGTCTTGTTGACGTTGAGGGAGATGTTGTTGTCCTGGCACCACACTGCCAGGTATCTGACCTCCTCCCTATAGGCTGTCTCATCGTCATCTGTGATCAGGCCTACCACCGTTGTGTCGTCAGCAAACTTAATGATAGTGTTGGAGTCGTGCACTGCCATGACACCACTTTTGGACAAGCTATGTTGTCTAAACTTAAATTTTTTCACAACATCCTGAAATATATGTAGACATATTTGTTATAAAGAATACTATATTTCCCTTGATGGAGTGATGCTGAATGTAAAAAATGGCTCACCGTACCTCACTCTCCCCTAAGACTTGTTTCTCGGAGTCTGCAGTCTGAGCAACACAGCCGTGGTGTGACCAGGGTCACTGTGAGACAGAAGCAGGCACATTGCAACAGCAGGGTCATTTGAACGCCATTTCAAAAGCACCCACAGCTGTGTCAGGGCCACCTTAGCCAGCTCTCACATGTATGGTCTAACCCAGAGACAGCAAAACAACACAGGGACAGGGAAACACTTCCACCACTGTTACATGAACCAGTAAAATGGACAGTGTTAGGAATCTGTACAAATATGTGAATAGATTAAGCAAGGAAAATCTGTTAAATCTGATTTGACTGTAATCTAATAAACACAAATGAAAACTAATGATCAGATGGAAAGGTAGCTTAATGTGCTTCAAAAGTTCATTATAGGTTAGTATGTTTTATCTGTAAGACCCAGACAATGGGCTAATCTGACCATCTGTTTCTTATCTGCCCTCCTTTATTTATTTTTTAATTTGTGAATTTATTTATCTAACGGATTCTGGGCCTGAAAACAGCAGGCAGCCAATCCTCTCCCTGGGGAGTGAGATAGAGGCAGAGCCCAACCTAGGTGTGTGTGTGTGAGCATGTGTGTGTGTGTATCTTAATTGTATGACTTTATATTTGTGGTGTATCTGGGACTAGATGTTATTTTTTTGCCTGACAATATTTCCTTCCCCTTTATTGTTTTGCCTTTGCAAACCATATGCATTGAAAATAAAAAATTCAGACAAGATTATAATGTACTCTCTCAAACACACACATACACACACACACACAATAGCTGAGAGCTGTTGTTGACTTTCAGGAGGACATTAGACAGTAGTGAGAGCTGCTGAGCTGAGGGGTAGTTGTGTCTCCGCTAAGGAGCGACTGGGCGCCAGCGTCTCCATGCCGATGAGCGATGGATCAGAAGTGTAGAGTGAGTCCAATCATCTGTGTGCCCTGGATCCTCCCAGATCTCCCCATGCTACCCTGCATGCCTCATGTTGGGATTGCCTTCTCTCTCTCTCTCTCTCTCTCTCTTTCTCTCTCTCTCTCTCTCTCTCTCTCTCTCTCTCTCTCTCTCTCTCTCTCTCTCTCTCTCTCTCTCTCTCTCTCTCTCTCTCTCTCTCTCTCTCTCTCTCTCTCTCTCTCTCTCTCTCTCTCTCTCTCTCTCTCTCTCTCTCTCTCTCTCTCTCTCTCACTCTCTCGCTCTCCCTCACTCTCTCTCTTAAGGGTTAATCAACTACTACTGTCCAAAACATTAGATTACACTGGTTGTCTGTTGGATTGACCTGCAGCCAAAGGTGTTGCCTTGGAAGAGGGAGTGGTGTCAATGGCCACCGGGCATCAGCGCTGGAGGGATTTCATCACTGTGATGTTGTCCTCGATGAGAATGTTGAGAATATACATGTTGTTTTTTCAGATCGACTCTTTTGGAGGAGTATTACAAAATAGCATGCATTATGTGTCAGAGCCCCTGCACAACACCACGGTCTCCACCGGGAGGAGCAGTTCCTTATGGAGCCCAAAAAGTGTCCAACTGCTCTAGTAGTAGCCTATAGTACCCTATAGGGTAGCTTTGTGTGGTTCAAAAGCATTAGCCTATGAGTAGCTGAAATAACATTATTTCAAAACAATGTCTTGGAATGATTTTAGAATGTGGATCTTTGTTATAACATTGATGTATAATTTCAACTCAAGGTCTTGTGTATATGATGACAATTGGACCAATGACCCTCCAAACCTTGAGTTATATTTTCCTCAAAATACTTTTATGTGATGAGAAAGATTTGTCATGCAAACTTGGAATTAAAGACATTTATGTTCCTTGATTGTTTGATGAACATCATAATGTACTTTCTGTAAGCTTTTCATTACCCATTCATCTCAAAGATTTGAGGAGGCTTTACCTGTATGTGATCAGCAATTTCAAAGAGGAGTGGGTTTCTCCTATTTGTCCTATTTCATGTGTGAATCCCAACGGAATTATTTTTGCATATCCCAACTCCCCCTGAGACACCCTCGGAGAGTGGGTTCACGGCCAGGGTCAGCCATTATCAATGGCAACCCTGGAGCAATTAGAGTTATGTGCCTTGCTCAAGGGCACATTTGCAGATGTTTCACTTAGTCGGCTCAGGTATTCAAACTAGCGATCTTTCGCTCTAACCGCTAGGATAGGGGATGATGAGGTTAAATCTTATAATCAATTGCCAAATGACCTTGATTAGGCTATGCATTCATTCCTACAATGGTTTTTTAAAGAGCTCAGTAGCTGTAGCCTGTTGTTTAAAAATCACTGCACTGGTTTCCTCAAGCGCATAGGCACTGAGCAGAGCTTGGGTGGTGGGGAGAGGGCCAAATAGGCCTAACATTTTCTCTTGTACATTTTTTTAAACACAATTTCGAAATAATTGTATTTAAAAGCCGGAGTAGTTTAGGCCTATATGTTAAACATTTTGCATTAGCAGGTTAAGCCTATAGGCCTACCACGATCAAAGTAAAGCAAGTTAAGCCGAATGTGACATTTCCTTTTGTTTTTGTCTTTTATCATGGAAATGAATCCCTAGAGGTGAGAATTTAATTCACACATCCCTTGAGCTGTCTGTTTACATTTAATTTAATCATTAAACCTGTTTAACTAATTCTAAAGTGCCCGCCTATCAATCTAATTTCCATTTGGCGTTTTTATCCAGACACACCGAAGCTCTGCATGTTGCATTGGCAGCTGAATAGTATTCCTTATTATTGTCATATTTTAATTAACCTATTGCTAAATTGTTACACTTTACTACATTTTAAATAGAGCATTTTGATAACCACATTTAAGTGACAAGACCATCAGGTTAGGAAATCTCCAAGCATTTACTTTAGGCGTTGAGGCATTGTCATTGTAATTTAGTAGTTAATCTCTGAATTAGAAAACTTGCCTGTCCAGACATGCCATGAACCCTTAAGATTGAGCAATAATTCTCAAAATCTATTGAAAATCTTTTAAAAGGTGTGTTTGATTTATTGTTGATTTTAAAGCAGGGGCAGCATGGTGCACCAAACATATATATATATATATATATTTTTTTTATATTTTTTTTTACAGTATGTAAAAAAAACGTTTACATTGAATGTCTCAACAACTTGTCTAGTTGCACTATTTTACATGTGGGGGTTTTCTGCACTATTTTGAAAATGAAAGGTTATTAAGCATCAATAAACGTAACAGAAATTGATGTAAATTCTTTACAATAATGTCTTCAAGAATATTTCAAAATAGATCACTTTTTAGGGAGGCAATTTAAGTTTATATTTTCCCATTCAATTTTCAAATGCTATGAATAAAGCAAGACATGCTTCACGATTCATCGCAACTGGATAAAGGCTGGTGTGTGCTGCGCTAGAGAGAGGAGAGAAGAGGGGGTGCAGGGCTAAGTGTTTAATGGGGGAGTGGGATTCGTCCTGGGAGGGAGGGAACTAGGGGTGTGGAGCACTGAGTTTAAAAAGCCAAGCAGCATTGCCCCACTCACTCATACTGCCTGTGCTCTCCTCCAGCGACTGATAGGGACTCACCATTCTTGAAACATTACTTTTTCTCTAGTTTTCAGTGTTGACATTTGGTTTGTTCGAATTTTACTGAACCAGCTCTGGACTGTACAGAAAGGATTTTAAAAGTTTGAATTTATTTTCCATTCCAAACTCAAAATTGACTTGAACATGGATCCCACTGTGGAGTATAGAGATACCTATGATTATGATTATGGTGACAATGAAACTATGTGTGACTACTCAGAGTGGGAGCCGTCCTACTCCCTCATCCCTGTTCTCTACATGCTCATCTTCATCCTGGGCCTGTCTGGGAATGGAGTGGTCATCTTCACCGTCTGGAGGTCCAAGTCCAAGCGCCGAGCAGCAGACGTCTACATAGGCAACCTGGCCCTGGCTGACCTCACCTTTGTGATCACTCTGCCCCTCTGGGCAGTGTACACAGCACTGGGCTACCACTGGCCCTTTGGTGTGGCCCTGTGTAAGATCAGCAGCTACGTGGTGTTGGTCAACATGTACGCCAGTGTCTTCTGCCTCACCTGCCTGAGCTTTGACCGTTACCTGGCTATCGTCCACTCTCTGTCCAGCAGCCGGCTGCGGTCGCGGGGCACAATGCTGGCCTCCCTGGGGGCCATCTGGCTCATCTCAGGCCTGCTGGCTGTGCCCACTCTGCTGTTCCGCACCACTGTGGACGACATCAACAGCAACCGCACCACCTGTGCCATGGACTTCAGCCTGGTCACCCTGAACGAGAGGCATGAGTCCCTGTGGATCGCAGGGCTCAGCCTGTCCTCCTCCGCCCTGGGCTTCCTCCTGCCTTTCCTGGCCATGACCATCTTCTACTGCTTCATCGGCTGCACCGTTACGCGTCACTTTAACAACCTGCGCAAGGAGGACCAGAAGAAGCGTCGTCTGCTGAAGATCATCACCACCCTGGTGGTTGTGTTTGCCATCTGCTGGACCCCATTCCACTTGCTGAAGAGCATGGACGCCCTCTCCTACCTGAACCTGTCTCCCAGCTCCTGTGGGTTTGAGCGCTTCCTCCTGGTGGCCCACCCTTATGCTACCTGCCTGGCTTACGTCAACAGCTGCCTCAACCCCTTCCTGTACGCCTTCTTCGACCTGCGCTTCCGCTCCCAGTGCCTGTGCCTGCTCAACCTGAAGAAGGCCATGCATGGCCAGATGAGCTCCATGTCCTCCACGCTCAGCGCCCAGACACAGAAGTCAGAGATACAGTCTCTGGCCACCAAAGTGTAAAGAGAGGGGAGGGATAGGTGGAGTGGGACCGCTGGCTGGTTCCCTGCTGCCACCACAGGAACACTGACTGGTAAATACACAGTCTTTTGGTGTCCTTTATTCAAATGCTTTTAAGGCGTAACAGACAATTAACCATATCAGATTAATTGACTTTGTTTTCCTGAAAATGGGTTTGCGTATACAGTATGTTTTCATTATTGCGTATATGTACATTTCTCACCCATTTTCAACCCAATGGGTGCGTCAGTGGGTAGGGGAGAAGCCCAGGGAGTCCTCAGCCCTACAGAGGTTCCCTCTGACCCCTGTACTGGACCCTGAAGCTGGGGCCAGCTGGCTGAGCTCCGTGTAGCTGCTTTTTTTTCTTCCTCAAACTCTCAGAAAATGACAGAGGTAAATATACTTTTCAGACAGACTCTATTTTCCTCTTCTCCCTTTCAACTGTTATTCTTTACTGTACGAGGGACCAGAACCCTGAACAAAAAGACAGACGGTCATAGAGGGTTTATTTGTGTTGTTGTTACGTATATCACATGCAAACCTGTTTACACTGGGTAAATCACAAATGTGTACAGTATTTTCATACTTTTGCTGTTTCAGATGTGTTGATATTTTGTTTTATTACAAGCACTTGTTAAATGAATTAAATGTAAAAGAGGGGAAAATGTGTTTGCAAAGAGACCATATCTTTTTAAGCTTGTTGTTTGTGAAGGTAGGAGACTGGACAGAGGAGAGGGGGGTGTAAGAGGAGTAAAGGTGTTGCAGCTTAATTACAGAGTTTGAGGAGGGGGGGGGCAGACAGATGGCAGCTGACAAATGTTGTCAGGGAAGTGGGTGGGGGCTTTACAGTGCCCTCTGGTGCCGGAGAGGAAAGGGAACTTCATGAATTTTTTATTGTATTGCATATATGTTTTATTTTTTGACATCTGTGTAACTAACTACTGTATTAAAGAAATATGATCTATGAAATGGATCTCCTTGTTGATCTTTATGTAGAATTTTCTCTCAAGGAATAAGGCTATGTGTATTCTCTTTAACTTTAGTCCTGTTTGAAGTAACACACAAAGTTATGTCTTTCAGGAAATTCATGATTAATCGTTATGGTGTGTTAATGGTTCATTCATCCTGCACATGTGAACTTTCACATTAGTTTATTCAGAGAATATAGAATTTCAACATCATCCTATTATTTCAGTGATAAGGATGCCCAGAGGGCTGCAGCTCTGCTATGAATGTATTGCTCTTGGTTTACAGCACTGGACCAAACACTATACCCTATTCAATCAAAACCAATATACAGATCTGAACAATAAGGAAAAAACATTCCTCCTGCAAATGTATATTCCATGCAGAGGTTTGAAAAAAAGTGTAGTACTTAATGGTGTCTAAAAATTATTACATCAAGTATTTTGTTTGTCACATGCTTTGTAAACAACAGGTGTAGACTAACAGTGAAATGCTTACTTACTGGTCCTTTTCCAACAATGCAGAGTTAAAGAAAAAGAAAAAAATATATATAAATATATATATAGTGACATGAGGAATAAATACACAGTGAATAACGAATAACAAAATGTTGTAAAAATACAGGGACCACATGTATCATGCCCTATAAATAAAAACAAATATTGTCACATCATGAATCACCATCTACCCCATAGCACCAGTAGGGGAACCTCTAGTTCCAGTTTTACTGGACTGGGCTGTATTCACTGAGCAGTTTGCGGGCCAAGCCCCCACATGTTGGCTGAATAATGGGGTCATTACCAATGAGTGACTCCTCTAAGGGGCCCTTTGATTTGACAGTAATGAGCTCTGTTGGACATAATCACTGAGTTTAGATTGGATGGTTCCTAATCCTGGCAGAAGTTGGGCTGCAGGACAAGTCAATGTTTGTCCCTGTTGACAAGAGATTGCAGTTAGAAGCACTGAGGTGGGGGGAGGAGTGGGGTGTCTGCAGATGCTCAAACTGACAGACGCCGGTGATAAGAGCGGAGGACTCTTCCTGTGGTGATCAGGAGGGGGGGGGGGGGGGGGGGGGGGGGAGACAGAGAGGTAGAGAGTTTATTGGAAAGTATCATACATTTACAGTTTTGTCATATTTCATCCTTTAGCACAGCCAAAACAAACTCCATATGTGAAATGGTGAGAGAGAGAAGTGATTCATCTTTTTGTGTGTGAATGATCATATTACACATTTACCATCTGGGGAATTTGAAAATATTCCACAATGATAAAGCATTAAATAAATCACATATGACTGTAATTCTGTCCTTATGCCACAACCTCAACCCTTAAAGGACACAAGTAAATTCAAGCATTCAAGTTTGACAGACTACGCATGTTGATCATTACACCTGATTAGCTGATTATAAACAAATGACTGATAACGGATAATGTAATAAAAGATAGGGTGTAGCCAATCTTGCTCATGGTAGACTGGCCAGACCTGTTGTTGTTATTGAGACGAATTGGACTGACAGCTTGTCTGATGTTGTTAGCCAGTAAGGCTGCTTTGGGATAACTCACCCAGAATACAAGCTGACCAAGGCAGCGTGGGGATATGAAAGCTAAAGCCAGTGAAAAAACATAAAGGTTAGCTCTTTAAAAGCACAGACATGTTTTCTGCGATTGTGTGTGTGTGTGCGTGAGTGTGCGTGTTTGTGTTTTAGAAGCATCATACATGTTTACATTTATGCTCTGTATTCTAAATGCTGTCATCTTTGATGTTTTGTTGTTCAACCTTTTTTTTCAATGTTCAAGGCCCCAACCCTATGAATAACTGAAATGCCTCATCAGGGTGTGGGCTTGCTTGGGAGGACTGTTGTGTTTATTATCAATGGTCACACAGCTGTCACCCCTTATCAAGATGGAGAAAGCCCTGCAGCATATACCCTGCTTAATCGATGTTCACCACCAGTCCAACAGGTGTCTGTCCTCAAGTGATGTCATCGGTGTAAGCTGCCACACCCAAATGGACCCTCTGAGCACCCCACAACTAAACACAACACAAAGACAGGCCGCTACTCCGGACCTCCCCTCAGATCTCCCTGCTTTCCTATCCCACCCACACAGTGACAAATGCACACACATTTCGAGCGCACCCAAGCGCATAGACACAAAGTAATTAGTGTGTGTTTGTGTGTAAACAGAGATCTGACACATTCCACAGCCTGTCAACACTATGCCTACTTCCCCCCAGCATCCGTCCACCTGTCTCATGAACATACATACACATACGCACACACAGTATCATATGTCAAAATAAAGTTGTAAAAAACACCCTGAGATCAGAGAATGTAGCCCATAACACATTTACACACATATATAGGCATATAGAAATACGAACAGTTCCTCAAATAATCCAATGTTCATCGAACAAAAAATTTACATTCTAAAGGCATGTGTGTACACATTAAGACTCACATCACTAAACCCATTAGTGAAGTTACCATGTTGATACTAAATTGTAAATTGTAATTATTTTGCACTATGGCCTATTTATTGCCTTACCTCCATAACTCACTACATTTGCACACACTGTATATATATTTTCTGTTGTATTTTTGACTTTATGTTTTGTTTACCCCATATGTAACTCTGTGTTGTTGTTTTTATCGCACTGCTTTACTTTATCTTGGCCAGGTCGCAGTTGTAAATGAGAACTTGATCTCAACTGGCTTACCTGGTTAAATAAAGGTGCTTTTTTTTGTTGGAACAAGTGATCTGTGAGGACAGAGGTTTAGGGACCCCTCACCTCCCCCACTCCATCCACAGATCAAAGAGGCCTGGGGTGTCATCCTGCTTAGCACAGGGCATAATAATTAGACCCTGACCTGGCTACCTGTTGGCTGGAACACCCTGGATCTACTGGAGCCCACGGTCAGGGGATCAGGTTAGGGGGACTTTAATGGGACACAATTTGGTCCCACTTGGGAAGGAAAGAAAAGGAGGGATAGATAGAAAGAATGAAAGGACAGGATATCTATCAAATGAAAAGTTAGCATTCTGAATTCAGGGGGTAGGCTAAATGTAGAATGACAGAGTGTGTGTCAGATTCAACAAGTCTTTCCTTGTCAAACAAGATTTTAGTGACCATTTAAAAAATACAACCAACATCAGATATGACCATAAGCCACAGATAGGTTTGAAGTGAAGCATGATATAATTGGATGTACAGTATATTGACAGTGATCTCTAGCACAAGCAGTGTGTTATTGGTGATTATATAAGTGTATGTTGGCTAATGATAAAAACAGGCTGAGTTGAGACTGCGGCCTTGTGGAGGGACTGAAGTCTGCTTGTCCGTGAAGGGAAACCCTATCTGGCTGGAGGATTAGGACTCACACAACACTGTTAATAACTTAATGTGTCTGTGCATGGGCTCCACGCCAGTCTAGACATTAGAGCCTCTGATCCATCAAAACAAGTGGGCTCGACATGACCAAGTCTGTGCTCTGTAAGAGGACCCCAGAAAGTAGCAGGTACCCCTTTCCTGTCTGGGTGGGTTAAACTGTCTGATTTCCTCTCTAGAAGATGAAGGAGTTAGCTTTATCCTCCATAAGGACATCTTGGTAATTCATTAAAAGTGCTTGTATAGCCTATATTTCAAGTTATTTGCAGTTTAAATACACCCTTCCACTCTGTGGGTTGTCTCTCTCTTCTCTCACAGAGGTGCCCCCAAAGTGAGATCCTTTGATGTTGTAAATACCCCCCCACCCAACCCTGCTTCTCCACTGTAATGAACAGTTAGAGAATAAAAGAGAGAAAAGTACATTAGCTTGAGGTTAAACAACACTTTAACAACACAGGAGACTACTCAACCAATGTCAACGATCTCTGACTTTACCCCAGTTCAAAGGAGCCATCTATCCTTCTGCAAACAAGAGCAGACAGTGTTACAGTGTAATAAATATTCAAAGAGCTTACAAAAATAAAATAAAAGTAAATAACTGAAACTGAAAACAGTTAATCTTTTGGGAACCTCAAAGTTCAATATCCTAATATCTCCTCTCAGATTTAAACCTCTGCTTGAGTCTTCAAGATTAAATTTCATAATTTTAGTCTAATTTCATGCCATATACCTTTTCACACTCTGGAAAATTCATTTTGCAAGGCAAGCCTCCATAGCAGTGCTTGAACAATTGATCAGCTATGTCCGATGCACTTCAGCCTTACCAGCTGCCTTGTGTTGTGTGGAAACATCAGTCTCTGTTGCATGCATTCTGATCACTCTCCCCTGTTCTAAACGTGTGTGAAGCACTCACTCTGCACAAATGCTCCCACCGTGGTGTTTGTGAGCCCTGTCTCTGACACACAACCAGCATTCTCACGTGTGTGTAGCATCTCCCCAGAAATTGCTGGTTGTGAGTGAATGAAAAGAGGAGAAACATAGATGAGCAAAACGCAGACAGAGAAAATTCAGATTTCCATTGGTATTTTTCAAACCTCAGCAAAAGGGCAGGCAGGTGGGGAGCCTGTTAATCCACCTGGCTGGTTCCAATCTGTTGGGATCAAAGGGAAGACCCCCTATACACTCTGACAGTCCATAGCCGCTCTGTCAGGACCCCCTCATAATCCTTTTATGACTGCAGCACAAACATTAACTAATTTCACGAGACCAGATCCATCCACAGATCTCTCAGGGCAGACCTCATCTATCCACGGTTTGGACTCGATTCTCTCCGCTCTGAAAGGTCATAAAGGACTAAAGGAATCCAGGCATAGATGATCATTGTTGATCAATACCGCACGCTTCTCTCACCACTCTTGTTGCTTATTTGAAGATTAGGTTTTTCATATGACCCAATGTTTCATTTATAGATGTCACTATAGTTTTGAAATCGGTTTGCAGAACAAAACATTAACACAAAGCTCCATTGATAGTGATTGATAGGAATAACTATTCACAAACAATACTGTCATGGCTGCAGTCTGTCTTCTCTGTGAGACACTCGTGCTTTGATTACTAAAATAACACCCATAATGGACAATGGATGTTGAAAAATCAAGATAGCGTAATTTATTAGAGGATGGGGGAGCATTGTAAAAATCACAACATGTACAGCAAATTGTCAACAATCACTCAATGATTGGGATTTAAACCGAAACAAAGATGGCAATTAAAGTTCTTGTAATCTGAGCTAATTGAAAAATACAGGTCTTTATGCATTCAAATGGGAAGGAGGGCCATTGGATGGCCAATACACAACCATGATGTTAAAGTCTAGAACCATTCTCTTCCCTTCTCCTCCCTCCCTCTCTCTCTCTTTCTCTCTCTCTCTCACTCTCTCAATTCAATTCAATTTCAATTTCAATTTAAGGGCTTTATTGGCATGGGAAACGTATGTTAACATTGCCAAAGCAAGTGAAGTAGATAGTAAACAAAAGTGAAATAAACAATAAATATTAACAGTAAACATTATACTCAGAGGTTCCAAAAGAATAAAGACATTTCAAATGTCATATTATGTATATATACAGTGTTGTAACAATGTGCAAATAGTTAAAGTACAAATGGGAAAATAAATAAACATAAATATGGGTTGTATTTACAATGGTGTTTGTTCTTCACTGGTTGCCCCTTTCTTGTGGCAACAGGTCACAAATCTTGCAGCTGTGATGGCACACTGTGGTTTTTCACCCAGTAGATAAGGGAGTTTATCAAAATTGGGTTTGTTTTCTAATTCTTTGTGGATCGCTGTAATTTGAGGGAAATATGTGTCTCTAATATGGTCATACAGTTGGCAGGAGGTTAGGAAGTGCAGCTCAGTTTCCACCTCATTTTGTGGGCAGTGTGCACATAGCCTGTCTTCTCTTGAGAGCCAGGTCTGCCTACGACTGCCTTTCTCAATAGCAAGGCTATGCTCACTGAGTCAAAGCTTTCCTTAAGTTTGGGTCAGTCACAGTGGTCAGGTATTCTGCCACTGTGTATTCTCTGTTTAGGGCCAAATAGCATTCTAGTTTGCTCTGTTTTTTTGTTTGTTCTTTCCAATGTGTCAAGTAATTCTCTTTTTGTTTTCTCATGATTTGATTGGGTCTAATTGTGTTGTTGTTGTCCTGGGGCTCTGTGGGGTATGTTTGTGTTTGTGAACAGAGCCCCAGGACCAGCATACTTAGGGGACTCTTCTCCAAGTTCATCTCTCTGTAGGTGATGGCTTTGTTATGGAAGGTTTGGGAATCGCTTCCTTTTAAGTGGGTATAGAATTTAACGGCTATTTTCTGGATTTTGATAATTAGCGGGTATTGGCCTAATTCTCTCTCTCTCTCCCCCCTCCCTCTCTCTATTTGTTTATTTTCTCTATAGTACCCTGTACTGTGTTTCTTTCTAGAAGTTTAATGTAAGAAGTTGTTTTTCCAGATAGTCTCTGTTCCTCCAAGGCTGTGTGTTGAGTAGTGATCCATTACAGAATCACCTGTCCTGCTCGACCAGGAAGTGCCCTGCCCGCACTAACCTGTTACACCAACACATTTTACAATACAGGTGAGATGGCCAAGACATGTGTACTGTTTACAGTAAGGCAGTAGCATTGGGATGGTAATGGTAGTTTGGCCGTTTGGGCCTTCACTGGGTGGGAGATCTGAAAATTCACAAACAAGCATCTAATTAAAGCAGATTCTCTGAATGGACCGACATTGTTTAGACATGTTGTTTTGTTCCGACATTGTTTAGACATGTTGTTTTGTTCAGGCCCAGGACCACACCTTATTCCACCCACTGGTGCCAGTGTCAGACAGGTCTGTTTGGGTGAGGAGGAGGATTTCAGTCAGTTCGACAAGTGCATAAGAGGATATAAACCATGAAGACTAAGACCCTTTCATGTTGTAATACAATAAGTGAAGCATAAACACTAAATGTAAATCAGAAGGTATGGCTGCACCTCTAGCAGAATTCTGATGATGGACATTTTACAGGAAATTAAAATACTCTACATGGCGAGAAGCATACTCTACATTTTAAGTAGCGTCATAAACTCAGCAATAATACTATAATAAAAGCATGACAAGCTTTTTCTACACAATAGAGAGTACAACATGTGTATTCCTGAGAGACAGCTGTGTTGTAGCAGAGACTGATGTAAACACAGAGGGCGTGACACTGATTGACCTCAAAACGGGGGACTTCCTTCCTCATTGTCCTTCTAATTGGTGAGCTGTTAATAGGACCTGATCGTCCATTGGTGGTGTGGGTATGTGATTATTAGTAATTTCCAAATTAGATATGCATAGAATAAAGCTTAACTCATTGATGATCTGTGTTCTTTGCTGATAATTTGATATATTTGTCACTTTTCAGACATGATTGAGGAGGTAGAAATCATGCCCCATAAAAAAAAACGTTCAGGGGGATCTTTTTGACGAGAAAGCAACTATTTTATGAAGGAAGGGAGCAGTAAAATCACTCTGCTCCCATGTCAGTACAACACATCAACACCAACACAACACCAATAACTTTGTCATCAGTTTTAACTTTGCAATAAACACCAATAAGCAGCTAAGCAGGTTCAAAAAAGAGGAAGTGCATATGTGGTTTGAGGGAAATTAACAATGGCAATGGGGGGAGGGGGGGGGGGGGGTAATACGGATGGACAGACAAGGTGCCGCCTGGATCCCTCATCCTGTCAGTTAATGGCCATGTGTCTTCAGTGAGCTTTCCTGTTTTCCCACCTTGGTTTTCAAAATCATTGGGCAAGGATGGATGGGCTTGTGGAAAATCAACCTGGTTATAAAAAATATTCAAAAAATGTTTGAAGCCCTGCTGACTTCTATTATTACTCAATTAAACTGATTGATGACTAGATTCATTATAATATTGAGAAATGTCAAATACCATCTATCACAACAGAAACTAAGGCATACAGATGTTAATTAGCGTTGCTTTGGGTGGACATCGTTAGCAGAGATGCGATGCTTCCTTGGCCAGAACTGAATGTGCTCGGCTCGTGGCCCTCCGGATTTGGGCGCTCAGAGCTCATCCTCCCTGGGGTACAAAGCTCCTCTTCACAACATCCTCTATCCCATCCATTGTGAGAGAGGGGTGCCTCTGGGCACACGGCCCCCCATGCCCGTTACGGACCTAAATGCATCTCCTGTCATCGCCCATACCCAGTGCCAGTTCAGCTGGATGCATTCAGGTGCTTGTATCCTGCTAAAATATTCAAAAAGAAGAACTCTTGAATTTCAAAAAAATTAGACAAAAAGGGAACATTGCATTAAACCAATTCTCCCCAAACTCAAATGTTAAGTTCTGACATATAAGAATTGGACACATTCAGGAGATTTAGATAGTCTCACATGGCCAGCCTTCCAAATCTCGTCTCGTTGAAGTGAGAAGCCTGGGCTTCCGAGGCTATGACTTAGATAGATCAGTGATGCTCACACACAGAAACAATTGCATTATAATATATATCAGTGATGTTCTTCCATATTTCTCACCATGTCTCACCCAGTAGACCTCAAGCCCATTAAACATTATTGCCTCTAACCCTTGCCAGGTGCCCTTGACAGCTTCCTCGATTTGAGCACACATATCAATAGGGCCATTGCTGCACAAATATAACAGAACAAAGCTGCCTCAGTGATTACTTGGTGTGATGCTGTTCTCTGTCTACACCTCCTTCCTCTCACATACCCCCTCCCATTCTCCTGC
Organism: Coregonus lavaretus; assembly: GCF_964263955.1. Lineage (NCBI taxonomy): Eukaryota > Metazoa > Chordata > Actinopteri > Salmoniformes > Salmonidae > Coregonus > Coregonus lavaretus. The sequence goes on along the minus strand of NC_140001.1, from coordinate 21,210,956 downwards.
ATCGTGAATCCTAGGGCCTGTAGAGACAACCAACCACCGCCATATACCCCTCTCACCCCATCCTTTCTTCCTGACAGGTGCCCCAGTGTAGGTTAGCTTCATGTGCGAGCTAAGGCAAGCAGAGTGATGATCAAGAGATGCATGGCTGTTTTAAAAGTTGCAGTTGTGTATGCTATTGTAGTATAAAGTAATTACTTCAAGTTGCAAATACAAACTACAAATTGCAAACACCTACTCCAATTACATTTCCAGCAGAAACTTTTCTGTTGATGAAAATATACGTATTTTATGAAGCTGCCATCTGTTGACCAAAAATAGGTAACAGAGCAGTTTGCAATTCCCCACATTGGTCAGCAGATGGCAGCAGAGGTTGAAGAAAGAAATCCTTCCGCACCCTCAGCGCGAGCCGCGAACCAATTGAACCAATCAACGTCAACTTCCAGATTTAGGCTGCAGTTACACACCGTAGTACCACAGATAGAACAATGAGACAGATATTTCACTGGATGTATAAATGTGAAGCATCCGCTTGGCGTTTCCACTCAGTGGGAGAAGTGGGAGAAGATGGAAAGAGACGGATTTTGGCCAACATTCTGCACATTTTGTCATCGATGAAACATTTGATCTCAATACAGTTTTCTGTTCCCCAAACTAAAATCTGCTATGAACAGATTGGACTAAGGTTTGTAGACTTTACCCTTTGAAAACGTTTTTAAAAACGCGTGGTTTAGAAGGAGCGCAAAGTTATTGCACACGCGCACTTCACAGAGTAGGCGTTCCCTAACGGAAATATGCAGATGATGCTAGAACTCGCCAATAGGATCTCGCTAGCTCGTGCTTGGCTCTGCCCCCCTCCTTGCTTGTTCTGCCCACTATGGCTAGTTTGTTCTCATTTGAAACGACAGGCTCTGGTCTATCTTAGTTCAGTTATAAAAAATCTTCGGTAGTACCCGTACGAAATATGTTAATTTACTTTCCGTAGCAGGTTAGGATAATTAGGTTATGGTTAGGAAAAGGGTGAGCTAAAATGCAAAAAATATAAACTTTTGTAGTCAATTTGACATAAGCTGTAGGCTATACTATTTTTATTTTTTACATTTTAGTCATTTAGCAGACGCTTTTACCCAGAGCGACTTACAGTTAGTGAGTGCATTCATTTTCATACTGCCCCCCGTGGGAATCGAACCCACAACCTTGGCGTTGCAAACGCCATGCTCTACCAACTGAGCTACACGGGACTATCTATCTTGACATATATACACAATCAGTTAGGAAAGCAAAGGCTAGCTTTTTCAAACAGAAATTTGCATCCTGTAGCACTAACTAATAAGAGCACCTCCTCCCAGCTACCAACTGCACTGAGGCTAGGAAACACTGTCACCACCGATAAATCTACGATAATCGAGAATTTCAATAAGCATTTTGCTACGTCTGGCCATGCTTTCCACCTGGCTACCCCTACCCCGGCCACCAGCTCTGCACCCTCCGCTGCAACTTACCCATGCCCCCCCCCGAAAAACATTTGAGAAGACAACTGTCAACAGTTGTCTATAGGGAAGGGCCTTCTATGATGTAGACCAGTCTGTTTAGCTAACATGGTTGAGTTGTGCCACGTGAAATTGCACTTGAAAACAAGGATGTAAAGCAGTGAGTGAGCAATGGGTTGTTTTAATGGTTGTTTTGAACAATATATCGCTGTTTATTGTTCACCTTGTGAAGTGTATTGTGCTAATGATTTTAAAGTGTTATTATTTTCCCAAGACAGTCTTTTAACATTAATAATAACATGAAATAACATTAATATTTTCCATGACAACATGTTGAGCCTAGAAAATAGAATTAGAATTTATAACAAAGTAAAGTGGTTCGTGAAGCATATTGTAAATCTCAGCTGTGATACTAGAGCAGAAATTGTTCTATTTATGTTATATTTCCATACATTTATATACATTGTGAATTATGTATATCATTTAAACATGGGTTTTTTAAACAAAGTAATTATTGATGATTTTGAAATCCACCCCATTTCTATGAGCTTCTTTTACTGGCCAAACCAAGGGGGATGAAGTCGCTCCAACCCTTTCAGGAGGTACCTCTTAAATCTAATTAATTATTAGGAATAAGATAGATTAAACAGATTAACAGATCTAACATAAGCAATATAGTTTGTATTTGTATTTTTGTATTTATTAAGGATCCCCATTAGCTGCTGCCAAGGCAGCAGCAACTCTTCCTGGGGTCCAGCAACATTAAGGCAGCTACAGTGAGGGAAAAAAGTATTTGATCCCCTGCTGATTTTGTACGTTTGCCCACTGACAAATAAATTATCAGTCTATAATTTGAATGATAGGTTTATTTGAACAGTGAGAGACAGAATAACAACAAAAAAGGGCCAGCCATGCTGCCCTATTCTGAGCCAATTGTAATTTTCAGAGGTCCCTCTTTGTGGCACCTGACCACACAACTGAACAGTAGTCCAGGTGCGACAAAACTAGGGCCTGTAGGACTTGCCTTGTTGATAGTGTTGTTAAAAAGGCAGAGCAGCGCTTTATTATGGACAGACTTCTCCCCGTCTTAGCTACTGTTGTATCAACATGTTTTGACCATGACCGTTTACAATCCAGGGTTACTCCAAGCAGTTTAGTCACCTCAACTTGCTCAATTTCCACATAATTGAGGTTTAGGGTTTAGTGAATGATTTGTCCCAAATACAATGCTTTTAGTTTGTGAAATATTTAGGACTATCTTATTCCTTGCCACCCATTCTGAAACTAACTGCAGCTCTTTGCTAAGTGTTGCAGTGATTTCACTCGCTGTAGTAGCTGACGTGTATAGTGTTGAGTCATCTGCGTACATAGACACACTGGCTTTACTCAAAGCCAGTGGCATGCCATTAGTAAAAATTGAAAAAAGGAAGGGGGGAATTCCTGATTCTACCTGGATTATGTTGGAGAGGCTTCCATTAAAGAACACCCTCTGTGTTCTGTTAGACAGGTAACTCTTTATCCACAACATAGCAGGGGGTGTAAAGCCATAACACGTACCAGTCAAAAGTTTGGACACACCTACTCATTCAAGGGTGAGGGATTTGCTCCAGACACCCGACAGGGCCCTCATCCCCGTCATTTGCAGTAGGAATAAAAGGAGATATCGCGGAAGGAGATCTAGGTGCTTGGTAAGGAGCCGGCGACGAGTGGCTAATCTGCCTTTGCCATCGATACGATTGGCCAACTTACAATCGCTTGATAATAAAATGGACGAAATACAGGCACGAATATCCTACCAACGGGACATTAAAAACTGTAATATCTTATGTTTCACCGAGTCGTGACTGAACGATGACATGAATAACATACAGCTGGTGGGTACACTATCGGCAGGATAGAACAGCAGCCTCTGGTAAGACAAGGGGTGGCAGTCTATGTATATTTGTAAACAACAGCTGGTGCACAATATGTAAGGAAGTCTCAAGGTTTTGCTCACCTGAGGTAGAGTATCTCATGATAAGCTGTAGACCACACTATCTACCAAGATAGTTTTCATCTTTATTTTTCGTAGCTGTCTATTTACCACCACAAACCGATTCTGGCATTTAAACAGGTCAACATTCACAAGGCCGCAGGGCCAGACGGATTACCAGGACGTGTACTCCGAGCATGCGCTGACCAACTGGCAAGTGTCTTCACTGACATCTTCAACCTCTCCCTGTCTGAGTTTGTAATACCAACATGTTTCAAGCAGACCACCATAGTCCCTGTGGCCAAGAACACTAAGGGAACCTGCCTAAATGACTACCGACCCGTAGCACTCACGTCTGTAGCCATGAAGTGCTTTGAAAGGCTGGTCATGGCTCACATTAACACCATTATCCCAGAAACCCTAGACCCACTCCAATTTGCATATCGCCCCAACAGATCCACAGATGATGCAATCTCTATTGCGCTCCACACTGCCCTTTCACACCTGGACAAAAGGAACACCTATGTGAGAATGCTATTCATTGACTACAGCTCAGTGTTCAACACCATAGTGCCCTCAAAGCTCATCACTAAGCTAAGGACCCTGGGACTAAACACCTCCCTCTGCAACTGAATCCTGGACTTCCTGACGGGCCGCCCCCAGGTGGTAAGGGTAGGTAACAACACATCTGCCACGCTGATCCTCAACACGGGGACCCCTTAGGGGTGCGTGCTCAGTCCCCTCCTGTACTCCCTGTTCACTCATAACTGCATGGCCAGGCACAACTCCAACACCATCATTAAGTTTGCTGACGACACAACAGTGGTAGGCCTGATCACCGACAACAACGAGACAGCCTATATGGAGGAGGTCAGAGACCTGGCCGTGTGGTGCCAGGACAACAACCTCTCCCTCAATGTGATCAAGACAAAGGAGATGATTGTGGACTACAGGAAAAAGAAGAGGGCCGAGCACGCCCCCATTTTCATCGACGGGGCTGTAGTGGAGCAGGTTGAGAGCTTCAAGTTCCTTGGTGTCCACATCACCAACAAACTAACATGGTCCAAGCACACCAAGACAGTCGTGAAGAGGGAGACTGAAAAGATTTGGCATGGGTCCTCAGATCCTCAAAAGGTTCTACAGCTGCACCATCGAGAGCATCCTGACTGGTTGCATCACTGCCTGGTATGGCAACTGCTGGTGTCCTTTAGTAGTGGTTTCTTTGCAGCAATTCAACCATGAAGGCCTGATTCACACAGTCCCCTCTGAACAGTTTATGTTGAGATGTGTCTGTGACTTGAACTCTGTGAAGCATTTATTTGGGCTGCAATTTCTGAGTTTGGTAACTCTAATGAACTTATCCTCTGCAACAGAGGTAACACTGGGTCTTACATTCCTGTGGTGGTCTTCATGAGAGCCAGTTTCATCATAGCGCTTGATGGTTTTTGCGACTGCACTTTTTCCGTATTGACTGACCTTCATGTCTTAAAGTAATGATGGACTGTCGTTTCTCTTTGCTTATTTGAGCTGTTCTTGCCATAATATGGACTTGGCTTTTACCAAATAGGGCTATCTTCTGTATACCCCCCCCCCCCCCCCCCCCCCCCACAAATTAACTTTTTAAGAAGGCACACCTGTTAATTGAAATGCATTCCAGGTGACTACCTCATGAAGCTGGTTGAGAGAAAGCCAAGACTGGGCAAAGCTGTCATCAAGGCAAAGGGTGGCTATTTGAAGAATCTCAAATATAAAATAGATTTGTTTAACACTTTTTTGGTTACTACATGATTCCATATGTGTTATTTCATAGTTTTGATGCCTTCACTATTATTCTACAATGTAAAAATTTGTAAAAATACAGAAAAACCCTTGAATGAGTAGGTGTGTCCAAACTTTTGACTGGTAGTGTACGTTTTTCCATCAGCAGACTATGATCGATAATGTGAAAAGCCGCAATGAAGTCTAACAAAACAGCTCCCACAATCTTTTTATCATCAATTTCATTTGTGTAAGTGCCGTGCTTGTTGAATGTCCTTCACTATAAGCGTTCTGAAAGTCTGTTGTCAATTTGTTTACAGTAAAATAGCATTGTTTCTGTTTCTGGTTCCAAAAGTTCCACAGTGTCCGGTGGGTCGGACGTACGTTCCGCTCGAGGTTCAGGATCGACTTATTTATTGGGCTCACACGTCACCCTCCTCTGGACATCCAGGTATTGGCCGGACAGTGCACTGCCTTAGCGCGAAGTACTGGTGGCCAACGTTAGCCAGGGATGTGAGGGTTTATGTCTCCTCCTGTTCGGTGTGCGCCCAGTGTAAGGCGCCCAGACATCTGCCCAGGGGTAAGTTACAACCCCTGCCCGTTCCACAACGACCCTGGTCTCACCTTTCGGTGGATTTTGTTATATACCTTCCCCCCTCTCAGGGGAATACCACCATACTGATCGTTGTGGATCGGTTCTCTAAAGCCTGTCGTCTTCTCCCAATGCCAGGTCTTCCTACTGCCTTGCAGACCGCTGAGGCACTCTTCACCCACGTCTTCCGGCATTACGGGGTACCCGAGGATATAGTGTCTGATCGAGGTCCCCAGTTCACCTCCCGAGTCTGGAGAGCGTTCATGGAGCACTTGGGGGTCTCGGTGAGCCTTACCTCGGGGTACCACCCGGAGAGTAATGGGCAGGTAGAACGAGTGAACCAGGATGTGGGTAGGTTTCTGAGGTCGTATTGCCAGGGCCGGCCGGAGGAGTGGGCGAGGTATATTCCCTGGGCAGAGATGGCCCAGAACTCTCTCCGCCACTCCTCCACCAACCTAACCCCTTTCCAATGTGTGTTGGGTTACCAGCCGGTTCTGGCACCGTGGCATCAGAGCCAGATCGAGGCCCCTGCGGTGGATGAGTGGGTAAGGCACTCGGAGGAGATGTGGAACGCTGCACACGTCCATCTGCAGCGGGCCATCCGTCGACAGAAGGCGAGCGCCGATCTCCACCGCAGTGAGGGGCCGGTGTACGCACCTGGAGATCGAGTCTGGCTCTCGACCAGAAACCTACCCCTCCGCCTGCCCTGCCGGAAGCTGGGTCGGCGGTTTGTGGGGCCTTTTAAAGTCCTGAGGAGATTGAACGAGGTGTGTTACAGGTTACTACTGCCTATTGAGTATAAGAATATTAACTCCTCGTTCCATGTGTCTCTTCTCAGGCCGGTGGTAGCTGGTCCACTCCAGGAAGATGAGATTGCAGAGACTCCTCCGCCCCCACTGGACATCGAGGGGGCTCCGGCGTACACAGTTCGGTCCATCTTGGATTCGAGACGCCGGATGGGGGGTCTCCAATATCTTGTGGAGTGGGAGGGGTACGGCCCGGAGGAGCGGTGCTGGGTGCCGAGGAGGGACATCCTAGACCCGTCTCTCCTGACAGAGTTCCACCGTAGTCACCCTGCGCGCCCTGCTCCGCGTCCTCCTGGTCGTCCCCGAGGCCGGGGTCGGCGCGCGGCTCTGTCACGGTTTCGGCCGAGGCTGCTTCTCCTCCTTGCTCGGGCAGACTTCGGCGGTCGTCGTCCCCGGAGTACTAGCTACCACCGTTGTATGTTTTCGATGTTCGTTTGGTTTTGTCTTAATGTTGTACACCTGTTGTCGTTTAGCGTTGATTATGTGTCCTTTAAGTTCTCGTTTTGTTTGTCAGGTGTTGTGTGTGATTGCGCTACCTGTCTACTGAGACTGTGTTTGGTTTTTCTCCGTTGTTGTAGGAGAGGTTTCCGCACGTGTGTGCGCGTTAGTATTTTCTTTGCTAGTTTACGCCTGTGTGCGTAATCGCTCGTCTCCGGGCTCCTTTTGGCTCGTGTTGTGTTTGGAGTACTAAAGTCTGTTGGACGAAGCTTCTGTGTCCTGCGCCTGATTCCTGCACCACATCCACATACAGCACTCTTGACACTGATCATGTCTTTTTCAGTGGGCAAACGTACAAAATCAGCAGGGGATCAAATACTTTTTTCCCTCACTGTATAATTTCTCTTTGTTTCATAGTATAGTTTCTTCTTCATTTTATTCAGTTTAGTCACATGATTTCTCAATTTACAGTACATTTTCCAATCGGTTGTGCAGCCAGACATATTTGCCATTCCTTTTGCCTCATCCCTCTCATCCCTCTCAACCATACAATTTTTAAATTCCTCATCAATCCACAGGTATTTAACAGTTTTTACAGTCATTTTCTTAATGGGTGCATGCTTATTATTAACTGGAATAAGCAATTTACTTAAATGTGTCAAGTGCAGCATCTGGTTGCTCCTCATTACACACCACAGAGCAAAAAATATTTTTTACCTCAACAACATAGGAATCACTACAAAACGTATTGAATGACCTCTTATACATTATATATATAAGGGATCGGGGTTTGGCTGGGTCTAGACAGAGTCTGACACTCCCCCGATCTACAGAGAGGGGAGTCATCAGACTCGATCTGTTTCACCTGAGTTCTGAGCACACCTGTCAGTAATTAGAGTTAGGATATAAGGTGTGCTCAGAAGTTCAGTCGGTGCGAGGTATTGTTCCATTGTGACTTGCTAAGCGTTTTGTTCAGAGAGAGAGAGAGAGAGAGAGAGAGAGAGAGAGAGAGAGAGAGAGAGAGAGAGAGAGAGAGAGAGAGAGAGAGAGAGAGAGAGAGAGAGAGAGAGAGAGAGAGAGAGAGAGAGAGAGAGAGAGAGAGAGAGAGAGAGAGAGAGAGAGAGAGAGAGAGAGAGAGAGAGAGAGAGAGAGAGAGAGAGAGAGAGAGAGAGAGAGAGAGAGAGAGTGTTTGTTATTTTGATTACCAGTGTATCAGACCTGTGCTTCGTTGTTTGACTCCCCGAATTGCTTAATCCTCTGCTTGTTTCTCCCAGTGATTACCGTACTCTGATCCTGTGCCCGTGCCCTCGACTACGACTACGCCCGCTCCCTTGGTACCTCTGCCTGTCTCTGCCTTGCCCGGTCACAGCTCGCCCGACCACGATTAAGCTATTCCCTTGTCTGTACTTTAATAAAACATCGCAATTCTGCGATTGGATCTTACCACTCTGTCCGAGTATTCATTACAGAATACCTCGCCTCAACCATGGATCCAGCGGAATTACAGAGGCGATGGGAGATACAGGAGAAACGGATGGATGAACTCCTGCAGCTACTCAACGCTGGTGCGGCTGAAGGCACCACCCCGAGCACGGTCAGTCCTCGTCATGCACCTCCGATTTCTCTACCGACAAAGTACGACGGGGAACCTGGCAAATGTCAGGGGTTTCTACTCCAGACGTCCCTGTATACGTCCTATAATCGTACTATGTTTCCCGATGACCGTAGCAGGGTGGATTTCATGATTTCTCTGCTAACGGGAAGAGCACTGGATTGGGCTACTGCGCTGTGGGCAGCTGAGGTCCCCGAGTTGAATGCGGAAGTTCAGTTTAAGAAACTGTTCCGAGAGGTGTTCGACCACCCAGTATCTGGGCGTAGTGTGGGAGACCAACTATGCGAACTTCAGCAGGGCCGTCGCACAGTAGCCGACTACGCATTAGAGTTCCGTACAATAGCAGCCGGTAGCGGATGGAGCGAGACTGCTTTGCGCACCGTTTTCCGAAGAGGGCTGCGCAAAGAAGTGCAGACTGAGTTGGCTTGTCGGGGAGATATCACTGCGCTGCATGAGTTTATCAACATAGCCATCTCTATTGATAATTTGTTAGTGCAACACAAGGTATCCGCAGTCCGGGAGCCCTCGGTCACTGATCCTAAGCAATCGACAGAGCGGAGGAGAGAATCTGAGGAGGAACCCATGCAACTGGGACGGTCACCCTTACAAAGCTCGGTGAGACAACAACGTCGGCAAGACGGACTATGCCTGTACTGTGGTCAGTCGGGTCATTTCATTCGTCAATGTCCGGTACGACCAAACCGTACCCCAGAATATCGCCTCGGAACTGCCAAACCGGTGAGTGAGACTCAAGTTTTCAACATTACATCTAAACAAATGTATGTGCCAGTTACCTTATCTGTCGGAGAGAGAGTGCGCAGGTTGGAAGGTCTTATTGATTCCGGGGCGGCTGCCAGTTTTATGGATGTGGGTCTCGCTGAGGAATTGGGAGTACAACTTATCCCAATTCAACCACCCCTGCGAGACAACTCGCTAGACGGTGAGCCCATGGGTCTAGACAGAGTCTGACACTCCCCCGATCTACAGAGAGGGGGAGTCATCAGACTCGATCTGTTTCACCTGAGTTCTGAGCACACCTGTCAGTAATTAGAGTTAGGATATAAGGTGTGCTCAGAAGTTCAGTCGGTGCGAGGTATTGTTCCATTGTGACTTGCTAAGCGTTTTGTTCAGAGAGAGAGAGTTTGTTATTTTGATTACCAGTGTATCAGACCTGTGCTTCGTTGTTTGACTCCCCGAATTGCTTAATCCTCTGCTTGTTTCTCCCAGTGATTACCGTACTCTGATCCTGTGCCCGTGCCCTCGACTACGACTACGCCCGCTCCCTTGGTACCTCTGCCTGTCTCTGCCTTGCCCGGTTTTGACCACAGCTCGCCCGACCACGATTAAGCTATTCCCTTGTCTGTACTTTAATAAAACATCGCAATTCTGCAATTGGATCTTACCACTCTGTCCGAGTATTCATTACAATATAAGGCCCAGCCTTTGGAACTTTGGGTTTCCTAGATATGGCTGTTTTATTGTGATCACTACAGCCGATGGATTTGGATACTGCTTTAAATCAAATTTCTACAGCATTAGTAAAGATGTGTTCAATACATGTTGATGATTTCATTCCTGTGCTGTTTGTAACTACCCTGGTAGGTTCACTGATAACCTGAACCAGCTTGCAGGCACTGGTTACAGTTTGAAGCTTTTTCTTGAGTGGGCAGCCTGATGTAAGCCAGTCAATATTTAAATCACCCAGAAAATATACCTCTCTGTTGATATCACATACATAATCAAGCATTTCACACGTTATCCAGATACTGACTGTTAGCACATGGTGGTCTATAGCAGCGTCCCACAAGAATGTGCTTTAGGTAAGGCAGATTAACCTGTAGCCATATTACTTCAACAGTATTTAACATTTATATGCAACATACTGTAAGTGAAAGTACTATTTCACTTATAGTGAAAATATAATGTAAACAACTGCATCCCACCTGATTTTGAGCCCACTAACTCAACCATTCTGTGTGGCTGGCTGCACTGACTTCAGATAAGGCATCTTATGAGAAGGTTACATGTAGCCTATTCCTGTCTGAGCGTTGGTGTGGAGAGGCTTTTTGCGATTGTGACGTGGGGGGCAGGTAGGGGGCAGGAGTGATGGTACATGGTGCTCCGAGAAGAGAGAACAAGGAAGTCTGGATCCTTGAGGAGAAGCAGAGTACTGTTATCCCTGGAGGAGCTTAAGGTCTCTGATTTAGAGTGAGGCAAGAGGACAATCGGGGGACATGTCTTGGGGGTGAGAGTTGTCATGGTTCTGCTCAGAACTCTGGTCTTACCAGGGCCCAGTAAGGGTGTTGCTGGAAACTTCTTCTTCTTCTCAAGACTTCTGGTCTCTGACTACTCTGCTTGATACATCTGCTGGAGTATACTGTGGGAGTGTGTTTGCCTGTTCTTCACCTTGGACTCCAGACCCTTCAGAACCTGGTCTGTGTAGACTTGCATTTCTTTCCGCAGTTGGGTGATCTGCTCTTTAAACTCACCCCTCAGTACCTCTTTACTGGCCTCCAGCTCCCATTGAAAAAACGCTATAAGCTCCTCCCTTTTGACATCCATCTTACCTGTACACTCGTCTTCCAAAATCTCTGCACCTGCCTTCTCAGTGTCATTGGGGCCGTTCACCTTTGCCATCTCCAGCTCTCTGCTTTTGACCTTCTGAACTAGTTCCAGAATGGCATTCCTTGGGACGTTCATGCCCAGCTGTGATTTGACCTGCTTGCGCACCTGCTGGAAAACAGACTGCATCTTTGCTTGAGTAGTCCTCTCTGCAGGGATGCAGTCCTCCAAGCCTTCGTCACTGAGACTGACAGAATTAATCAGGAGAGAGATGGGTTGAGAAACGTCCACTGCTTTGTCAAGAGACTCCTCTCCATCCTGTTCTCCTGGTGTCCCCGCATCCAGTTGCTGTGGTGGTTTATCTGAAGATAACTCACTCATTGTTATACCTCAACTCTGTGCTTGGTCTGTGCTGATGTCTTGTTCTCCTGCACTGAATAGATACACTGATCTGTAAACTGATTGACTATACACTGTTCTCTAAACCGTGTGACTACAAGGGTCTTAATTGCCTGAGGTGTTGCTTATTTCCCCTAAGGGGTCTAGATGTCATGGGAATACACTGAAATCTGCCTCATATTCAGTTATATGAATAGTTCTCACAAACCTGGAATTTGTCACAGGCCTTTGTGTTTAAAGTGAAAAATCACTTTTGTATGTTCTAATAGTTTGGATACTTTAGGCTTAGAAGTAATAACAGCCTTTGTAACACAGTCTAATTGATTAACTAGGCTAAGTCACATTTCACTAAGTCACTGGACCGTCATACAGATACTGTACCTCATACTTTCAGGAGCCATGTGGGATCCAAGTGTTCCATTGCCTTAGACATGAGGGAACAGGAGGAAGAACACTACTTGTCTCATGTAACTACATTGCCTTGCAAAAGTATTCATCCCCCTTGGCGTTTTTCCTATTTTGTTGCATTACAACCTGTAATTTAAATGGATTTTTATTTGGATTTCTTGTAATGGACATACACAAAATAGTACAAATTGGTGAAGTGAAATGAAAAAAAGTATAAAAATAAAATAACGGAAAAGTGGTGCGTGCATATGTATTCACCCCCTTTGCTATGAAGCCCCTAAATAAGATCTGGTGCAACCAATTACCTTCAGAAGTCCCATAAATAAAGTACACCTGTGTGCAATCTAAGTGTCACATGATCTGTCACATGATCTCAGTATATATACACCTGTTCTGAAAGGCCCCAGAGTCAGCAACACCACTATGCAAGGGGCACCACCAAGCAAGCGGCACCATGAAGACCAAGGAGCTCTCCAAACAGGTCAGGGACAAAGTTGTGGAGAAGTACAGATCAGGGTTGGGTTATTAAAAAATATCAGAAACTTTGAAAATCCCACGGAGCAACATTCAATCCATTATAAAAAAAAATTGAAAGAATATGGTACCACAACAAACCTACCAAGAGAGGGCTACCCACCAAAACTCATGAACCAGGCAAGGAGGGCATTAATCAGAGAGGCAACAAAGAGACCAAAGATAACCCTGAAGGAGCTGCAAAGCTCCACAGCAGAGATTGGAGTATCTGTCCATAGGACCACTTTGGGTTCCAAGATGGCGTAGCAGTGCGGTCGTGTACTCTGTAGCATGTTTTTTGTTTAGTTTAGTTTTTTTGTAGATATTTCCCTATCACACTTTTCATCCTTCTACTAAATATACTTTCCTGCAACCCGCCTCACTCAATGTGGAACGGATTCTATTATTTACTTACCTTTTATCTAGAATCTCCAGTTGAAACAAGCTAGTTTTCACCCAGAACATCGGATTTTCTGCCGGAATAACTGAATCACTGGACCTTAACACCGGATCGCAAACAGCTAGCCGCAACCGAATGGATGTTGCTGTTGGCTAATCACCACTGCCCCCGAAGCAAGCACCAGTTAGCCTTGAGCTAGCCTCGAGCCAGGCCCATTGTCACGGATGCCGCCGAGGCTGCTCCTCCTCCTTGCTCGGGCAGGCTTCGGCGTTCGTCGTCCCCGGAGTACTAGCTACTACCGCTCGATGTTTTCGATGTTTGTTTTGTAATGTCTAGTTGGTACACCTGTTTCGTATTCTGTATTGATTATGTTACATATAAGTTCCCTTGTTTTATGTTTGCCTTTGTGTGTTATTGTCCGCGTGTCCTGTATGTATGGTTGGCATTGATCATCCTGTTTATTACGCACTCCGCGTATTATCCTCCTCTTGTGTTTTGGAGGCTTTTGTTTTGTGCGTATTTTTGGAAAGTAAAGCAGTCGTTACTGATCTTCTGTGTCCTGCGCCTGACTTCACCGCTGCATACACTTCAGCACTTTGACAGAATAACACACCACCCATGGAGTCAGCAGGAGCAGCGGCGGTGACCGAGTCACTGGAGGATCGGGTCAGCAGCCAGGACGCCATGATCCATAGACTCGGCTCCGCCATGCAAGATGTGATGGACACCCTGCGCCGATGGGAAAGAGGAGGCTTGCCCACACCTCCTCCTACATTACCACCACCATCGGCCAGCCCCTTCGTACCATCTCTGGAGTCCAGTGGGATTCGGCTCTCGCTCCCGAGGGCATATGATGGCACCGCAGCCGGGTGTCAGGGGTTCCTACTTCAAGTGGAACTCTACCTGGCAACCATACACCCGGCACCCTCGGGATACGAGAGCGTTTCCGCCCTCATCTCCTGTCTATCCGGCAAGGCGTTGGAGTGGGCCAATACCGAATGGAGGGGAATAGACGCCGCCACCATCAGCTACGCTGAGTTCTCCCGCCGCTTCAGGGCTGTTTTCGATCATCCTCCAGAGGGTAAAGCGGCGGGGGAGCGTCTGTTCCACCTCCGACAGGGGAAGAGGAGCGCACAAGAGTTCGCCCTGGACTTCCGGACTCTAGCGGCGGATGCGGGGTGGAATGAGAGGGCCCTCATCGACCACTATCGGTGCAGCCTGCGAGAGGACGTTCGACGAGAGTTGGCCTGCAGGGACACCAGTCTAAACTTCGATCAGTTGGTGGACATGTCGATCCGTCTGGATACCCTGCTGGCTACCCGCGGACGTCCGGAGTTGGGGCCGTCCATTCCATCCCCCAGCACCTCCGAGCCGAGCCCTATGGAGCTCGGGGGTGCTGGCGCTAGAGAGAGGAGGAGAGAGATCCGGAGGGAGGCCGTCCTCTGCACCAACTGTGGCCGTAGAGGACACACTGCGGTTCGGTGCTGGGGAGGGCCTCCAGGGGATCGAGGCAACAGGTCACGCACTGGGGAGTCATTCCAGGTGAGTAGGCGCCCAACTCACCCAGAGCTCTCTGTTGTTCACCTGTGTATACCAGTAGTATTTCCCCAGGTTGCATCTCATTCCCAGCATAAGGCGCTAGTCGATTCAGGCGCAGCTGGGAATTTTATTGATCGTAATTTTTGTGTTAAGTTAGGGATTCCCCTCCTACCAGTAGATGTGCCCTTTCCTATTCATGCCCTAGATAGCCGTCCGTTGGGATCTGGGTTGATTAGGGAGGTCACAGCGCCACTAAAGATGAAGACGCAGGGGGGTCATGAGGAGATCATTCAGTTGTATCTGATCGACTCTCCTGCGTATCCCGTGGTGCTGGGACTTCCTTGGTTAATCTCCCATGACCCCACCATTTCGTGGCAACAGAGGGCTCTCAAGGAGTGGTCTGACCAGTGTGTCGGGCAGTGTCTAGGTGTTTCCGTAGGGGCGACCACGGTGGAAAGTCCGAACCAAGTGCCCGCACTGCACATTCCTCCTGAGTATGATGATTTGGCACTCGTGTTCAGCAAGACGAGGGCGACGCGATTGCCACCTCATAGACAGGGGGATTGTGCGACAGACCTCCAGGCAGGTGCTGCACTTCCGCGTAGTCATGTGTATCCTCTGTCTCAAGAGGAGACGGCGGCTATGGAGACATACATAGCCGAGTCTCTGAGACAGGGATACATACGGCCCTCCACTTCTCCTGCGTCCTCAAGTTTCTTTTTTGTGAAGAAGAAGGATGGAGGGTTGCGCCCGTGTATTGATTACCGTAGTCTCAATAAGATCACTGTTAAATACAGTTATCCTCTCCCTCTGATTGCGAGTATGACGGAATCATTACACAGAGCGCGTTTCTTCACAAAACTGGATCTCAGGAGCGCCTACAACTTGGTGCGCATTAGGGATTGAGATGAATGGAAGACAGCATTTAGTACCACCTCGGGTCACTATGAGTATCTCGTCATGCCATACGGGTTAATGAATGCTCCTTCAGTCTTCCAAGCCTTTGTGGACGAGATCTTCCGGGATTTGCATGGGCAGGGTGTAGTGGTGTATATTGACGACATTCTAGTGTACTCTTCTACACGAGCCGAGCATGTAGCCCTGGTGCGTCGAGTGTTGGGTAGGCTGTTGGAGCATCACTTGTATGTCAAGGCAGAGAAATGTCTGTTTTTCCAGGAGTCCATCTCCTTCCTGGGCCATCGGTTGTCCGCGTCAGGGGTGGAGATGGAGATTGACCGCGTTTCAGCCGTGCGTAATTGGCAGACTCCAACCACGGTTAAGGAGGTGCAGCGGTTTTTGGGTTTTGCCAATTACTACCGGAGGTTTATCCGGGGTTTTGGACAGGTAGCAGCTCCCATCACCTCCCTGCTGAAGGGGGGCCCGGTGCGTTTGCAGTGGTCGGCTGAGGCGGACAGGGCGTTTGGACAACTGAAGGACCTGTTCACCTCGGCTCCGGTGCTGGCGCATCCGGACCCCGCTTTAGCGTTCCAGGTGGAGGTGGACGCGTCAGAGGCCGGTATTGGGGCTGTACTGTCTCAACGCTCAGGCACGCCTCCTAAACTCTGGCCCTGCGCTTTTTACTCTAAGAAGCTCAGCCCGGCAGAACGTAATTATGACGTGGGGGACAGGGAGCTGCTAGCCGTGGTTCAAGCCCTAAAGGTGTGGAGGCATTGGCTTGAGGGGGCTCAACACCCTTTTCTCATTCTGACTGACCATCGTAACCTGGAGTACATCCGGGCAGCTAGGAGACTGAACCCTCGTCAGGCTAGGTGGGCCATGTTTCTGGCCCGGTTTGTTTTTAAGCTCACTTACATCCCAGGGTCCCAGAACGTTAAGGCAGACGCCCTGTCCCGGCGATATGACACAGAGGAGAGGTCCATTGAGCCCACTCCCATACTGCCGGAGTCTTGTCTGGTGGCACCAGTGGTGTGGGAGGTCGATGCGGAAATCGAGCGGGCGTTACGTACCGACCCTACTCCTCCAGAGTGTCCAGTGGGGCGGACATACGTTCCGCTCGAGATTCGTGATCGTCTCATTTATTGGGCTCATACATCACCCTCCTCTGGACATCCTGGTATTGGCCGGACAGTGCACTGCCTTAGTGAAAAGTACTGGTGGCCAACATTGGCTAAGGACGTGAGGGTTTATGTCTCCTCCTGCTCGGTGTGCGCTCAGTGTAAGGCGCCTAGACACCTGCCCAGGGGGAAGTTACAACCCCTACCCGTTCCACAACGGCCGTGGTCTCACCTATCGGTAGACTTTGTCACGGACCTTCCCCCCTCCCAGGGGAATACCACTATTCTGGTCGTTGTGGATCGGTTCTCTAAGGCCTGTCGTCTCATCCCAATGCCGGGTCTCCCTACTGCCCTACAGACTGCTGAGGCTTTGTTTACCCACGTCTTCCGGCACTACGGGGTACCCAAGGATATAGTGTCTGATCGGGGTCCCCAATTCACCTCTAGAGTCTGGAGGGCGTTCATGGAACACTTGGGGGTCTCGGTTAGCCTTACCTCAGGTTTCCACCCTGAGAGTAATGGGCAGGTGGAGAGAGTGCACCAGGATGTGGGTAGGTTTCTGAGATCTTATTGCCAGGACCGGCAGGAGGAGTGGTCGGGGTATATCCCCTGGGCAGAGATTGCCCAGAACTCCCTTCGCCATTCCTCTACGAATCTGACCCCTTTCCAGTGTGTGTTGGGGTATCAGCCGGTTCTGGCACCATGGCATCAGAGCCAGATCGAGGCTCCTGCGGTGGATGAGTGGTTTCGGCGCTCGGAGGAGACATGGAACGCTGGGCATGTACATCTGCAGCGGGCTATCCGTAGGCAGAAGGCGAGCACCGATCTCCACCGCAGTGAGGGTCCAGTGGACGCACCTGGAGATCGAGTCTGGCTCTCGACTCGAAACCTGCCCTTTCGCCTGCCCTGCCGGAAGCTGGGTCGGCGGTTTGTGGGGCCATTTAAAGTCCTGAGGAGATTGAACGAGGTATGTTACAGGTTACAACTGCCTAATGATTATCACATTAACCCCTCGTTCCATGTGTCTCTCCTCAGGCCGGTGGTAGCTGGTCCACTCCAGGACAATGAGATACGGGAGACTCCTCCGCCCCCACTGGACATCGAGGGGGCTCCGGCGTACTCAGTCCGGTCCATCGTGGATTCGAGACGTCGGATGGGGGGTCTGCAGTATCTCGTGGAGTGGGAGGGGTACGGTCCGGAGGAACGGTGCTGGGTGCCTAGGAGGGACATCTTAGATCCCTCCCTCCTGACGGAGTTCCACCGGTCATCCCAAGCGCCCTGCTCCGCGTCCTCCTGGCCGTCCCCGAGGCCGGGGTCGGCGCACGGCTGGAGCCGCGCGTCAAGGGGGGGTTACTGTCACGGATGCCGCCGAGGCTGCTCCTCCTCCTTGCTCGGGCAGGCTTCGGCGTTCGTCGTCCCCGGAGTACTAGCTACTACCGCTCGATGTTTTCGATGTTTGTTTTGTAATGTCTAGTTGGTACACCTGTTTCGTATTCTGTATTGATTATGTTACATATAAGTTCCCTTGTTTTATGTTTGCCTTTGTGTGTTATTGTCCGCGTGTCCTGTATGTATGGTTGGCATTGATCATCCTGTTTATTACGCACTCCGCGTATTATCCTCCTCTTGTGTTTTGGAGGCTTTTGTTTTGTGCGTATTTTTGGAAAGTAAAGCAGTCGTTACTGATCTTCTGTGTCCTGCGCCTGACTTCACCGCTGCATACACTTCAGCACTTTGACACCCATATCCCGGCTATCTACCTCTCTGTCTACCGGACGGGAGTAGCCAGCCAACTAGCTACCTGCTATTAGCCACCGTTAGCGGTTTTTCACCATTGTCCGTGGCCTGCACTACCTACCAGCCAGCTCTAGCCTGGACTATTATCGGCCAGTCTGCACAGCGCGTTATCGACCCAGAACATATCGGATTTTCTGCTGGAATCACTGAATCACTGGACTTTAACACCGGATCATCGCAACTAGCTAGCTGCAACCGAATGGATGTTGTGGTTGGCTAATCAGCCTTGAGCTAGCCTCGAGTCAGGCCCATCTCCCGGCTATCTACCTCTCTGTAAACCGGACGGGACCTCCTAGTGTCGACACGGAGCCCCGCCGAGCCATCACGACGGGTCTGCCGACGTAATCGTCTGTGGTTTCAACAGGCTTCCCGTTGCGACGACCACGAAGATCCATCTGCTAGCCCGGCCCGCTAGCACACGCATTTCAACAGCCGTGCTTCCTGCTCACCTGTGCTGTAGCACCAATTCGAGCTGCTCTCGGACTCACATATTGCTGTTCACTGGACCTTATGATGACTCAGCTGCACAGCTGATGCCTGCTGGACTGTTCCTTTACACGGTACCCTGTCCTGTTTTATCTGTTTAGCCTCAGCCCAAACTTTCATCGCCATTACCAGTTGTTGTCTTAGTTCTCTCGAATAACACCTGTGATTGCTTTATGCCTCTATCCCATGTCAATATGCCTTGCCTATTGCTGTTCCAGTTAGTTCTTATTATAAAATTTCACTGTAGAGCCCCAAGTCCCTCTCAAACTGCCTCAAATAGCTCCTTTGTTCCACCCCCCATACACGCGGAGACCGGCTCAATCGGTGCCTCCAGTGATGTTATCTCTTTCATTGTTACCCAACGCTTAGATTTACCTCCACTGTACTCATATCCTTCCATATCCTCTGGTGGTCCTCTGTAGCTCAGCTGGTAGAGCACGGCGCTTGTAACGCCAAGGTAGTGGGTTCGAACCCCGGGACCACCCATACACAAAAAAAAAAAAATGTATGCACGCATGACTGTAAGTCGCTTTGGATAAAAGCGTCTGCTAAATGGCATAATATAATAAATATATATCCTTGTCTGTACATAATGCCCTGAATCTATTCTACAATGCCCGGAAATCTGCCCCTTTTATTCTCTGTACCCAACTCACTAGAAGACCAGTTCTTAAAGCCTTTAGCCGTATCCTTATTCTAGTCCTCCTCTGTTCCTCTGGTGATGTAGAGGTTAACCCAGGCCCTGCAGCCCCCAGTATCACTCCTACTCCCCAGGCGCTATCATTTGTTGACTTCTGTAACCGTAAAAGCCTTGGCTTTTTGCATGTTAACATCAGAAGCCTCCTCCCTAAGTTTGAGTTATTCACTGCGTTAGCACACTCCGCCAACACTGATGTTCTAGCAGTGTCTGAATCCTGGCTTAGGAAGGCCACCAAAAATTCAGACATGTCCATCCCCATTTTTTTCCGTCTAGATAGAACTGTCAAAGGGGGTGGAGTTGCAATCTACTGTAGAGATAGCCTGCAGAGCTCTATCATACTAAATTTGCATCCTGTAGCACTAACTCCAAAAAGTTTTGGGACACTGTAAAGTCCATGGAGAATAAGAGCACCTTCTCCCAGCTGCCCACTGCACTGAGGCTAGGAAACACTATCACCACCGATAAATCTACAATAATCGAGAATTTCAACAAGCATTTTGCTACCCCCCCGCTTCTCCTTCACACAAATTCAGACAGCTGATGCTCTGAAAGAGCTGCAAAATCTGGACCCCTACAAATCATCTGGGCTAGACAATCTGGACCCTTTCTTTCAAATATTAGCAGCCGAAATTGTCGCAACCCCTATTACTAGCCTGTTCAACCTCTCTTTCGTAACATCTGAGATCCCCAGAGATTGGAAAGCTGCCGCGGTCATCCCCCTCTTCAAAGAGGGTGACACTCTAGATCCAAACTGTTACAGACCTATATCCATCCTGCCCTGCCTTTCGAAAGTTTTTGAAAGCCAAGTTAACAAACAGATCACCGACCATTTCGAATCCCACCGTACCTTCTCCGCTATGCAATCCGGTTTCCGAGCTGGTCATGGGTGCACCTCAGCCACGCTCAAGGTCCTAAACGATATTATAACCGCGATCGATAATAGACAGTACTGTGCAGCCGTCTTCATCGACCTGGCCAAGGCTTTCGACTCTGTCAACCACCGCATTCTTATTGGCAGTCTAAATAGCCTTGGTTTCTCAAATGACTGCCTCGCCTGGTTCACCAACTACTTCTCAGATAGATTTCAATGTGTCAAATCGGTGGGCCTGTTGTCTGGACCTATGGCAGTCTCTATGGGGGTGCCACAGGGTTCAATTATCGGGCCAACTCTTTTCTCTGTGTATATCAATGATGTCGTTCTTGCTGCTGGTGACTCTCAGATCCAGCTCTACACAGAGGACACCATTTTGTATACATCTGGCCCTTCATTGGACACTGTGTTAACAAACCTCCAAACGAGTTTCAATGCCATACAACACTCCTTCCGTAGCCTCCAACTGCTCTTAAACACTAGTAAAACTAAATGCATGCTCTTCAATCGAATGCTGCTGGCACCTGCCCACCCAACTAGAATCACTACTCTCGGCGGGTCTGACCTAGAGTATGTGGACAACTACAAATACTTAGGTGTCTGGTTAGACTGTAAACTATCCTTCCAGACTCACATTAAGCATCTCCAATCCAAAGATAAATCTAGAATCGGCTTCCTACTTCTCAACAAAGCCTCCTTCACTCATGCTGCCAAACATGCCCTCGTAAAACTGACTATCCTACCGATCCTTGACTTTGGCGATGTCATTTACAAAATAGCCTCCAACACTCTACTCAGTAAATTGGATGTAGTCTATCACAGTGCCATCCATTTTGTCACCAAAGCCCCATATACTACCCACCACTGTGACTTGTACGCTCTTGTTGGCTGGTCCTCACTACATATTCGTCGCCAAACCCACTGGCTCCAGCTCATCTATAAATCACTGCTAGGCAAATCCCCGCCTTATCTTAGCTCTTTGGTCACCATAGCAACACCCACCCGTAGTATGCGCTCCAGCAGGTATATCTCACTAGTCATCCCCAAAGCCAACACCTCCTTTGGCCGCCATTCCTTCCAGTTCTCTGCTGCCAATGACTGGAACTAACTGCAAAAATCTCTGAAGCTGGAGACTCTTATCTCCCTCACTAACTTTAAGCATCAGTTGTCAGAGCACCTTACCGATCACTGCACCTGTACACAGCCCATCTGAAATTAGCCCACCCAACTACCTCATCCCCATATTGTTATTTATTTTGCTCATTTGCACCCCAGTATCTCTATTTGCACATCATCTCTTGCACATCTATCATTCCAGTGTTAATACTAAATTGTAATTATTTTGCACTATGGCCTATTTATTGCCTTACCTCCATAACTTGCTACATTTGCACACACTGTATATATATTTACTGTTGTATTTTTGACTTTATGTTTTGTGTACCCCATATGTAACTCTGTGTTGTTGTTTTTATCGCACTGCTTTGCTTTATCTTGGCCAGGTGGCAGTTGTAAATGAGAACTTGTTCTCAACTGGCTTACCTGGTTAAATAAAGGTTAAATAAAATAACATTTAAGCCGTACACTCCAGAGCTGGGCTTTACGGAAGAGTGGCCAGAAAAAAGCCATTGCTTAAAGAAGAAAATAAGCAAACACGTTTGGTGTTTGCCAAAAGGCATGTGGGAGACTTCCCAAACATATGGAAGAAGGTACTCTGGTCAGATGAGACTAAAATTGAGCTTTTTGGCCATCAAGGAAAGCGCTATGTCTGGCGCAAACCCAACACCTCTCATCACCCCGAGAACACCATGTTTTTCATCTGCAGGGACTGGGAAACTGCTCAGAATTGAAGGAATGATGGCGGTAAATACAGGGAAGTTCTTGAGGGAAACCTCTTTCAGTCTTCCAGAGATTTGAGACTGGGACGGAGGTTCACCTTCCAGCAGGACAATGACCCTAAGCATACTGCTAAAGCAACACTCGAGTGGTTTAAGGGGAAACATTTAAATGTCTTGGAATGGCCTAGTCAAAGCACAGACCTCAATCCAATTGAGAATCTGTGGTATGACTTAAAGATTGCGGTACACCAGTGGAACCCATCCAACTTGAAGGAGCTGGAGCAGTTTTGCCTTGAAGAATGGGAAGAAATCCCAGTGGTTAGATGTGCCAAGCTTATAGAGACACAACCCAAGAGCTGTAATTGCTGCAAAAGGTGGCTCTACAAAGTATTGACTCAAGTTTTCATTTTATTTTCAAAATATTTTGCATCTTCAAAGTGGTAGGCATGTTGTGTAAATCAAGTGATACAAACCCCCCAAAAATCAATTTTAATTCCAGTTTGTAAGGCAACAAAATAGGAAAAATGACATGGGGGGTGAATACTTTCACAAGCCACTGTATTTCATGCCCAATTGTCTCATTCTGACTTGGGTTTTTGCAAATGACCCAAGCAAATTATCGCAAGGCTATCAAACTGATGTAAATATTTGTTTTCCTAAGCCGCCTGAATTGAACATATTTGTATTATGTATTTTGTATTATGTCCTTATATATCATATGTGAATTAGACAATAATGTAATATTTGTGCCTTTTCTGGATCAGTTGACTTAAAACATAGAATAAGCAGAAATCAGTAGGCCTTGTGTCTAGACCATCAACAATCCTTCTTTATTTTAAAGGCATGCTCTGGAACTTTAGTGACTAGTAAGTATTTTTTAAACCTCCCGCTTTGGGCGGTATGTGTCAATTTGTAGTTCATACATGCATTATCTATGAGCAGAATTACTGTCTTACCGCAATTAGCCATGAAATCCCTAGCTGTGCGGCGCCATTTTCCCTACATTTTCTCCTAAGTGGACCAGCCCCCTAGCAATTCGAGTTCTAGCCAATGAGCTTCAGCCCATCGCCATTTGAGTGACAGCTAGCAAGATGCACACACAGCAGAGCGAGAGAGAGAGAGAGAGAGCAATGAGATGTGATGTAGTAAGCAATTTTCGGGGGCTAAAAAGTATACAAAAGTACCAGAGAATCTCTTTAATGTACAGAATGTAAAGAGTAACCATCTACCACTCCAACAGCACACTGTTGTATAAGCAGCACCATCTTCATTTACTGTCTCTAATTGCATCTCTTGACAGCAAAAGGCCTCCTGGTAGTAGTAAGAAAAACAAACCCCATCAGGGACAGTTGCAGAGGGAGGGTGTCAAATGCTAATTAGTGTGACATTGCACTTTCATTAATCAAATCAAATGTTATTTGTCACATGCGCTGAACCCAACAGGTGTAGACTTTACTGTGAAATGCTTACTTACGAGCCCTTTCCCAACAATGCAGAGTTAAAAAGTAAGAAACATTTGCTACAAAAAAAGGAACTAGTTACACAATAAAATAACAATAAAGAGACTATATACAAGGAGCATCGTTACCGAGTCAATGTATAGGGGTATGAGGTAGTTGAAGTAATTGAGGTAATATATATACATGTAGGTAGGGGTAAAAGTAACTAGGCAATCAGGATAGATAATAAACAGAGTAGCAGCAGCGTATGTGAAGAGTGTGAAAGAGTGTGTGTGTGTGTGTGTGTGTGTTGGAGTTTCAGTGTAGTATGTGTGAGTGTGTGGGTAGAGTCCAGTGAATGTGCATAGAGCCGGTGCAAGAGAGTCAGTGCAAATAAAAAGGGGGTCAATGCAAATAGTCGTGACCAGCCTTTCAAAGCAATTCATGGCTGCAGATGTGAGTGCTACGGGGTGATAGTCATTTAGACAGGTTACCTTGGCATTCTTGGGCACAGTGACTATGGTGGTCTGCTTGAAACATGTAGATATTAAAGACTGGATCAGGGATAGGTTGAAAATGTCAGTGAAGACACTTGCCAGCTGGTCAGCACATGCTCTTTAGTATGCGTCCTTGTAATCCGTCTGGCCCTGCGGTCTTGTGAATGTTAACCTGTTTAAAGGTCTTACTCACATCGAGTACGGAGAGAATGTTCACACAGTCGTCCAGAACAGCTGGTGCTCTCATGCATGGTTCAGTGTTGCTAGCTTCGAAGCTACCATAGAAGGCATTTAGCTCGTCTAGTAGACTTGCGTCACTAGGCAGCTCATGGCTGGGTTTCCCTTTGTAATCCATGATAGTTTGCAAGCCCTGCCACATCCGACGAGCGTCAGAGCCGGTGTAGTAGGATTCGATCTTAGTCCTGTATTGACATTTTGGCGGTTTGATGGTTCATCCGAGGGCGTAGCGAGATTTCTTATAAGCGTCCGGATTAGTGTCCCGCTCCTTGAAAGCAGCAGCTCTAGCCTTTAGCTCAGTGCGTTTGTTGTCTGTAATCCATGGCTTCTGGTTGGGATATGTACATGGTTGGGATACTTGAAGAGAATTGATAGAACAATATCTGTTCTACAGAATCTCTGGGTACATATTGTTACACCAGAGAGCTTGCATGGTCAAATATCAAATAGGGGGTGCTTATATTTGCCCTGTTTCACACATGTACAAGTGTGTAACCTATACAAGTGTGTTGGGGTGAAATGGAAATTCGTTTTTTGCATATCCCACTCCCCCTGAGACTGGGGTCACAGCCAGAGATCAGCTATTATTGACCGCGACCCTGGAGCAATAAGGGCTAAGTGCCTTGATCAAGAGCAGATTGACAGATTTCGCCTACTCGGCTCGGGGATTCGAACTAGCAACCTTTTGGTAACTGGCCCAACGCTCTGACCACCTGTCGGATAGTGTCACTTATTTTCTTGGAAACTGAGTCCTATGAATACAAGGGGTAAGTCAGTGTAATGACCATGTGCTTGAGGGAAATTACAGGGTTATGAAATGCATTGTTTCGTTGATGTACTTAATCCTATTCACCCCCACTGGGATATAAATCCACATGGCTGTAAAACAAAAAAAAAGTATAATATAATCATCACTATGACAAGGTGCAACCTCGTGTTGTGTTGATTCGGTTGACGCTATGAAACTTAAACTGCTCACAATCTAGGAAGCAATGAATAGCTTGACCGGAGTCTATTTCTGCTGTAGTGTAATTTGACAATATGTCAAATGTCATCTTCTGTAGGAATAATAAATTTTTCAGCAGCCCATTCCATGTCCACACTAGGGTTACATGGTGTCCCCATTTATGCAGGAATTTAACGAATTTATTCACATCACATTTTGAGACAGATTACTAGGTCACTTGAGGAGAAGAACTGTAGTGTTGTAGTGTATCATATTCACTACTAAGTAAATCAGTTGTGCGGGCTGTCAATATTGGCATGTTGGGCAAAAGTACATCAGGCACACACCAATAGATCAATGAAACATCTCTGGAAGAACCATTTCCATACCAATGTTAATAATAATATACCATTTAGCAGACGCTTTTATCCAAAGCGACTTACAGTCATGCGTGCATACATTTTTGTGTATGCGTGGTCGCGGGGATCGAACCCACTACCCTGGCGTTACAAACTCCGTGCTCTACCAGCTGAGCTACCACAGAGGATTTGTAAAGAATGATGCAAGAGGTATAAAACACTTTCTCATACATTGATTAGGCCTACTAATTAATTAATAGATTAGGCCACTAATTATGAAAAGGGGGAGGGGGGCTATTGTAGCCTACCAATAGTAAATTACTGCAAGGGTCCACAATAAGCATAAACTTGTTTAATGTCAAAATTGTGGATGACTGACTCCAACATACTTCCAAACGAACAGCCAATAGGAAACCTCAACGAGTGAACCTCCTCTCGAGACTAAATACAAACACATGGCCTGACAGTTGAAATGATTGTGAATGCATTATGTCTGTGTCTTTGCATTTCAGTTTGAAATAAAACATAAGAATTTAGGTGTTTGTGGCCTGACAGTTGAAATGATTGTGAATGCATTATGTCTGTGTCTTTGCATTTCAGTTTGAAATAAAACATAAGAATTTAGGTGTTTGAGTAGAGAAGGTAAGTGCGTGTTTTTCTGATATTACTTGTTGTTATATGCGATTTGAATAAGTTATGTGATTCACCTAATATAAACTTTTGGTATAAAATGTCTTCCAAGCTCTATACAGAGTCAAGCGTTCGATTACTTTTATTTGTTTATGTATATTATGACGCAAAAATGATTGTGTAACCTAAAGTGAGCATCACTATTCTTCTCTTGATCTTTCTCTCTCTCTTTCTCTTTCGCTCCCACTCTCCTCCTCCTCGAACACCGGGGGCGTGGAAGTTCGAATTTGATTCTGAACGTTTAAACACTCGACTTTATTGTACTGATTTTCTTTTCAAGCAGTTGAAAGGCTAAGGGTACAAGATGGTAAGATAAAATATATATTTATTCGAAAAGTATTATTATTCATTACATACATTGTCTGTTGTTATGTCATCTTATTCAATGTCTTATTTCAATTTCACATTCCAAGATTTGTGAGCTATTGAAAGAATGATCTTTAACGTTAATGCTTATATGTCATGTTTTGTATCAATCTATTTAGACTACCTACATGGACAGAGGTGAAAAGGTTAGTCCTTTAATTAATACTCTTTTTGAATTGCCCATAGATATTTTAATGAACACATAATTATTAGAATGACTTTTAACTAGTTCAAAGTATGATTCAATAGTTGAGAAACTTACAAATGTATTTAAAATGTGTAAATAGCCTACCAATATGTGTAAATGTGCAATAATCGTTCTCTTACATCTAAGAATGTATAATTGCTATTTCATAAATTAATGAATGGGCTGATACATACCGGTATTAAATTGTTCTGGATTTGTTCGAAGCACGACCATGGCAAGTTCGTCTGTTTCGACCACATCACATTCTGGGTTGGAAATGCCAAACAGGTATGAGAATCATGTGCCAGGATGGCTGTTTTTCACTTTTTTTTTTCATGTGGTAAAAATGTTCCTGAACTTTCTCAAAGTTAAAGGAGTATTCACTGAGGGATGGCTATTGGCTCTCTTAAGGGGTGGGGGCAATAGGCATGAAACCTCAGAGTAGACCCCACCATTCTCCCTGCTCTTAATTTGATCCAGAAGCTGGAGGTTTTCCACTCCATCACCAGGAGGTGGCGGCCCACCACAGTCCTTTACAGTTCACAACACACTATAGAACTGTTATTAAGGTTTTGTGCCTGATAGTAAATGTAAAAATATTGTATTGCTTGGTGATTGATTGTGAGTGGCAATAGTGTTTTTTCTTCTGTTTCAACAGGCAGCATCTTACTATTGTAACAAGCTTGGATTTGAACCGTTGGCCTACCAGGGTTTAGAGACAGGCTGCCGTGATGTGGTGTCCCATGTGGTCAAACAAGACAAGGTGAGCAGAGCATTGCAGCATTCTGAATTCATTATGGCACATGTTTATAATAGTGAGGTAACTTGATACAAGTGATGGAGGTCCTTGGTTGTCCACCATGTAACTTTCTGGCTCTTTTTTCCCCACAGATTATTTATGTATTCGCGTCCGCCCTCAATCCTGGAAACAAAGGTACAGTATGACACAAAAATGTAATCCTTCATGTGGTTAGATATGATGAGATAAGCTGTCACTGACTAGTGTGCTACTTCACCCACTCCGATTTGAGTATACTTTTGTCCATCTCCTTTATTCAGAAATGGGGGAGCATTTGGTCAAACATGGGGATGGAGCCAAGGACATTGCATTCACTGTGGAGAACTGTGATTACCTTGTGCAGGTACCAAAGCAGGCTTACCGTTTAAACCAATATCGCTGCTCTTTCTGGAATGAGGAGAATGCCTCTTTCCTAATGAGATGGGTTGTAAATATACTTTTGGATTGCAATCGTTTTCTTTGATTTATTGAAAAGATGCATAGCCATAGGATTAGTCTTTTTTTATCTTCCTGGATCTTCATCACATGCATATGATTATCTGTCTATTATACTCTAGAAAGCCAGAGAGCGTGGTGCCATCATAGTGAAAGAGCCGTATGTACTGGAGGACAAATATGGCAGAGTAAAGCTGGCTGTTCTCCAGACGGTAAGTCAATCAATATCTGGTGAAACTGAGTGCCGAAAAGTAGATTTACAGTATGCTCTAGATTTGGGATTTTCTCTTATATCACTATAGTATGGGGACACCACACACACATTTGTGGAGAGGATGGCGTACAACGGGCTGTTCCTCCCAGGGTTCCATCCTCCTCTCCACCGGGACCCCTTATTGGCCAAGCTGTGAGTATGAACAATTTGATCTGGTGTTAGAGAGTATAGTGCTCTTTACAGATCATTGTAAACAAGACAGAATTCGAGTGACTGTTTCAGTTAAACAGTTGACATCACTGTGAGGCCTTATCTAACGTTACAGACCCAGTGGATTACTGAACTTCATTGACCATGTTGTGGGGAACCAGCCAGATGATGAGATGGTGCCTGTAGTGGAATGGTAAGGCATTGTCTAGGCCTAGCCTAGGGCACAGGGATGTATTAACACACACACTGGCCTGTATATTTTATTCCAGACAAAAACATCCATGAACATCAGAGTTTCCTCTACCACACACTGAATGCAGTATAAAAGAAACAGCAACCTATAGCCAACATTTTAGGATTAATTTTACATTCTCTAGAATGTTCTCCATCCAATGCAACTGAGGCCAAGTTGACTACTCCTCATGGTTCTGCATGCAGCTGTAGTTAGGTGGGTGAATAGATGGGTGGATGGGGAGGCGTCAGTATTATGTAACCCAGGGTGTTTGGCATAGGCCAGATGCTACTATGACTTAACAGTTTTTGAGCCGGGTCCCTGGGGTTCCCCACATCTGGAGTCAGTTAGAGCTCCACCATGCAGCTCTGAGATAGAAAACAGGGATGGGTTTGATCTCTAAAGGGAAGGGCCAGGGAAGAGGGCTGTGGGATAGATATAGTGTAGTCTCTCACCTGTCCATCCAACACACAGGGGTTCCTGAGTAGTAAGTTCTGTTTCCATAGGTACCAGAATAACCTGCTCTTCCACCGGTTCTGGTCAGTAGACGACAAGCAGCTGCAGACAGACTTCAGTGCACTGCGCTCCATCGTTGTGGCCAATTATGAAGAGACAGTGAAGATGCCCATTAATGAGCCAGCCATGGGTAAACGCAAGTCCCAGATCCAGGCAAGTCATCGCCATGTTATTCAATATATCATATATTAAGTATGTAAAGAAAAGTTTACCAACGTAACAAAGACATCCATACACATATTCAGTACTGTACCTTTCAAAAACAGCATTACAAAAAATTGAATGAGTAGAGCTTGTACCTCGCTAAACTCACTGGACTTAACAGGAGTATGTGGAGTACTACGGTGGCCCAGGTGTCCAGCACATCGCCATGAACACATCAGACATCATCACCGCAGTAAGTCTTTTCACACAAAACGCTAAGCTCAACCTGGTTACTTTTACATACACATTAATGGAAGATGGAAGATTGAAAGATTGGTGTGGTTAGTGTATTCTCTTTGTTGTAGATCCGTAACCTGAAGGAGCGTGGCATGGAGTTTATGTGTGTGCCAGACTCCTACTACCAGCTGCTGAGAAAGAATCTCCAACAATCCCAAGTCAGGATCAGTGAGGACCTGGACATTCTGGAGGTCAGAGACACCATTTTCTCTGATGTTTTAATAAATGTTTCAATTATTTATTATATTTCAATTATCCAAATACCTGATAGTTAATTGCATTATGATGATCATTCAGTTAATTTGAACTTCCATGGTAGGTTCTTAGCTACTCAGCCTGATAAGCACTCTAATGTCCTGTTGCTCTGACAGGAGCTGAAGATCTTAGTGGATTTTGATGACAATGGCTACCTACTCCAGATCTTCACCAAGCCTGTTCAGGACCGTCCCACGGTGTTCCTGGAGGTCATTCAAAGACACAACCATCAGGTGAGAGGAGCATGAAATTTCAAAGAGCCTTACCAATGAAACAATATATAACCAGATTGAATTTAGGACTATAAGCTTTGCTAGTGGATTGAAAAGTCAATTTACAGTATGTAATGATGATAAAGATTGATGTGCAGATCTACATTTAGACTGAAAACTATGTGAAAACATGTCTTTGTACTCTTCCTAGGGCTTTGGTGCAGGCAACTTCAAGGCTCTTTTCGAGGCCATCGAGGCAGACCAGAACGCTAGAGGGAACTTGACTATCCTGACCCCTAATGGAGTGTCTAACCAAATTTGAAGTACCCCTCTGATTTACACGATTGATATAATGTCCATCATCTCTGAAGATTACATTTAATTTAGAAATATTGCAAATCATTTGTTCAACAATTTATATCTGAGGTGAACCAGAATCTAGTTGAATGACTGATGGATAAATTGCTGCTCTGTGCACACACAAATTGAAATTATGATTGACATGCCTTGTGGAGTCAAACGTAGGAATGATTGTTAATTATTTGAATAATTTAGTGACACTAAAAGACCATAAAAAATATATTTTACTTGATGCCAATTTTAAATACAGTGCCTTCAGAAAGTATTCATAACCCTTGACTTATTCCACATTTTGTTGCGTTACAGCCTGAATTCAAATGGATTAAATAAAAAAAATGTGTCACCCATCTACACACAATACCATATAATGACAAAGTGAAAACATGTTTTTAGACATTTTTGCAAATGTATTAAAAATGAAACACATAAATATCTAATTTACATAAGAATTTACAGCTGTGAGTATTTCTGGGTCTCTAAGAGCTTTGCACACCTGGATTGTACAATTTTTTTTTTATTATTATTCAAGCTCTGTCAAGTTGGTTGTTGATAATTGCTAGACAGCCATTTTCAAGTCTTGCAATAGATTTTCAAGACGATTTAAGTCAAAACTATAACTAGGTCACTCAGGAACATTCAATGTCGTCTAGGTAAGCAACTCCAGTGTATATTTGGCCTTGTGTTGTAGGTTATTATCCTGCTGAAAGGTGAATTTGTCTCCCAGTGTCTGTTGGAAAGCAGACTGAACCAGGTTTTCCTCTAGGATTTTTCCTATGCTTAGCTCTATTCCGTTTATTTTTATACAAAAAAAACTCCCTAGTCCTTGCCGATGACAAGCATACCCATAACATGATGCAGCCACCACCATGCTTTAAAATATGAACAGTTGTCCTCAGTGATGTGTTGTGTCGGATTCGCCCCAAACAT
The DNA here is from genome assembly GCF_964263955.1 of Coregonus lavaretus. NCBI lineage: Eukaryota > Metazoa > Chordata > Actinopteri > Salmoniformes > Salmonidae > Coregonus > Coregonus lavaretus. Next base: position 21,179,441 of record NC_140001.1, on the reverse strand, counting down.
AACGCTTTGTATTCAGAACATAAAGTACATTTCTTTGCCACATTTTTTGCAGTTTTACGTTAGTGCCTTATTGCAAACAGGATGCATGTTTTGGAATATTTTTATTTTGTACATGCTTCCTTCTTTTCACTCTGTCATTTAGGTTAGTATTGTGGAGTAACTACAATGTTGTTGATCCATCCTCAGTTTACTCCTATCACAGCCATTCAACTCTGTAACTGTTTTAACCTCCCTGGTCTTTGTGGTTGAATCTGTGTTTGAAATTCACTGCTAGACTGAGGGACCTTACAGATAATTGTATGTGTGAGAGATGAGGTAGTCATTTAAAAGTCATGTTAAAAACTATTATTGCGCAAAGAGGGAGTCCATGCAACTTATTATGTAACTTGTTACACAAATTTCTACTCCTGAACTTATTTAGGCTTGCCATAACAAATGGGTTGAATAGTTATTGACTCAAGACATTTCAGCTTTACATTTTTAATACATTTGTAAACATAAAGACATAATTCCACTTTGACATTATGGGGTATTGTGTGTGGCCAGTGACACAAAATCTCAATTTAATAAATTCAGGCTGTAACGCAACAAAATGTGGAAAAAGTCAAGGGGTGTGACTACTTTCTGAAGGCTGTGTATTTGTTTCTGGCTTAGAAAACACATTTTTGTGACTGATCAAAGAATTATCAAATATGTTGATGTACAATCCAAAGCAACAGCAACAGAGCAGACATCATCATTAGATTTGAGCCAGCTATGTTATAAAATCTGGTATTAACAAGCAATTTTTAAGTATGACATTAACTCTGTAGTCTTAGCTTCATATTGTCTTATTTGCCTTACTTCTAAAAAAATAATCATATTTAAGTGAAACTAAGTAATAAACCACAACATATGACTCAATAAGACGCACAATGTATTCTTTCCATGAACTAAAAGGCATTTTTACACATTACTTGTTCATTTTGATTCCTCCAATTGCTTTCGTAACCTTTTTTACTTTGACTACTTTTAGCATTAGTTTTTAAGAGCATGTAATAAAAAATACAACTGCATTGAGACTCCTTCCTCATTCACAGTATTTGTTTGTGTGTGAGAGAGAGAACTTATGAAAAAGACATAATGAACCAAATAATTTATAAATATAGTGACTACTCTGCCTAAAACAACAAACCTGAGAGAACAATTACCAAAATAACTTAATAAAATGCTTGACACAAGCAGAATATATCTGCATTAGCTCTCATGAATGAAAACATTTAACTCATCATGTACACATTTGCACAAGAAATCACCTCAACAGGGCAAGGTAATATCATACCCCATCCTGTATAGTACTTTTAAGGGAGAGGAGAACAGCGCCCATCCCTGGTGCAGTGGGGGTGTGTTTTTTTCACAAACTGTTTTAACAATAAAACACTTTTTTTTTCAGCTTGCTCCACTCTTCATGAACCTTGGTTGGAAAGGGAGGCATTATTTTTCCTATGTCAGGAACTGTAAGGCAGCAGGACAGTCAGGAGTTAATGCTTGAGAGGGGGGCTGGAGACAAGGGTTCAGAGTTCAGTTGAGGGAGCCCTGGCAGTTCTCTGCTCCACACAGACAGGGAATCTTCTCATCCTCAATGGGGAACTTGTAATCATACGTGATCTCCTCATTGACACCGATGGGCTGCCGGGAGTAGATCACTATCTTCTTCTGGGATTCCACTGTGATGATTTTTGCATAGCAATTAGGCTGAAGAGAGAAAAATGATTACTAAATCATCAGTGTGATTAGGGTTGCAAAGCTACCGGTAATTTACCAAAGTTACTGGAATATTCAGTCATTTTGGTAATTAACCGAAAATCTATGGCAATCTATTATAACTTTGGTAATTTACACTTGAATAACTTTTGAAAAATTTATTCATATATAGTATTCATTTTTTTATATCTATGTCCATATTGTCCATGAGTTTCTAGTGGATAGACCATATGGTTAAAGAGAAAATAGCCTAATTAATGAAAAAAGCATCTAATCAACAATTGCATTATTTTCTATTAACTCTGAAACTATATACTTTTTTCACAACTGTCACCAGTTTGACGCCAAAACATTGACAACAAATACATACTGACATAGTAAAATAAATAAGTGTGTAAAAAATATAAAGTATATTTCATACTGAAACCCTCATATTAAACACCAATGGTATTAACTAAGTTGATGGTTTATATTTAGGATAATGTTTTACAGCAATCATCTTTTTTAATTACTTAATTAATTATTTAATTAATTTAACACACAGAGGGACAGAGATAATTAGACACCTGTAATAATCTGAAGTACCAAAAGGGCCACTAGGTGTCTTGTGCTAGATTGAAAATGCCAAAATTCTGGTATTTTACTGGTAAACTTTGAACGTTTCCGGTAATATACCCTCCATTTACAACCCCTAAGTGTGATAGTCTGACCATTGTATCTGTTTCCAAAATGTTTTATAAATTATCAATACTATAAATCAAACCATTTACAACACATAATAGTTCTGAAATGTAAATTTTTTCCATAGACCATAAACCACTCACATTGCAGCTGTGGTTGATAAATCTGGCCAAGTTCCCATATTTAGTGGCGTCGATGATGGTATCCTGATCGACCCGGAACAGGTAGCTGCTCCCAATCCCCTCATCTTCATAGCACTTCTCCCGCATATCTGCAATCACCTGAGGAGAGGGGTGGCAGGCCCATTCACACAAGTCACTCAGTTAAGAATTAGCTCTAGATTAAATATACATGTACATTAATATGTATCAAAATTTTACACCAGTCTGCTGTGCCCCTTACTTGGCATGTCCCTTATTGTGCTACCTATTTACTGTGTACTGTGGCCCAGTCTGTGTCTCACCTGTCTGATGCACTGGCCCACATACTCAATCACCATCTCATCTGCTGCTATGGGCTCCAGGGCAAACAGGCCCCAGTCATGGATGTGACTGCGGCAGAAACGAATTCTCTTCTTGCGGAACTGAAACACAGGAATATTGTCTGTGAGTAAAGCCTCATGTTGTCTGCAGTAAGAGATACACTAAACTGTACTGTCTGTCTGGGCACAGATGAGTGGTTGACTGACCTTAAGCTGGTTAAACTTGAGCAGGTCACTGTCACAGCTGAAGGAGGAGAGCAGACGGCGTTGTTCAGACCTGAACTCAGACCCAGACCGCAGGGAGGGCTGCGGCTGGGCTGAAAGACTCACCCCCTGCAGAAATAAAATCATGTCCATTATCAAAGCTGTCAGTTATCAGGTATGGCATAGAATAACATGGGGAAGAGCTTTTCCTCTCTGAATACCTGGGTGTCTGTAGCCAAACACGTGTTGTTGAGGTATTTCATTTTGTCCATCTTGCTGATTTTGTAAAAGCCCTCGCTGCGGGCAGATCCTGTCACATGGTCCCGCATCCAATCATTGAGCTCCTTCCTCTTCTCCGTCAAGACTCTGGTGAGTGCAAAGGGGTCAAGGGAACTAGACACTCATTCACTGATGTATAGAGGGATATGTATGCAATTCTTAATTAATGTCAATGTGCAACAGTTAGTCTATAAAAATGAGTTCTAAAACATACACAATAACAGTTGAGATCCCATTAGTGTATCAGTGTCCAGTGACAGTATGGTAATAACAGCTCTGTAGTAAAGGATATGAGGGTGGGGGACCCAGAGAGTGTCACTGAGCCAGCTGAAGCCATTGTCCTGCTGTAGCAGCCTGTCATAGGTGACCTGCAGCAGCTTGGCATCCTCCTCATCCAGACCCTCCCTCCAGACACTGTGGAGGACAGTCATCTCCTCACTTCGTGACCGACGACAGGGTCTGGCAGAGAAGACAGAGGGCATGGCTGTCTGCAGTGACGTCATCCTTTGCCATCGCCTCATCCTCCGCCTCATCCTCCGCCTCATTCTCGGTTGTACCCTCCTCCAAGAGCACTTCTCCATTTCTCTGTGGTTCTCCACATCCGCCAGCCCTGACCAGTTCTCCAGGCCCTGCAGGGGCATCTTCCTCTGGGTCCCAGGATTAGGATTAAGCCACACACCCCCATGGTCAGGAGTCTCTGCTGATGACTCAGACAGGCTGCTAGGAGAGGAAGCTAGAACAGATGAGTCTGTAAGCAATTCATCACAGGATAAAGGAGCACCATTAGTCCTCTGTGAAGAGGCCACCATAAGTGTAGTATTCCTGTGTGTTCTCTTGGTTGGGATGAAGTCCCTCCCAGGGGTTCGTGGGGTCCTGATGTAGAGGCCGGTGGACAGGGAGGGGAGGGGGAAAGGGCTACAGGGAGTGGGACTAAACCCCAGGCCTCCCTCTGTGAGGCCTGTCTCTCTGCCCGGTGTCACTGGCACCCTCCAGGGGGTAAGGTGATTCCATAGACCCCTCTCATCTCTGCCTGGTGTTTTGGGCATGTCCTCGTATGCTGGGTATGAGGCTAAGGCAGGGGGATGAGTGGGATGGCTCTGGGACAAAGGCTCACTGTCTGTGGGAGAGAGGGAGAGGAGATGGTCCATAGAGTCCTCCTCACTCTCCAGGAGGGCCTCTGCTCCCCGACCAGGAGTGTGTGGCAGTTCCAACTCTTCCACAGCAGGGGGGGTTGTTTTGCTCTTGAACAGCAGGTCTGAGTCGCTGTCTCCCAGAGAGCCAGTAGGGGTGAGAGGCCGGAGGTTCTCCACATTATCTGGTGACTCAATGCTCCATTCAGGGCTATCTATCTCCACCTCAAAATCAGGCTCCACCACTGTAGGTAGAGGAAAACAAACACAATTTTTTGTTCAACCCTGTAATTGCTGTCAGGCCTAAAATGAAGACATTCTACAATGTACCCAAGCATTCATAAGAGTTGTTCAAATGTTATTGAAGAGCACTTCTATTATTATTTACCAACACATGCATGTCTTTAAATAAATCTACCTGGCAGTCCTATGGGTGAGGGGGCCTGGAGATCATGGTCGTGCTCACTGGGCAGGCGCTCCATCCCTGGGTCAGGTTGGCTGGTGCTGCTGGTGCGCCCAAAAACATCTCCAGTCAGACAGACTGAGTGCTTCTCCTCCCCAGGCTGATCCCTCAGGAGCGTCTCTGAACCATCCAATAGGTCCAGCTCTGTGCCTGGGGTATGAGGGGCTGAGGGTGTGGCCGGGGGCTCCAGATCCATCTCATCCTCATCTGATGACAACACCACACACTCTACCTCCCTGTTGACCTCATCAGCATCTCCATCTGTCTCCTCCTCTTCCTCTGTCTCCTGGTTAGAACTGGAGTCATAGTCTGAGAAGTCTTCACTTTCCTCAGAGAAGGAGTCTGAGGAGTCAGACTCTGAGAGGTATTCACTGTCTTCTGCGGAGTAAGACTCTACCTCCGAGAGGCTTACCTTGGCAACTTCTGGTAAATGAGAAAACAATAATGTGCATTTCAGTAGGTGTAACAGAATCATTGAGCATTACGTTTATTATAACTATTAAAACCCCTTAAGACAAAAACTCAAAGCTTCTTAAACATTACCCTCATTTGGAGACTGTAATCCTGTTGTAACTTTAGAGAAGACCACATCTTCATCTTCATCTTCATCATCGTCCACTTCTTCCTCTTTTTGGTCATTGTCATCATCTTCATCCCTCTGCTGAAAAAAAATCCAAACAACTGGTCATTGCAACTTAATCATGTCATTTTATTAAATACATTTGTCATTTTGGTATTTCTGTTGATTGACAGCTGGAAACCTCTGTGTACCTGGCGTTGGGGAACCTTGTCTGCTGCCTCCTCTTTCTCTCTTGTTGGCTCCCCCTCTTTCTCTCTGCTCTCCTCTTCCTCCTCTTCCCCCTCACTGTCCAGCTCCAGTGGCCTTGCATGTCTTCGCCTCAGAGCTGGAATACTTCCAGTTTTTGGGGACCTGTCCAATGTGTGATTCGCTATATTATTATCCAGCTCTGAGGGGGAAAGAGAAAGAAAGCGTGCTAAGCATTCACAATATTCTCATTTGAAAACCAATTGAAATCGTACTGGGGAATGAATATGTTGCCTTGTCCTGGTGCACAGCACTAACCAGCACTCTCATGCGCATCATTAACAGGTGTGTAGGGACACTTTCTTTTGGGGTCCTCTGAGGCAGTTCGATCGTCGGGCTCTTTCTTCTTTACCTACACATGAACACAAGTCACGATCATCATGATAATCACCCCCACAGACACAGTCACACTGTACCTTGTTTGAGCTCCTTCATGGTAGCAGCAGTAGCCTACCTTGAAGGAAGGCAGGTTGGTGGCACCACGCTGGCCAATGTTCTGTCTTAGGGAGTCTCTTGGTTTGGTCCTCACCTCCACTCCACCCTCTATGGCTCTCACAAGAGTTACAGCAGTCTGACAAATGACGAAATGAAGAAGCATTATAAACATTATAGCAACAAACCACAAGAATCAAAACAGATATTTTGCTGTGGTGTAGAAGAGTTATGTATCTTCAACTATACTGGACTTCAACTATGTAGTAGCTCACCTTAGCTTTCTGCTCCTGGCCATCCCACCACTCATCAAACGCCCTGAAGGCTACCCCCTCAACCAATTTACGGTTGATGTCTCTCTTCACGATGGACTTCAGCTCCTCCGTAATGACTGCCAGCACCTTTTCCACTGTGGCCTTATGAGAGTCCTCCTGCAGAGGCAGGTAGCCTGGCGGGGGCACAGAGGGGTTGAAGGTGGGCATGAAGGGAGGCAGGGGCCAGGGTTGCCCAGCAAACGACACTGGCACACTACCACACCCGGGCAGACCATTCACCTTGTCCATATGCACAGTGTGCAGCGTATTCAAGGGATATGGGTAAACTGGATGTACGATAGAGGGAGGGGCTGCCATAGTTGGAGGAGGCCCAAAGACAGTGAGAGGAGGAGGAATGTGTTGAGGAAGCAGAGGGAATCCTGGAGGTGGGATTGGAATAGAAAGAGGAGCTGGAATGGGAGGGATGGAAGGGGGGATTTGAGGGTGAGGGTTGGAGGGAGAGAATTGAATGGGGAGGTTGGAGTGAGTGATTGGAGGGGGACGATTGGAAGAGAGAACTGAAGAGTGAAGATTGGAGGGAGGGATTGGAGCAGGGTGATTGAGAGAGGAGATTGGAAGAGGCTGTCGCAAGGAGGGAATGGAGGAGTTGACTGTGATGCTCTTGGAACAATGGCTTTTGGGATTCGACATTCCAGATCGCCCCGCATTTGAGATGTCCTTGTCTTCCCCTGGCAAATGGAGACCCTGTGAAAGAAATGTAAAATGAATAGATTGTAACCCCCCCCCCCCACCCCCCACCCCCCAATGTGCAATGCAAGAAATCTGTCCCTAATTCTTTATCTATGATGTTGCTGGTAACGTGTGAAACATATCAATGTGTTCATCCTCTGCATTTTCTCCAATACCTGAGGAAATGATAAGGAATGGAGTCCCCGTCCCATATACTTTTCACCAGAGGTTGTCTGATCTGCATGGTCCAACTCTGTTCCTTTACTTCTCTCCCTTTGAGTGAGAGAGAGGGTCCCAGGGGGACAGGGGGGCTGTGAGGTCCATATTAGGGAAGGCATCCCTGGAAGGGACTCGTCTCCTTCCCACTCAGGGAGGGGAGTGGGACTGACATCCTCCAGACCATCACTGGTGGTGTGGTGGGTAGAGTTAACGGGAGATCCACTACGGGCTGGGGTGCGGTCAGACTCAGGAGAGTACATCGAGACAGGGGAGAATGGGGAAACAGGGCTGTCCTGAGAGTGCACTTCAGCATCCAAACCCCTTTTACCATGGAGAGGGAGGCAGGAACTCTGAGTCTTCCTGAGCAGCATCTCAATGCGTGAGTCCAGGCTGTGGCTCTCTGCCTCTGGGATGGGGCTTCCAGGAGAGTTATCGGGAGTGGAAGGGGTCGGTTCTGTAATGCCCGCATTGGGCCCAGAAGGGAGAGACTGGGGTCTCTCCTTCAGAGGTACCACGTTCATACTTGTGGCACTGGCAGAGCTGCTGCTCAGAGGGAAAGACTCAGAGGCAGGAGGTAGAGAGGGCACCCTCCAGGACTCCTGTTCAGGAAGGGAGAGGTGGAGGGGAGGCTCTGTGGCAGGGTTATCATCAGCCGAGGGCAGGCGGTTCTGATACCAGAGGAAGGAAGATTTGTAGCTGCTGCCCGCAGCCTGGGTTTGGGGCTGGAGAGGACGGTGAGGTTGGAGGTGTTTGAGGAGAGAGCTCAGCTCTGAGCTCCGATGGTGGGATCTCATATAAGTTCTCCCTGGTTGACGATAGCAGACATCGCGCCTCAAGCGTCTGTGAGTACCGTATGAGGAGTGTTCACCCTGACTGACTTGGTGGACTGGGGTGGTGTGCTGGCTGGAGTAGCAAGAGTCCTGAGAGAGGGGGGTCCCAGACAGGCAGGGGGTGTGAGGGGTGCCCTGAGAGAGGGGTGTCTGCCCAAAGCTGCCCGGTGTGTCCTGCCAGATACTGGAGTAGGCTGTGTCCAGGGAGAAAGGTGTAGCAACGCTGGTGGGACTGGAAATAGACCTTGTCAATGATGAACTCCCATCAGTCAGTTTCTGCAGAGGTTTGCTGTCCTAAAGATGGAGGAGACAAAACAGAATGGCTAAAATGAAGCAATGAAGCATCTCACATCACCTCAGCCGAGTCTACTCACATCACCACAACCAAAAACAACTTCTCTAATGAGCAGTAATAAACATAAGATTGAATTATGTCTGTCGAAGAACTAGAAATGGAACACATTAGAACAGTAGAGCAGTAGAATTATATTACCTGCAATCTCTCAGTTAGGCTATTGAGGGTATGCTCATCACTGCCCAGTGGCAATGTCCAAGGGGTGTAGAGTCCACTAACAAGGAGATGGAAGTACCGCATTCTGTTTTTACCTGAGGAGGATTAGAGTCAGATGGATCACCACCCAAAAGTCAATTGAAAATCATAAATCATAATCTATTATCACATGTATTGACATTAGTTATGTATGTGTAATTATGTATGTGTAATTAAGTGGTCCTCTGTAGCTCAATTGGTAGAGCATGGTGCTTGTAACGCCAGGGTCGTGGGTTCGATCCCCGGGACCACCCATACGTAAAAATTTATGCGCACATGACTGTAAGTCGCTTTGGATAAAAGCGTCTGCTAAATGGCATATTATTATTATTATTATTATTATTATTTTCAATTATCATTCTATTATATTAACGTACCTTTTGGATCAAGTTCCACGTGGATAATGTTCCCCATGACAGAGGTGTCATGAAGGTGTTCCACAGTGTCCTTTGCAGCCTTGACTGTGTCGAAGATGACTTTAGCAATTCCTAAATGCTTCTTGTTTTTAGGATTATACAAGATTTCCACTTCCTCAATCTGTCCGTACTTTATGCACATGTCAGTCAAGAAACACTCCCTTACATTGTCATTTAACCTGGCAAATGTCACTTCCTTGGGAGGGCCGACATAGCATTCATCAATCTATAAACATTAATCAGATAACAGATTGTCAGTTGGTAAACAATTATTATTATCCATCTATGATCAGAAATTGCATTTCACATGACTGTCGTCACAGAAAATTAGGTGTTACCTTAAATTTGGGGACCAGCAGGTCAGTGTCTCTGAATTTGGTCCAAATAGGACAGATTCTGGGATCCCGAACAGTATCCACAGGAAATACCCCTAAGTCCTGAACCTGATACAGCATACATCAAGGAGGTAAGAACACTCATGTGGGAACAGAAAAAAAGTGTGTTGTCAAAAGAAAGTTTAGGTCAAGGGCTACAGTATCTGGAACAACATTCAACAAGTAGCCAAAAAATATGAATACAACTACATGTACAAATCAATAATTAAATGTACTCACTGGCATGTTGAAATGTTGCCCATCATAACGATACACTTTATAAAACCCATTATTCAACGCAGGATCTATGATCAACTTGCAGCTCCTCCAGTGCTGAGGATGTTTTTCTCCGTGATTTACCTGATGGTTGTTTTCCATTACATTCACCACACCTGAAAACGTAAACAGTAGGCCTATTGAACATACGGCATATGCAATAGGCTATATTACACGCCATGTTGATAATATTTATATAACAACATGTAAAACAAAAAAAACATTGTTCAATGCGACACGATAAAATGTATAAATGTGATGGTAGACTGGCTACTCGTTAGAGAGATTTATTATCTGGTCCTAGCCATTGAAACACGCCCTGACAGGTGATGGAGAGATGGCGATTCCCCTGTAGCTACCAATATAATGTTATGGTAATTCGTGATGCTTGACATTTTTTGCTAGTTTTGAGCACATTTTTATCGAGCTTTTCTTTTAATCGAGAATATGTTGCAATGTTTTTTTATTTGCAAATTCTCTCTTACCTGCACGGAAAGCTGCCTCCCACGGACCTACATTGTGCACCTGTTGTCATAGCACTTTTTTCCTTCCAGTTTACGGTATTGGGGACTGGGGACGGGAACCCACTTAAGAATCACTCCGCACATTCGATACTTTAAACCGAAGAAAATAATGTTAAGCTTCTGTCAATACAATAGGCCTACATTAAAAGATAAAGGCTATACAGCTATGCTATATGGAAAGTAATAGAACTATGTAGAGTGTAGGATCTAGACGATGAATTGTTGGAGAAAGTACCTAAATCTACAATCATTCATCAGGTGGCCCAAAAAAAAAGAAAGGAAAACAAACACCTGTACATGCCGTATACAGGTCACCCACCTCAGTTATTGATCACTGTGTTTTATTAGATCATTTTTATTAGATATAAATGATTCGATTATTATTGGATTATACCTACGGTCTATGGATTCTACAAACAAGCACAGTATTCGTACATAAAGGATCTACTATCTGATTGATGTACATCCTTTAGCATTTGATCCACTAGGTGGCATATACATTTAATCTGTTTTGAACGGGTGGAACAGCACCAATTGTAACATACAGCCATAATACTAAAGGGCCTGTTTCCATGACCCATATTAAAGCATTTCAATTGTTTCACTCTCCTGCTAACAGTTGATTTTGTTCTGCAGCTAATGAACAAGGGGTTGTCAGCTTCCTTTGATTATGTCTCTTCTGGCTTTCATGTGTTCCTTGATGAGGCACTGGTAATGTGCCCATTCATTAATAAATGGGTGGGGCAGAGAAAAGGGGAGGCCCTACGTTTCTGTCATGGTAAGTACTCAACCAAGAGGAGCCTCCTTAAAACCACTGGATATTCAGCCCAGGTATATACAAGGTGACAATGGACAGGTAGTCCAGTGCTATTCACTCACTATGTTAAGCTAGTTTTCTCACTCAGGGTTTTTTGTCATTTATTCTTATCTCAAGTGTCTGCGGCCATTATCCAGATAACCAAATCTTCTTCAACAAGAGGAGGCTCTTTTGCCACATTTTCATCTAGCTTCTCAGAGAGAGCCATGCCACAGAACGTGTCAGGGGTGAGCAGAGGGCATACCAGGCGGCGAGAGGGGTTGAAGGTTGTGATAGTAGGTGATGGTGGATGTGGGAAAACCTCCCTCCTCATGGTTTACACTAAAAAAGGCTTTCCAGAGGTAAGACAACTGACAAAGCCAGCTCATCATCTGGCTGCTTCTCTTCTCTTTTTACACTTGCTTTAAGGGAAAAGTGTATATATTTTCATTCGTTTTTCAGCACTATTATTACTCTGCATGCAGACAAATTATAGTATATAATTTGTATATAACCTCTACGATACTGCAGGTAAGGTCTTGTATACCCATGCTTTTGAAAGCACCAGTGCACTTACACCTGGCTAAACAGTCTTTAATGGGCGTGTTGTGCTATTATTAAGTAGTCAAAGATATCTTAGAAATGCAATAACAAACACCCTCTGGTTGCTAAATAATCTTAATCATTTACTATAGGCCTAAGTGAAATTCAGGAGAGAGTTATAAACATTTATATTTTAAAGAAAGATAGAGGTATAACCGATTTAGGAATAACAGAGAAGACTGCCATTGATTTAAGTAGCCAATGTCTTAAGAGAGTTACGATTATTTTCAAGGCAGACTAATAATGCACATCCATCTGTTTCTGTGTATTTCTGTGCATTTCAGGTCAAGAGGACTATGACTGATTACGGCCTCTGTCCTAACCGAGTGCCAACCTGGTGTTGATCTGACAATGTCCTAATAAAGGTACTGCACTGTCTTCTCTTCATACTTTACTGCTCGTTTGTCTGTTTAAATCCACAGAATGAGGAAGAAACATTATCAACATACATGCCATATAAAGTTTTATGACATTTACAACAGATTTAATATCGCTGAAGACAGGTGACAATGTCAGCTGAGTATCAGAAAGATATTTGAATACTTGCTCAAGCAAGTATTTATCAGGTTCATGGTCAATTATTTTTGTACAGTAGATGCAGTCACTCTCACAAGAATGCATGACGTAGAATGTTTAGAATATCTAACTCTGTTTACATATCTTTCAGTGGTACCCTGAGGTGCATCACTTCTGCCATGGCGTGCCCATTATCCTGGTAGGATGCAAAACAGACCTGCGGAAAGACAAGGCCTTGGCAAGGAAACTGTGGTCTTCAGGCCAGAACCCCATCACATACATCCAGGTAGAGATTTCATGCATAGCCAAACAGTATGTAGGTACAGTACCAGTCAAAAGTTTGGACACACCTACTCATTCCAGGGTTTTTCTTTATTTTTTAAACTATTTTCTACATTGTAGAATAATACTGAAGACATCAAAACTATGAAATAACACATATGGAATCATGGGGGGGGTATACAGAAGGTAGCCCTATTTGGTAAAATACCAAGTCCATATTATGGCAAGAACAGCTCAAATAAGCAAAGACAAACAACAGTCCATCATTACCTTAAGACATGAAGGTCAGTCAATACGGAACATTTCAAGAACTTTTAAAGTTTTTTCAAGTGCAGTCGGCAAAAACCATCAAGCGCTATGATGAAACTGTCTCTCATGAGGACCGCGACAACAATGGAAGACCCAGAGTTAACTCTGCTGCAGAGGATAAGTTCATTAGAGTTACCAGCCTCAGAAATTGCAGCCCAAATAAATGCTTCACAGAGTTCAAGTAACAGACACATCTCAACATCAACTGTTCAGAGGAGACTGTGTAAATCAGGCCTTCATGGTCGAATTGCTGCAAAGAAAACACTACTAAAGGACACCAATAAGAAGAAGAGACCTGCTTGGGCCAAGAAACACGAGCAATGGACATTAGACCGGTGGAGATATGTCCTTTGGTCTGGAGCCCAAATTGGAGATTTTTGGTTCCAACCGCTGTGTCTTTGTGAGACGTGGTGTGGGTGAACGGATGATCTCCGCATATGTATTTCCCAAAAGCATGGAGGAGGAGGTGTTATGGTGTGGGGGTGCTTTGCTAGTGACACTCTCCGTAATTTATTTAGAATTCAAGGCACACTTAACCAGCATGGCTACCACAGCATTCTATAGCGATACGCCATCCCATCTGGTTTGGGCTTAGTGGGACTATAATTTGTTTTTCAACAGGACAATGACCTAACACACATCCAGGCTGTGTAAGGGCTATTTTACCAAGAAGGATGGAGTGCTGCATCAGATGACCTGGCCTCCACAATCCGCCGACCTCAACCCAATTGAGATGGTTTGGGATGAGTCGGACCGCAGAGTGAAGGAAAAGCAGCCAACAAGTGCTCAGCATATGTGGGAACTCCTTCAAGACTGTTGGAAAAGCATTCCAGGTGAAACTGGTTGAGAGAATGCCAAGAGTGTGCAAAGCTGTCATCAAGGCAAAGGGTGGAAGAATCTCAAATATAAAATATATTTTGATTTGTTTAACCGTTTTTTCGTTACTACATGATTCCATATGTGTTATTTCATAGTTGTGATGTCTTCACTATTATTCTACGATGTAAAAAATAGTAAAAATAAAGAAAAACACTTGAATGAGTAGGTGTGTCCAAACTTTTGACTGGTAGTGAATGTATAACTTAGAAACAATGCCTTCGGAAAGTATTCAGACCCCTTGACTTTTTCCAAATGTTGTTATGTTACAGCCTTATTCTAAAATGGATTAAATAAAACAAATTCCTCAGCAATCTACACACAATACCCCATAATGACAAAGCGAAAACTGGTTTATAGAAATTTGTGCACATTTACTAAAAATATAAAAAACTAAAATATCTTATTTACGTAAATATACAGACCCTTTGTTATGAGACTCGAAGTTGAGCTCAGGTGCATCCTGTTTCCATTGATCATCCTTGAGATGTTTCTACAACTTGATTGGAGTCCACCTGTGGTAAATTCAATTGATTGGACATTATTTGGAAAGGCACACACCTGTCTATATAAGGTCCCACAGTTGACAGTGCATGTCAGAGCAAAAACCAAGCCATGAGGTCGAAAGAATTGTCCGTAGAGATCCGAGACAGGATTGTGTTGAGGCACAGATCTGGAGAAGGGTACCAAAAAATGTCTGCAGCATTGAAGGTCCCCAAGAACACAGTGGCCTCCATCATCTAGAGCTGGCCGCCCGGCCAAATTGAGCAATCGGTGGAGAAGGGCCTTGGTCAGGGAGGTGACCAAGAACCCGATGGTCACTCTGACAGAGCTCTAGAGTTCCTCTGTGGAGATGGGATAACCTTCCAGAAGGACAACCATCTCTGCAGCACTCCACCAATCAGGCCTTTATGGTAGAGTGGCCAGACGGAAGCCACATCTCAGTAAAAGGCACATGACAGCCTGCTTGGAGTTTGCCGAAAGGCACCTAAAGACTCTCAGACCATGAGAAACAAGATTCTCTGGTCTGATGAAACCAAGATTGAACTCCTTGGTCTGAATGCCAAGCATTACATTTACATTTACATTTTAGTCATTTAGCAGACGCTCTTATCCAGAGCGACTTACAGTTAGTGAGTGCATACATATTTTTATTTATTTTTTCATACTGGCCCCCCATGGGAATCGAACCCACAACCCTGGCGTTGCAAACACCATGCTCTACCAACTGAGCTACATCCCTGCTGGCCATTCCCTCCCCTACCCTGGACGACGCTGGGCCAATTGTGCGCCGCCCCATGGGTCTCCCGGTCACGGCCAGCTACGACAGAGCCTGGATTCAAACCAGGATCTCTAGTGGCACAGCTAGCACTGCGATGCAGTGCCTTAGACCACTGCGCCACTCGGGAGATATTACGTCTGGAGGAAACCTGGCACCATCCCTACAGTGAAGCATGGTGGTGGCAGCATCAGGCTTTGGGGATGTTTTTCAGCGGCAGGGACTGGGACACTAGTCAGGATTGAGGCAAAGATTAACGGAGCAAAGTACAGAGAGATCCTTGATGAAAACCTGCTCCAGAGTGCTCAGGACCTCCGACTAGGGCGAAGGTTCACCTTCCAACAGGACAACGACCCTAAGCACACAACCAAGACAACGCAGGAGTGGCTTCGGGACAAGTCTCTGAATGTCCTTTAGTGGCCCAGCCATTGCCCGGACTTAAACCCGATCGAACATCTCTGGAGAGACCTGAAAGTAGCTGTGCAGCAATGCTCCACATCCAACCTGACAGAGCTTGAGAGGATCTGCAGAGAAGAATGGGAGAAACTCCGCAAATACAGGTGTGCCAAGCTTGTAGCGTCATACCCAAGATGACTCAATGCTGTAATCGCTGCCAAAGGTGCTTCAACAAAGTACTGAGTAAAGGGTCTGAATACTTATGTAAATGTGATATTTCAGGGTTTTATTAAAAAATTAGCAAACATTTCTACAAACCTGTTTTTGCTTTGTCATTATGGTGTATTATGTGTAGATTGGAAAAAAAAATGTCTTAATCAATATTAGAATAAGGCTGTAATGTAACAAAATGTGGAAAAAGTCAAGGGGTCTGAATACTTTCTGAAGGCACTGTACGTACATTGAATGTATATCTGCCATGCCACTTACTGTACATAATAATAAGTAATTAGCATTGGGTTTATTGAAAATGCAATACAAGTGGTTGAATTTGAGTTGTGTGATTGGAATGGGAGACTTTGATCAGAAGTGTTTGATTAAAAACACTTTCAAACGATCAAGAGCATTGATTATATTATGTTAATGACAGTCATGACAATGCGATTCCCCACATTTGTGAGTGATAATCAAATTTCTGAATAACCCTTTCACATGGACTCAATTTATTTATCTGCCATTTTCTTTTTGACAATAGAGCTAGTTCATGTCATGGAGGGAACTTTTATGTCATACAATATTTTCCTGATAACGCATAACAGGAAAGGTTACCTCAGAATAGTAGGACAAGGTAAATGTTTTTTTGGGCCTCTCTCAATTAGGAAGATCACTATATATGATCATCTGAGCAGGGTGAAGAGACCAAAAGGAAGATCAAAGCTGAGCTCTACTTGGAGTGTTCAGCCAAATACAAGGAGAATGTGGAGGACATATTCAGAAAGACTAACAAACGAGCCCTTGCAACAACAAGGAAGTCCAGAAAGGCAAAGAGGAGGAATGGATTCTGTGCCCTTCTGTGACCCAAGAGATAATGCTATCCACCACCATGAGCTCCTGATACAGACAATGCCCTACTCTCAGGGAAAACACAGATGATGACAGACTACTCCTCCCTATGAGTCCTTACAGTATTGTTGCTGCAGTTTACCCTTCTGTTAACCAACTTCCTTTGTTGTTCCTTCCTGCTAATTCTTGACATATTGTCAAAATGTGTTTCTTTAAAAGAAATGGACAACGCCCTCAAGTTATAGAACCACAAATGGGGAAATTTGGTCTTAGAAAATTAAGGATGCATGAGGGGGAAGTTGAAGGTACCATTGTATAATAATTGAAGGCACCATTGTATTTTTCATTTTGATGCATCCAATCTTTTAATTTATATAAAAAAGAAGGTTCACTCAAACAGTAATTCACATAGTACATCTCATAGATGTAAAAAAAAAAATATATATATATATATATATATATATACAGTGGGGAAAAAAAGTATTTAGTCAGCCACCAATTGTGCAAGTTCTCCCACTTAAAAAGATAAGAGAGGCCTGTAATTTTCATCATAGGTACACATCAACTATGACAGACAAATTGAGGAAAAAAAATCCAGAAAATCACATTGTAGGATTTTTAATGAATTTATTTGCAAATTATGGTGGAAAATAAGTATTTGGTCACCTACAAACAAGCAAGATTTCTGGCTCTCACAGACCTGTAACTTCTTCTTTAAGAGGCTCCTCTGTCCTCCACTCGTTACCTGTATTAATGACACCTGTTTGAACTTGTTATCAGTTTAAAAGACACCTGTCCACAACCTCAAACAGTCACACTCCAAACTCCACTATGGCCAAGACCAAAGAGCTGTCAAAGGACACCAGAAACAAAATTGTAGACCTGCAGCAGGCTGGGAAGACTGAATCTGCAATAGGTAAGCAGCTTGGTTTGAAGAAATCAACTGTGGGAGCAATTATTAGGAAATGGAAGACATACAAGACCACTGATAATCTCCCTCGATCTGGGGCTCCACGCAAGATCTCACCCCGTGGGGTCAAAATGATCACAAGAACGGTGAGCAGAAATCCCAGAACCACACGGGGGGACCTAGTGAATGACCTGCAGAGAGCTGGGACCAAAGTAACAAAGCCTACCATCAGTAACACACTACGCCACCAGGGACTAAAATCCTGCAGTGCCAGACGTGTCCCCCTGCTTAAGCCAGTACATGTCCAGGCCCGTCTGAAGTTTGCTAGAGTGCATTTGGATGATCCAGAAGAGGATTGGGAGAATGTCATATGGTCAGATGAAACCAAAATATAACTTTTTGGTAAAAACTCAACTCGTCGTGTTTGGAGGACAAAGAATGCTGAGTTGCATCCAAAGAACACCATACCTACTGTGAAGCATGGGGGTGGAAACATCATGCTTTGGGGCTGTTTTTCTGCAAAGGGACCAGGACGACTGATCCGTGTAAAGGAAAGAATGAATGGGGCCATGTATCGTGAAATTTTGAGTGAAAACCTCCTTCCATCAGCAAGGGCATTGAAGATGAAACGTGGATTTGTCTTTCAGCATGACAATGATCCCAAACACACCGCCCGGGCAACGAAGGAGTGGCTTCGTAAGAAGCATTTCAAGGTCCTGGAGTGGCCTAGCCAGTCTCCAGATCTCAACCCCATAGAAAATCTTTGGAGGGAGTTGAAAGTCTGTGTTGCCCAGCGACAGCCCCAAAACATCACTGCTCTAGAGGAGATCTGCATGGAGGAATGGGCCAAAATACCAGCAACAGTGTGTGAAAACTTTGTGAAGACTTACAGAAAACGTTTGACCTGTGTCATTGCCAATGAAGGGTATATAACAAAGTATTGAGAAACTTTTGTTATTGACCAAATACTTATTTTCCACCATCATTTGCAAATCAATTCATAAAAAATCCTACAATGTGATTTTCTGGATTTTTTTTCCTCATTTTGTCTGTCATAGTTGACGTGTACCTATGATGAAAATTACAGGCCTCTCTCATCTTTTTAAGTGGGAGAACTTGCACAATTGGTAGCTGACTAAATACTTTTTTTCCCCACTGTATATATACGTTAATATGAATAAATGAAGCAACATAAATCTGGATTAGCTTGTAGAATTCGTTCTTTGGTAAGCCATGGATTGTTACGCATAATAACAATTGAACATTGACTCCAGTCCTTCCAATGACAATGAATGAAATATGACATACAAAATATGTATAATGTATTTCATAATATGTATAATGGGGAGACTCACCACATTGTAACAGATTTACAGTATACGACTATGAAACTATTCAACCTCTTTGATTTGGCACCAGACACAAGGTAGTATATTCATAGATTAAACATAATTGTGTGTGGTTTAGTAAGCCCCAGGCACTCAAACACAACATCTTAAAAACATAAAATGGCATTTAAAGGGGATGTTTTAAAAAAGGCATAAACCATCATACAGTATACTGACGCATAAATAATAAAAACAGCAAATAATAATATGCCATTATTTGATTAAAGTAATATGTGCACTTGGATCACATTCAAAGGTTGACGATAAAGATCTGAAGTTTTGCCTCCATTGAAATTAATTTAGAAGCAGCTACTTGTGACTTCACATAAACGCAAAACAATCAGTGCTTTACAGTATTGTTAAGGGAAGTACATTATGTTGAGGACAATATTTCAGCGTGACATACAGTGAGGGAAAAAAGTATTTGATCCCCTGCTGATTTTGTACGTTTGCCCACTGACAAAGAAATGATCAGTCTATAATTTTAATGGTAGGTTTATTTGAACAGTGAGAGACAGAATAACAACAAAAAAATCCAGAAAAACGCATGTAAAAAATGTTATAAATTGATTTGCATTTTATTGAGGGAAATAAGTATTTGACCCCCTCTCAATCAGAAAGATTTCTGGCTCCCAGGTGTCTTTTATACAGGTAACGAGCTGAGATTAGGAGCACACTCTTAAAGGGAGTGCTCCTAGTCTCAGTTTGTTACCTGTATAAAATAAACCTGTCCACAGAAGCAATCAATCAATCAGATTCCAAACTCTCCACCATGGCCAAGACCAAAGAGCTCTCCAAGGATGTCAGGGACAAGATTGTAGACCTACACAAGGCTGGAATGGGCTACAAGACCATCGCCAAGCAGCTTGGTGAGAAGGTGACAACAGTTGGTGCGATTATTCGCAAATGGAAGAAACACAAAATAACTGTCAATCTCCCTCGGCCTGGGGCTCAATGCAAGATCTCACCTCGTGGAGTTGCAATGATCATGAGAATGGTGAGGAATCAGCCCAGAACTACACGGGAGGATCTTGTCAATGATCTCAAGGCAGCTGGGACCATAGTCACCAAGAAAACAATTGGTAACACACTACGCCGTGAAGGACTGAAATCCTGCAGCGCCCGCAAGGTCCCCCTGCTCAAGAAAGCACATATACAGGCCTGTCTGAAGTTTGCCAATGAACATCTGAATGATTCAGAGGAGAACTGTGTGAAAGTGTTGTGGTCAGATGAGACCAAAATCGAGCTCTTTGGCATCAACTCAACTCGTCGTGTTTGGAGGAGGAGGAATGCTGCCTATGACCCCAAGAATATGGAGGACTAAAAGTGCCACAATTAAATAAATAAATACACCATTAAATAATTACTTAAATGTGTCATTAATTAATTAAAATTAGAATTAAATACATAAATGTGTAATTAAATGTATCATTAATTAATTCAAATACCGATTCATTTTATGTAAAATACATATATAATTATTTCACTATTTACATTTACATTTCATGATCCTGCATTGCAGTGATTCATGAATTACTTAAAACTGTCAAACTGACCCATCAAAGTCAGTGGGCGGGGCTAACGCGAATCTAGTCTGATCCATTGCTTTGGTCTGAAGTAGAGTAGGCCAACCTGGATAGAGACAATGGAGGATCTCCGTGAACTTTCCAGGGAGTTGGTTAGAGACATTTTAAACTTAGCAGAGGATGTAGAAGCAGGACCTGCTGACATTATCCGGAATTGATTTGTCTTGGCTTGATGCAGAGGGTAACCAATCAGGCGTTAGGTTCCGCCTACCAACTTTTGATGGGTCAGTTTGACAGTTTTAAGTAATTCAGGAAGCACTCCAACGCAGGACCATGAAATGTAAATGTAAATAGTGAAATTATTATATATGTATTTTACATAAAATGAATCGGTATTTGAATTAATTAATGACACATTTAATAACACATTTATGTATTTAATTCTAATTTTAATTAATTAATGACACATTTAAGTAATTATTTAATGGTGTATTTATTTATTTAATTGTGGCACTTTTAGTCCTCCATACAAGAACACCATCCCCACCGTCAAACATAGAGGTGGAAACATTATGCTTTGGGGGTGTTTTTCTGCTAAGGGGACAGGACAACTTCACCGCATCAAAGGGACGATGGACGGGGCCATGTACTGTCAAATGTTGGGTGAGAACCTCCTTCCCTCAGCCAGGGCATTGACAATAGGTCGTGGATTGGTATTCCAGCATGACAATGACCCAAAACGCACGGCCAAGGCAACAAAGGAGTGGCTCAAGATGAAGCACATTAAGGTCCTGGAGTGGCCTAGCCAGTCTCCAGACCTTAATCCCATAGAAAATCTGTGGAGGGAGCTGAAGGTTTGAGTTCCCAAACGTCAGCCTCGAAACCTTAATGACTTGGAGAAGATCTGCAAAGAGGAGTGGGACAAAATCCCTCCTGAGATGTGTGCAAACCTGGTGGCCAACTACAAGAAACGTCTGACCTCTGTGATTGCCAACAAGGGTTTTGCCACCAAGTACTAAGTCATGTTTTGCAGAGGGGTCAAATACTTATTTCCCTCATTAAAATGCAAATCAATTTATAACATTTTTGACATGCGTTTTTCTGGATTTTTTTGTTGTTATTCTGTCTCTCACTGTTCAAATAAACCTACCATTAAAATTATAGACTGATCATGTCTTTGTCAGTGGGTAAACATACAAATCAGCAGGGGATCAAATACTTTTTTCCCCTCACTGTATCTCAACCACAGTATAATAGTTAATCTATCATGTACCAACAGTATGATGAGTGTGCTTAAAATGCATTAACTTATCAAAAAACCATCAGAGCATATCTTTAATTATCAATTATGTGGAGTTTAAAAAGTTTAAATATAAATATTCCAACCCTGATGGACAGATTAAGGTCACCTGACAAAAAATATCTGAATTCTGCACTTCCCTTGCACCAAAACTATTACAGCAGTTAATGCATGTTATGCTCTCCTGAGGAGTTTTACTTTCATGGAAATTGGTCGGTTATCGTTTGTAAATTAATAATTCTAGCTACTTCACAAAATGTTATCTTATGTTCATCCCACACTTTTGGTGTTCCCCAGCCGCCATAGACAAAACATAGTGTAGTTATGTGCATGTGATATGAATACAAATATAATCTATGTAATGAAGATATCCCAAAATATTAAACTACAGATTTTACACAGGTGCTCACTCACGTTCAGCTATTCAGATCTATTTCTGAAGACAATAGACATGCAGCACATAAAAAAAAAAAAAAGAGTGGCTTGAGTCCAATCGAATTAGCAATACAAAGCAAATTCTCCTGACCTCTCAACAACCATTTAAGCAAATAGAAAAAGCCTAGAGCAGAGTCCAAATCCCAATACAAAACATCTGTAGAAATGATATATTACTATATAAAGTATCCTTTCTCAGGGTGCTCATGCAAATAGACAAAAAAATATATAGATATCATTATAGATTTCTTACAGCTGTCTACTGCTCTATTCTCCCTACTCGTGTGTATGTTCCCGTTAGGGGAAGTGGACAGAGGAGGGCTGCAGACTGGTCGTCTCTGCCCTGTGGTCCAGCTGGTTCTGCAGCCGGGTGATATTTGACAGCTCCTCCAGCTCCTGAAACTGACGGTCAGTTTTGTGACTGACCAGAGAGCGGTAGAAGTGCACAGCGAACACGATGAACACTAGTCCAAATGGCACCATGATGGAGGTGGAGGCAATGGCTGCCGCCTCACCAGAACTGATGGTGCCATTATCACTGGGGCGCCTGAGGGGCAGGAACTTGACCCAGCACAGCAGAACCACCTCGGTCAGGAAGAGCAGGGTGCCGATGACAGTGGAGAAGGCCCAGGCCAGCTCAATGTGGTGGTGCATGCGCTCATGGGGTGACTCGTTGACCGAGTTCAAGTTGTGAACGTTGCTGACGGCCTCCAGGTTTGGCAGGATGCAGGTGCTGATCATCAGGGCGAAGAGGTGCACTGCCACTAGGACAGTGGTGCAGGCGCTGAAGGCTATCAGCAGCCCTGGGGGATACACATGATCTGGCTCCAGCTGCACCTCTACCATAGCCACCTGAAATACAGAGACGCATTTTAACACGAAACACTGACCGAGAGAGCAACGAGCAGGATTTGATTCAGAACAATTTGAACAGAGACGATCTCATTTATAGCTCAACCACTGCATGTGACAATTCTATATTTTTTCTCTGTTGGGTGCAGGCTGCACAGGAAGATGTAGCCTAACCCCTGTGACCAGGTGACAACTGTACTGGGTCTAACTGTCTGTTGGGTGAGTGACTGTCAGATTAAATGTTATTGGCTTGTATGGAACAGTAGGATTTGCTGCAGTTTATTTGTGGTAGGTTAAGGTTTAGATATGAGTCTGACTCACTAATGCCATTTTTACTTTGCATCTGGCCTTGCATAGTGGTTTAAACTTGCAGAGACATTTAAATGCATTCAACTATGCTCCATCCGTGGCCGTGGGTATGCAAATCTATGCATACTCTGTGTTGTGTTGTGCTTAAGAACAGCCCTTAGCTGACCTCGATTGGCCATAAACCACACCTCCTCGGGCCTTATTGTTTAAATATACCACACTTCATCAGGCCTAATGCTGCGTTCATAACCAAGTGGGAAGGTGGTATTTACCACATATGACTGGGAAAAATCCACTTGAAAAAACTAGATAAAATCATGACGTCAGTGATCGTCAGGTCAGCGCTCTAGAAAGATGCCTGAGTTTCCGACTTGAATTCCGAGTTGGATGACCGTTCAAATAGATTTTTCTCAGTCTGAGCTAGTTTTTTCCAGAGTTCCCAGTTGCCTTGAACGCACTGTAGTCGGAGATTTAAGAGTTCCCAGTTGTTTTGAAAGCGGCATCATCCCTGAGCTCCGACTTCTCCCACATGCTGACCTCTGACTTCCCCTACTAAGGGAATGACCTCGATAACATTTTCGATAGTTAAATGTAACAACAAAACATTATTTATAAAAAGTAATCTACTAATATGGTTTTTGAACACTATATTTTGTTTACAGACATGATAGCTGTGAGCCTACTTTTAGTTTATGGTTGATACAGCTTGTTGCCCATTACATTAGCCAATCGGCGTTTCTCAACGAGTTCAAAGCGCTTGAATTTGTATTTACGACTTCACAACTGGTAATTACTACCTTCCCACTTGATTACGAATGCTACGTTATTAGACAGTCAAATAGGCCGGTAGGTCTCATGTGTCATGAAATTGTGCGTCATATCACTCAATTTTGGCAAAGTTGTCAGAATCCGCTCCAATCGCTGAGTTGTACTCACCATTGCGAAACCCGACAGGAGAGCTGAAGTTCTGCTCGTAGCCTTTAGCTTTGCTCGACTCAAGTAAAGTTTTCTCCATGACAGAGCTTGCAAAGAGTGTTCGTTCAAACTCATTGCTGGCTACCGTTCTAACTTGTATAACTTTTCAAGCAGTCAACCTGTAGTTTCTACACGAGATGCGGACTCATGCGAATTGACATACAATTATACTTTTAAACTAGAGATTTGTAAAACAAAAAACGTTATTTCTAAAAACGTTAACCTTCTGCTACTGTAGCCATAACTAATTCAGGAAACACAATATATTATCTTACCCACAATCCAATGCTGTTTCTGTGTGCGGCGCTGCTTGAGAGGGCACTGCTTGCGGTAGTAGTAGTGCACCTATGAACATTCCTGTGTTTTTCCTCTGTGGGTGCACGTTTGAATAGGCCACATCAGCTTCGCCTAAAAAATGCAAACAATGTGTTGAATACCGTGGGGTGATTATATTTATTTGTGTGCGTCCATAGCCTATAGAATTGCACAAATGCTACCATACTTTTTCACTTGCATTTCAGCCATAGAAGACTGACAATATTCTAGTACCAGAATTCCATCTGCAATAATTCGATGCATCTGTGACATTGGACGTGATGGTAAACTATCTCTATATGTGCTGTTGGCTTGGTAGTATTCATTAAACGTTTTTATGAATTAATTATCAAAATACTGATTTGATGGGAGACATGCTATTGAGCAGCCATCTTTGACTGCCACCTAGTGGAGGCCATAGGATATTATGACAAATCAATGAAGCCCTGAGAATGAAGGCCTAGAAATGATTTTGTTGGCGAGTGCTTTTTGTCAATTATTTTCATGTTTGACTTCTTTATTGTTCTCCCTTTCGAACTATTTGGTTAACATTTTCTACTAGTACAATAATTGTTTCCCTTTTTATTGCTCTGATTTTATGTGCGTTGGGTCTCAATAATACTTGTCTCTTCCCTCACACACAGGTGCTGCTAGCTTTGAGAGTATCTGCACTGTGAAATTTAATTGGTTTTGGGAGCAGGTTTCTGCACCGACTGCACTGACCAAGTATTAAAGACAAGGTAGGTGAGCACACAATCATGTACCAAGTCCCTGATGTCAGAGAGAACAAGGCCCAGCTAGGCATGTAGAACAATCTAATCATAGCTGTTAATGCCAGTTATTGGGGGCAGGTTAAAGAAGGAGAGACATGGATTGTGTATGTGCGCCATTCAGAGGGTGAATGGACAAGAAAAAAAATGTAAGTGCATTTGAACGAGGTATGAACTGAAACGCTGCTGGGTTTTTCCATGCTCATATATGCAGCGCAATATTAGGAACGCAATAAATAGAAACTACTCAGTGTAGTTTCTATTTAGTGGGATACTTAGTGTGATGGGGGGATTTTGGGAAGGCGTGTGCAGCTGTCTCTTTATCCATCATATTTTAGTCGAACAATTGTATTAGAATATCCTGCTATTTAATCTGTTCATATGCACAGATGCAAGAATTTCACAAAATTTTAACAAGCACAAATAAGGTTCTGGGCATTATTAGATCAGACTTAAACAGTATAATGATGGTGATGATGACACTTGTTAAATTGGTAATACTTGTGCAGCAATTAGATGTAATTCTTCCAATGAAAGCACTCAATAATGTCCTAGATGAGTACTTTAGTTGCTGGCTATTAATTATTTCTGCCTTGAACTACCAAGAAATCACGAGATAGGTATTTTGTCCTCTGACTATCTGTAGACATTAAGGGCAGAGCAATCAAACCCAGAGCAGCTGATGGCTTCCTGTGTCTGTCGCAGGTTAGCGTTTTTCTTCATGAATCTTGTTCTGGAGGCAGCTCTGCAGAGTGGTCACTAGCTGGCACAGACACAGTCATAACATCTGATTTTTAAACCTAACCTTAACCACACTGCTAACCCTAATGCCTAACATTAAATTAAGACCAAAAAGCAAATGTTTAGTTTTCATGAATTTTTACAGTATAGCCAATTTTGGCCTAAGGGGAAATCGCTAAATTCTGCCTACAGGACAAGACTCATGACAATAACTGACTGTAGTAAAGTGAAATATGTCCTAAATCATTATGAAAAATGTTTGCGTCATAACATGCCCCCCCCCCCCCCCATTCCCAAGGAGCCAGATGTCTTCCCCTTGCCCGTCTTCTCTAATGACACTGTCTGTACTATTCCTGACCATTCCCTCCCTACCACTCTCCAGTCCCACCCTCTCTGACTCTGGGTGCCCTTTGTAAGCAACCCTGTAAGCAAATGCCATCTGCCTCTCCATTGGCTTTGCCTGCCCCCTCTCTCTCCTGACCTTCCCTGTGCATATTCATGAGACTTCCTGTCGCCTTGTGTGTGCCTGTACAGCTGCTTGTTCCTGAGCGGTGTGTGGAGAGCGAGCGAGAGAGAGAGGGAGGGAGAGAGTCAGGGAGAGGGTGACGACAGAGTGAGCAGGGAACAGCAGCAGGGCTGGAGGCTTCAGCCATGTCAGTTTTCTCTACAACACTGGACAGACGATGAGAAGAGAGGAACCATGGCCTTGTCACTGAGTGCAGACGAAGAGGATTATGATTCAGAATCTGAACAGGTCAGAGAATAGAATGTTAACACCGACCACGTTGGGTTTCTAATCTGCATGCTGTTTTGTCTTTCTCAAGGGGGGGGGGGGGGGGCTTTAGACCAGTAATCCTGTGAGTAGAATGTATTTTCTCTCCCCACCTTCTATCTCTTTATTTTCTCTATCTCCACTCACTCGGCACCATAAGCAGGAATAGGGTAATCATTTGAATAGGGAATGGATGGAGAAGGGAAACATGGTTTGTTGTTTCAGTAAGAGAACTAATCCACTGGGCAAGAGATAGCTATTTAAGAGGTCATAGAGACACCTTCTCCTGTCCCTGGCTCATGTTGTTGTATCCAGACGACCTATCTCAGACCCTAGCAAGAAAATAATGAGCTGCTCACCAAAGTAGTTATTTCATCCCCATAATTGCTTGGCTTTAAATGTGATCCAGTATGAAAATGTATGCACTCACTAACTGTAAGTCGCTCTGGATAAGAGTGTCTGCTAAATGACTAAACATTTAAATAAAATCCAGAATCCTCTCACCTTTGGAACAAACCTTTCTCAACAAAAACCCTGAAGAAGACACATTGCCCCTCTCTGTTGCCTACTAGCTATTTGTCACACACTGAGCTGTCAGATTGTGTTCTTGGTCAAGTTACTGTGATCATGGAAAGGGATTGGTCATTGTGACTGGTATTTTTGTGTGAACAGTCAGGGTGTGGGAGAGTAGTGTAGGAGGCAGCATGACTATACATGTGAGGCCTTTCACTACACTTCACCTGAGGCTCAGTGTTGACTGTTTCTAAAACTAAAGTAAATAGATTACGCTAAATCAGGCCATGCCTGATGTAGCACCATTGTCACATTCAGGTCTAGCTCTCTTGACAGACATACTTATTCCTTCCATGTCTAACTATCTAGATCACTGAGAAAGAAAACTCATATCCTGTGAATTGTCCTTCATTGCTCATACTCACACCTCACCATGCTCTGTGCCTTTAAGAGGGCTGGAGGCAATGTTGTTTCGCAGGAACTGAACTGAACTGGGGAGGGGGATGGGGAGAGGGAACAATGAGCTGCTCTTACAGCGATTGACCGCTCTTAACTGTTTGGAGACTTTTCGTTGTAGGTTACCTTACAATAGTGCTGAGCTATTAACCGACATGTCGTTTTTTTTCGGTTATTAAACAACAGATTGACCGACATTGGTTAAATTACTTTAAACCCATTTAGGTCGGTTTTTTGTGAGCCCATTGCGCCGTTTCTCAAGGGAAATAAAATCCTTTAAGAGTGAAATCAAGTCAAGAACTATGCGGGACGCTGGGCTGAAGGGAGTTGTAGTGTTCATGAAGCAAATATTCAACGTGGTAATTAACTAGGTTTCCATCCAATTTGCGACATATTTTCATGAAAATATTCGAAAATCTGCATAAAACAATATGCACATTTTACCACCAGAGATGTTTCAATCAAACTGACTTTTTGCGGATAAAAGGCTCGGCGTCATGACGTAGCGCACATAAACATTACTTTTACCATTAGAATGAAACAGTTAAATGGGTTTCCATCGCATTTTCAACTCTACTGATGGTTTTGTATCAACTGTTGTTATATAGTAAATGTGACCACTCTGGTCATGGCACATGCGCTCTAGCCAACAGCTCGCAGATATAACCTACGTTATGGGATTATTATGGATAAGAGCGCTATTATTTGTATTTGTCAAACGGCAGCCAAGCATCGATCATCATGTCACCAGAATAAGACCCTCGATATTTATTGGAAAGGAACATCAAGATCGTCACCTTGCACATTCACCACCCTGTGAAGTTCATAATGTATAGACCCCTTTCTGTGTTTACAAACATTGCCACACGAGGGCAATCCGCGCAAGTTGGTGGCAGAACAAGGGGGAGTTCTAGAACGCCAGCAAAAATAGCCTCTCTTTACATGTTGTTTATGAGTGCATTTCACACAACTTTTGGATTATAATTTGATTGTAAGGCTCATATAAATGTCCTGCTTAAAATAATGTTTGTCATCATCGCAAATCAACTGCGTTATACTTTAAAAACACTTCAACTTCAACCACTAAAATGGCTCTTTGGCTAGCTTTTGCTACAGCCTATATCAATGAGCGTTAGCATTCTAGCTAACAACTGCTGCATCCAAATAGTTATTTTGCAAAGATCACAACCAAATATAATATTAGCGAATGTTCAATCAAGAACCATAACATAATTGTAACAGTATGAGAACCCCAACAAGTTATTCTGTTTAGAAGTAATAAAAACGTAAATGTTGAATGGGCGCAGATGGCGATAGCTTTCTTACTGCCGCTGGGAAAGGGTATATTCCAGCTGTAGCCTAATAAACTGCATGCTTTCCCAAGTCGTAGTGGGAGGACCACACAACATATTTACATTTACGTCATTTAGCAGACGCTCTTATCCAGAGCGACTTACATTATTTTTTATACCCCCGTGGGAATCGAACCCACAACCCTGGCGTTGCAAACGCCATGCCCTACCAACTGAGCTACATCCCTGCCGGCCATTCCCTCCCCTACCCTAGATGACGCTGGGCCAATTGTGCGCCGCCCCATTGGTCTCCCGGTCACGGCCGGCTACGACAGCCTGGATTCGAACCAGGATCTCTAGTGGCACAGCTAGCACTGCGATGCAGTGCCTTAGACCACTGCGCCACTCGGGAGTGACTCCAAGTTTACTTAGATATGATGGTATGATGGTTATTATATCAATATTTGTGCATAAAGGCGTTTCGCCGATATTTCTCAGTATCGGATACACTTTTAAGCCTGCTACGTTAGGTTAGATAAACACAGACCGCATAGACCTTGAGAGAGGAAT
Organism: Coregonus lavaretus; assembly: GCF_964263955.1. NCBI lineage: Eukaryota > Metazoa > Chordata > Actinopteri > Salmoniformes > Salmonidae > Coregonus > Coregonus lavaretus. Next base: position 21,149,766 of record NC_140001.1, on the reverse strand, counting down.
GTACACAACACAACGATGAGAGGCACATAGACATTTCGTGAAAGTATGCCTTATCTACTTTGAAGAACTAGTCAAATGATTTCGTCAGACATCTCTGCAGTTTGAAATTTACTGGTGGGGGCTGGTCCCTCCCCTTGTACTGTAAAAAACACTGCATACCCTCCGCCCTCAGAATTAACTCAAAATAATGTTTACGACCACAAATAACGATAGCGACCCTGTGTTTATAAATATGGATATCGACTTTGCCACTTCAGCATGCTCTTGTGGCACAGTTGATGCCATGCAGGGTTATGGGCCAGAAGGTACCACCACCACGGACAAGCTCACTTACTCTGTTTGTTTCATTAGGCCTACACTACGATCAAAACCGGCTGCAGACATTGATCAGCTAGGGGGAAATCAGATTTTCAACATTTTGATGCCATATTTAATTTATAATGATATAAAATATCTGCAACAAATTTTCCCCAACAGGTTTCTGTGCCAATGAGTAAAGCCAGTGTATCTATGTATGCAGATGACTCAACACTATACACGTCAGCTACAACAGCGACTGAAATGACTGCAACACTTAACAAAGAGCTGCAGTTAGTTTCAGAATGGGTGGCAAGGAATAAGTTAGTCCTAAATATTTCAAGAACTACAATCATTGTATTTGGGACAAATCATTCACTAAATCTCAACTAAATCTTGTAATGAATAATGTGGAAATTGAGCAAGTTAAGGTGACTAAACTGCTTGGAGTAACCCTGGATTGTAAACTGTCATGGTCAAAACATATTGATACAACAGTAGCTAAGATGGGGAGAAGTCTGTCCATAATAAAGTGCTGCTCTGCCTTCCTAACAACAAGGCAGGTCCTACAGGCCCTAGTTTTGTCACACCTGGATTACTGTTCAGTAGTGTGGTCAGGTGCCACAAAGAGGGATTTAGGAAAATTTCAATTGGCTCAGAACAGGGCAGCACAGCTGGCCCTTAAAAGTACACGGAGAGCTAACATCAATTATATGCATATCAATCTCTCATGGCTCAAAGTGGAGGAGAGATTGACTTCATCACTACTTGTTTTTGTAAGAGGTGTTGACAAGCTGAATGTACTGAGCTGTCTGTTTAAACTATTAGCACACAGCTCGGACACCCATGCATACCCCACAAGACATGCCACCAGAGGCCTCTTCACAATCCCCAAGTCTTGAACAGACTATGGGAGGCACACAGTACTACATGGAACTCTATTCCACATCAGGTAACTGATGCAAGCAGTAGAATCAGATTTTTTTTTAAACAGGTAAAAATACACTTTATGGAACAGCAGGGACTGTGAAGAGACACACACAAAGGTACAGACACGCATATGCACACAAGCACTTGGCAGCAGCTAATGGGGATCCCTAATAAATACAAATAAAAAGACCGTCAATCTCGACAAACAGAAAATATATCCCTCCTACCTTGTAGGCCTACCCAGTGTCAAGCCAAACCTTCGATAATCTCTGAATGTCATTCAACTTTTTGGTGTTTTTTAACAGATGTCTCTTTCCATTCATCAAATGGCCGCGCTGCACAGTTTGGATTAATTAGATTTTTATTTGCCAGTAAAAAAAATTGTGCATATACAGTGAGGGGAAAAAAGTATTTGATCCCCTGCTGATTTTGTACGTTTGCCCACTGTCAAAGACATGATCAGTCTATAATTTTAATGGTAGGTTTATTTGAAGAGTGAGAGATAGAATTAAAAAAAAAAAATCCAGAAAAACGGATGTCAAAAATGTTATAAATTGATTTGCATTTTAATGAGGGAAATAAGTATTTGACCCCTCTGCAAAACATGACTTAGTACTTGGTGGCAAAACCCTTGTTGGCAATCAGAGGTCAGACGTTTCTTGTAGTTGGCTACCAGGTTTGCACACATCTCAGGAGGGGTTTTGTCCCACTCCTCTTTGCAGATCTTCTCCAAGTCATTAAGGTTTTGAGGCTGACGTTTGGCAACTCGAACCTTCAGCTCACTCCACAGATTTTCTATGGGATTGAGGTGGAGACTGGCTAGGCCACTCCAGGACCTTCATGTGCTTCTTCTTGAGCCACTCCTTTGTTGCCTTGGCCGTGTGTTTTGGGTCATTGTCATGCTGGAATACCCATCCACGACCCATTTTCAATGCCCTGGCTGAGGGAAGGAGGTTCTCACCCAAGATTTGACGGTACATGGCCCCGTCCATCGTCCCTTTGATGCAGTGAAGTTGTCCTGTCCCCTTAGCAGAAAAACACCCCCAAAGCATGTTTCCATCTCCATGTTTGACGGTGGGGATGGTGTTCTTGGGGTCATAGGCAGCATTCCTCCTCCTCCAAACACGGCGAGTTGAGTTGATGCCAAAGAGCTCGATTTTGGTCTCATCTGACCACAACACTTTCACACAGTTCTCCTCTGAATCATTCAGATGTTCATTGGCAAACTTCAGACGGGCCTGTATATGTGCTTTCTTGAGCAGGGGGACCTTGCGGGCACTGCAGGATTTCAGTCCTTCACGGCGTAGTGTGTTACCAATTGTTTTCTTGGTGACTATGGTCCCAGCTGCCTTGAGATCATTGACAAGATCCTTCCGTGTAGTGCATGCTTTCCAGAGTCTTAGTAGGAGGACCACACAACATACCATCACATGACTCCAGGTTTACTTAGATATTATGGTTATTATATCATATTATACAACGGGTGGGTCTAATCCTGAATGCTGATTTGTTAAAACAGCATTCCAGCCGGTGTCTATTCCACAAGTTACCACCGGCTAAATCTATGATGTGAAAATTTACTCTGTTCCATTTGGCTGCGCAATCCACTCTCATCAGCCCAGCCAAGCAATTTATAAACTTGATCTCCACTATAAAAAGCATCTAGACATTCTCACAATTCTTTTAGACTAACATTTTGTTTTCAACAGCGGAGATTTGTATAAACCTTGCTGTCTGTCTCTCCGACATTTGTAACATTGTTTCAATATTCAAATTCGATCTCCAGCTGTCCAATAGTAAAGAACTCGGGAGTCGGGACGAGACAGACAGGCAGGCAGCGTTTCTCAGCCAGTCAAAATCATGAATCAGCTGGCATCATTTTAAAGGATATATACAAATAAATGTCAATTGAAAAAAGGTAAAACGAAACGAAGTGCAGCTAGTTTGCAGTCTTTCCCGCTTCAGTTCGAAGTGATTGTGTTAGCTGTGTTGTTGGCTAGCTCCTCTGAACAACAGAGTCCTGACGAGCGAGCACATTTTCTATGCTAGGCGAAATCACGCCTCATTAGCTCATTGTTATGGATGTATCCAAGTAAATATTGGCACGGTTTGCAAAATGGCTTGACAAAATATAATTCCAGCATCCTCAAAATGGCTTGACATTAACCAAGTTTCCATCCAACCTTTTTATTCGAGTCAAGTACATGTCGGATAAAAAAATGTAATGACAGTCCTGATGGAAACAGCAAATGTCAGTAAACTTTCCAAATGTCGACAAAAGAAAATACGCTAGCAAGGTGGGATCTTGTATTATGTGTGAAATGGCGGTTATTTAAGTGATAATGCCAGAGAAGCCAGTGTTTGGAGGATATATTGGCAAGGGTGTTGCAAACTGTGCCAATATATCCTCCAAACACCGGCTTCTCGAAAAAACACCTTGATATAGGTGAGGCGCATGCAAGCAGATGAGGAAATTTGGCTAGCATGGAAGACCTTATATAGTAAAACCTGCAAAAGAGCGAATGTAAATCAGGGGGAAAAATGCACTACACTCCTGTGCCCAATAAAACACCACCCTCCCCAAAGTTAGACAACTCTGCCCTATTTTGGACCAGCCCTAAATATTTTAATTTCATTATTTCATAATGCATTTAATGTAAAAAATTATAATTGAAAACCGTTATTTATTTTTAAATAATCGAACCAACCTCTAAAAGTACTAATCGCTCAGCACTACCCTACAAGTAGAAAATACCTGGTAGACCAGTGGGATCCAGGACCTTATGAAGGAAGATATAGGATTGGTTCGCTGAGCACTGGGCGGTACATGGCCCCGTCCATCGTCCCTTGCTCTTTCAGCTTGAATAACCAGATGAATGATGTGCTCCTCAGGGGTACGAGTAAGGAAGTGCAACGCATTAAACCCACTCACAGTCATTGTTTATGAAGTGGGTTATTTTGATCTTGTTCTTTTGGCACAGTTGTAGAGATGTCAGACTTCCCTCCCTTTTGTGTGGGCATCGCTGTGGTGTGCTGTGGTCCACTGAAGACAGGCAGAACGTGAACCCTGTGACTTCCTCCCACAGCACTGAGATCCACAGTAATACTGATCAGATATGGCCCCCATCTCGGCCTAGTGTTTTAGGGCCTCATCAAACCAACCTAACATTCCTAGCACATTAGTCAGCTAAGTTACAGTAAGTGCTGCTAAGCAGTCTGGAACTATTATAGGTCAAGATGCTTTTGTAAACAATCAACACATTTAGTGTTTCATAGGCCTGCTTTTGACTCAGACGACTTTAGTTTTTTAAAAAGACGATACAAATGTCTTAAAGATTGAATTTACGATTATTGAAAGAGGGGCATAGGAGGAGAATAGCCTGGCTGAGTGAGTACCTGTTCCCCTGACTCATGGATGTGTCATCCAGAGAGGATCACTCCTCATGTTTGCCACACTATTTACTGCTTTCTCCTGTAATTCAGTGGTTTCACATAAATGGCAAAGAAGACCATACTCACCCACTTGTTGGTTAAAACAAATAAAAGATAAACAAATTCATGCCCCCTTGGCAGAACAGATATTCGAAGAACGTCACTATTTTCACAACTCACATACACAGAACACTTTGTCAAGCATTCTGTCAGGCTAAAACACTGTTGCACAAATTACTTGAATATTTGGAGTAAGAGGGTATCAGCTACTTTACTCAAGATGAGTTTGTTTGAGAGGAAAATAGGTAATGTAGCACACATGGGTTTCTAGTAGTCCTACATTGATTGCTTTGGGGATTTGTTGTGTTGGATATGATGTTGTAGAGATTTTTGTTAAAAGGTCTCTAAAAAATCTGTTTGAGGAATTTCAACATTTTAAGACAATGACAGGAATGTGCCAATCACACTTGAATGTTGTGCAATGCTGATAGTCATAGCATTTGCAGCCTCAGCCCTCCTTCTGATGTCTTCTTCGTACACCTTTCCACACACTCCTTGGTTGAACAGATTTATTAGGAAAACCATCAGATTGTAGTCTGTTTCCCAATCCCAGTTGGATGTGGTGTCATCAACAACAGTGTATGCTTGAGAATCTCAGTTTGGATCTGGAAATATGCTTGAGGATGGCCAAAGATGAGACAAAGGTAAAATGTTATTATAACAACTCTCTCTCCAAACCTGAAGAAAAGCTTCCTGGTAAAGAATCTTCTTGTGGTATGTCTCCCCAGTGATATGTTATTCTGGTATTCATGAAGGAACACTTTGTTCTCAATGACCCTGCTCTAGTGTTTTTCTCTCTCTTTAAGCCCTCTGCAAGAATTCCATCTGCTTTTATAAGATGGAGGTTTGGTCCTTTAGTAGCTATATATGTTCCAGGAGGATGATTATGTAAGGGCTGTGACATGACAGTGTTTCTCAGTGTTGTGGATTAATCCTTAACTGAGGAGCATTGCCAGGTGGTAAGACATGTTTTGTGGACCTGTGTGTGTTGCTGTCTTGTGATTTTGTTTCTTTAATCTCACCACATAAACAGTGTTTTTAGTGCCAGTAAGAATAGCCTCCAGGGGAATGAATAACCCAATCTACAGTATCACATTTAACTCTGTGTTTTTCCAGCATGTCTCCTAGCGCCTGAAGCTATATGTGTACTTTATGGGAAAATAAAGTAACAGTTTTACTTCTGGAAGAGGAGCCATGAAAATGTTCAATTTTAAAACAATCATAACCCCTCCACAGCCCTCCCATTTAAAGCTAAAGTACAGTATGTCTCTGCTAGTTCTCATCTCCTTTCATTATTCTATTCAAATGGTTAGGAAAAGCAGGGGAACTGTGTTGCCAAGGAAACACTCGCCTCTGCAGCAAAAAATACATTCCTCAGTAATGGCGTAGGGAATATCTCATTTTTATTGTTCTGGTGGCTCTAGGCTCGGCTAAAGAGTATTTGAAATTATTATTTTTACCTGTGAACCTCTAACTATTTGTGGTGTCACGGGGTGGGAGAGAATATTTTTATTATATTGGACAGAGGTGGATTTACAGATTTGGCGTTTAGAGAGGTTCGAAAGGTACTGTATGTGGCTCGCAGCCGGTGGCCTCAGTACTGTTTCACTAGCTTTATAAACGTCAGGAGTAGACCATCCTAGATGTTTTGTGTTCAGTAATGAAGTAGAATGTAGGTTACTGTCTTGGGCAATAGTGTCCATTTGAATTGCCTTTATAAAGTAGTTTCCTAATGCTCAGGGTTGAATATTGATTGGGGAGGACCAGGGAGCCAATGACCGGACTCAAGAAGTCTACTTCCAGGGACAAGAGGTAATGGATGTTTTAACATAAATTTTATTATTTTTCTCTGCAGCAACGGGAAGCCAACCGGCCAAAGCCCAAAATGGGGACTTCAGCAGCGGTCAAGCTGCCATCCAATCGCAGTGCGTCTGGCGCCAGACGCAGGAGAACACGCTGCCGAAAGTGTGAGGCGTGCCTCCGAACCGAGTGTGGAGAATGTCACTTCTGTAAAGACATGAAGAAGTTTGGAGGACCAGGGCGCATGAAGCAATCCTGTATCATGAGGCAGTGCATTGCAGTGAGTAAAGCCATAGTAACCACACAGGCTTTTCATCATTCATACTATTTAGCAGATAGTTCAGTTAGCCAATATTGTCTTATCCAGTGCTACAGTGCTGTGCCACAAATGCAAAAGACTGCATTTGACATGAAAACCATAATGACAGGTTCACAGTTCAGGGTCTGAAAGAAGGGTCAGTGTAAGCGAGAACCAACCAGAAGTACAATGATACCGAGCGAGACCTCAGGAAGTTTTTGCAACAGTATGACTCATTCATGTGTAACATTTTCTTGATTATTTTGAGTCCATTCAGTGGATATTTGTTTACGGCTTGGCATTGTTGCCAATGTCTGTTAATGATTCTCCTAAAACAGGAAACAGACCAGTAGCAGCTTATCAACACTATTTGTGTCACTGAATGTGTTTTTGTGTTTGTCCTTTGCAGCCCGTCCTGCCCCACACAGCTGTGTGTGTGGTGTGCGGAGAAGCAGGGAAGGAGGACACATTGGAGGAGGACAAGTTCAGTGTCATGCTCATGGAGTGCTCCATCTGCAATGAGATTGTCCACCCCAACTGCTTAAAGGTGAGACAGGATGAGCATGTCGAGTCGTGACTGAACACGACCATGACTGAACACAAGGCCAAGCCTCCATCTGATGAGTTTGATGATTCATAATTTTTGTGAGTGAGATTCACCTGAATGTTTATGATACGGTTGAGTGATTCATATGCTTTGTGACACACAAGTGAGGGCAATATCCTGGAATGTTTGCCTTTGTACAAACGGCAGGTGATTCACTGTGTTTGACTGTCAAACTGTTTTACAAGGCAGCTTGATGAGTCATTGGTGTGGTGGGGACTTCCTGTTGTTGTTTGACACTGAACCACCTCATCACATTCCCTCCTCCAGCTTGACTTGCAGTAGGCTGTGTCCAGTTGAAATTACATGATGCTAGAATACCACTTTGCAGTGTTGTTGACATTGCCGGGTGGAGCCGGATGCAAATAAAATGTAAAGCGGCTCATGCACTCTTAGCAACCATTCTACCAAAGCATAACATGTCATAGCATGTCCTTGCTCGAACCTGTTCTAATGAAGGGAGGTTGTGATCTACATCAAATATTAGGAACACAGCCTTTGTATTTGTGGTATTCCAGGCACATAACACACTTGTGGTAAGGTATTTCTGAAGAATATTTATTTTTCATTTTGATAAGACTTTGTGAGTCTTTATATGTTAGAGGTTGTTGTTTGCTAGAGTTTCTCACTTTTTAAATGTGTCAGAAAATAAAGTGTTAAACTGCCTCACATAAAGAGGTCACAACAGTCACACTTTCAGTTCCCTGTTCATTTCTCTCTGTGGTGAACACATTGTACATTAGACTGACTCCCCTTCTGCCCTTCTCTTCTTAACTCTCTATTTTACTTCATGCTTTTCAGGTAAAAGATGCCTCTGGCGTGGTGAACGATGAACTTCCTAACTGTTGGGAATGTCCCAAATGCAACTATGCTGGGAAAACCGGAAAAGTGAGTACCTACAAATGTAGGATCTTAATTTGAGCCAGTTTGCTACAGCAGGAAAATAATCCTGCAGCAAAAGGATATGTGAATTATTATGTGGATTATATTTAATGGATATTTTGTAGGGGTTGATACATTTGAAATTATAAACTTCAGAAGCCTTTTTAAACATCAAATGCACTACAAGTTTAAAATGTCCTGCAACAGGGTGATCATACATCTATATATGAATGCATCATTTTGAGGTCTTACTGTAGGCAGCCTATCATAGAATACTATCTATTCTCAAGTTTATTAGCATTAATATGAAATGGATATTTCTGATTTTAGTTTACCCTTTCGCCAAAGATAAAGCACACACCAATTTTGTCATCTGATGTTGGATTAGGAAACAGTGCTGTGAACCACTCCAAATAATGTCTTTACTTTGTGGTTTCTTACTTCCTGTTCATCTACTTACTATATCACATGGTTCAATGCCTTGTTTCTGTTACACGGGAAGGAAACCAACACCTAATTCTCTAGAAGTGGCACCGTCACAGTCTAAGTAGTTTTTACAATGTCTGACTTGTTTCCATTGTGAAACAAGTACAGTAGCTCAGTTTGGTGACCCTGTCGTGATAGGCAAAATATATAAAGTTGTCTTCCCTGTTTTTCCACCTTTTGGTCTGCAAGCAAAAAAGGGGACCAGGATTCAAGTATGCGTCTAACCTCCCTGGCTCCCTGCTGAAGGAGCAGAAGGCAGTCAAGGAGGAGGGCGAGTCCACATCCACCTCTACGTCTACAGCCAAGAGGAAGCCTGAAGGGGATGAGACCCCCAGACACAGACCTGAGGAACGGGAGCCCCTCCACAGACACCCCCCTGTCCTGACCCCCAGCACCCTGCCTCGGCCCAGACCTGAGGACAAACTGAGGAAGAAGAGGAAGCTCTTCGACGATGATGAGGAAGAGGACTTCAGTGTGAGGAAGAAGGTAGAGAGACTGATTTCATAATGCAGTTTCTGTTTGTGTCTGTTAGTACAATGTTACTCATTGACTATGGATGGCCATTTTCATGCTGTGCCAAGCAACTCCTTTTGTAAAATGTTTGGATGTTGATATGTGCTCTGGTATCCATAGTTGAACATGCTCTCTAACTAAACCTCCCTCTCCCCCACAGGGAAAGTCAGATGAACCTCTGTTCCCCAAACTCCTTCATCAGATCAAGACTGAGGAGGAGGAAGTGGATGAGAAGGAGAAGGACTCTCTGTTCTGGCGAGGCCTGGAGAGGAGAGTGCGTTTAGGAGATACCGAGGACGAGGCAGAGGACAGGGATGACGAGGACACAAAGACAAACCTGCCAAGGCCTCCTCTCAAAACTCCTGTTCTAGACAGTGACCAGTCTCACTGCAGCTCTCCACAGGCTGGCCCCAGCAGCGAGGGGGGCAGTGAACCCCAGGAGAAGGGCCCACGCCCCAAAGCACGCCGCAAACGCCGTTTACCCAACAAGGAGCTGAGCAAAGAGCTGAGCAAAGCACTGAACCAGGAGATCCAGAAGACTGAGGACTGCCTAGCCAATGAGAACCGCCAGCCCCTCAAGGTGGAGCCAGAGAGTGAGAATGAGGAGCCCAAGAGGGGCTTCCGCATCGGCAGTGACCTGGGAGGGGAGCGCCCCCACCTCCGGACCAAGGAAATGAACGGCACCCCCTGGGAGCTGCGCCACTTCTACCCCAGCCAGATCACCCCTCTGGGCTTCAACAGGAGCTCCCCTGGTACCCGGCCCCTGCCCCCACGCTCCCCACCCAAGTGTGTCCAAATGGAGCGTCACGTCATCCGGCCACCCCCCATCAGCCCCCCGCCGGACAGACTGCCCCTGGTGGATGGGAAGACCCATGCGGTGCAGCGAGAGATCTGGATGAAGATCTTTGGACACTTCACACACAAGGAGCTGTGTGTCTGCATGTGTGTCTGCAAGACATGGAATAGATGGTTAGAGCTCTTTTACTATTCCCACTCAGATTTTTACTTTACATTAAGGGCCTATAAAACATAAATGAAAGATGCGTTATAAAAGTAGCTCTCACGAGCCAAACTGAGTCCCTGAAATTTGTGCACAATTGTGTATGTCATCCATTTCGTATGATGTGTTACGTCCTGTATATTTTTTTTTTAGGAATTCCAATTCGTAAAATATGTTACTAATTTGTAAGTGCTTAAGATCCCGTTCAATCTCTTTTAACACTCACATTCAAATATACTAATTATCTAGAACATAGTGAATTTTAGTCCAAGCCAGATAGTGACTGTGTATCTCTATTGTCTATTTCTGACAGGTGCTGTGATAAAAGACTGTGGACCAACATTGATCTGAACCGCTGTAAATCTATCACTCCCCTCATGCTGAGTGGCATCATCCGCAGACAGCCCCTCTCACTGGACCTCAGCTGGACCAACATCTCCAAGAAGCAGCTGGGCTGGCTAATTAACCGCTTACCAGGTACATACCAGGACCATGTGAACCTCTGATCTATGGGAGAGAAATATGTTTTGGCTAGACACTAGAGCAGGGGTGTCAAACTCATTTTAGCTCAGGGGCCACATGGAGGAAAATCTATTCCCAAGTGGGCCGGACCGGAAAAATCATGGTATATATAACTTAAAAACAACAACTTCAGATTGTTTTCTTTGTTTTAATACGATCAACATCCAACATAAAGCTGGAGCCTGAGGACAGTGTGTCCAAAATAGTACAAGCACAACATCACTATTAATCATAAAACACGTCAAGTTTATTTGAAAATTCTAAAGAAAAAGAACACACAAACACACAATGCCTCAGTGATTAACATAACTGTTTCACAGATCACAGAACTATATCAGGGTGTCATTTCTCAGGCAGAAATGTAGATAAAAATAATGAAATCCTGTTCCCCAAACAAGTGCAAGAACCACAGAGTCAAGAATAGGTTAAATATACAAATAAAATAAAATCAATTAAAAACAATAGCACATCAACATAAAAACATATAAACATAAATCTGAAAGCGTTGCTCAAACTCCCATAACAGTCCAGTTATTTTATCTTTGAACCGCTTCATGTCTGCCACATGTTGGGTCGCGCACACATTTTTCAGACAGGGGAAGTGAGCTGCATCACCACCGGCAAGTTGCGTCTCCCACAATGACAGCTTCAACTTGAAAGAACGTATGCTGTCATAATACTGCGTGACAACTTTGTTGCGCCCTTGCAGCTGTTTGTTCAAGTTATTGAGGTGCTCTGTAACATCCACCATAAATGCAAGGTCCGGCATCCATTCTGCGGAATGAAATTCTAACACTGGTTTGCCCTTTTCTTCCATGAACTGTTCAATTTCTTCTCGTAAATCAAAGAAACGCCTCAGCACAGCACCTCGGCTTCTGATTCAGGCTTCTGGATCGGATGAAATTAACAGTTTGGATGACCACCTTCATGACGTTATCCATCTTTAATGACTTGCAACACAAAGCCTCCTGGTGCAAAATACAGTGAAAAGTCAAAAAATCACGTCCTCCATTTGCAGATTGCACTTTCTCTCTGAACTTTGTCACAACGCCTGCTTTTTTCCCGATCATTGAGGGCGCACCATCTGTAGCCAGGCTGACAGCGCGGGACCAGTCCACTCCGACCCTGTCCAGCGCGCCGACGAGTGCGGTAAAAATATCAGCTGCTGTCGTTGTATCTGTCATCGGCACCAACTCCACGAACTCCTCGGTGACGGTCAATGTGTCATCAACTCCGCGGATGAAAAAATGGCCAGTTGTGCAACATCTGTAATGTCCGTGCTTTCATCAATTGCAACCGAAAACACAATAAATGACTTTACTTTTTGCTTCAACTGGCTGTCCAAATCCACTGAAAGATCGCAAATCCTGTCTGCAACTGTGTTTCTTGTCAGGCTGATATTTGCAAAAGCCTGCCGCTTTTCAGGGCACACAATCTCCGCTGCCTTCATCATGCATGTTTTTACAAATTCACCCTCACTAAATGGTTTTGAAGCCACTGCGATTTCATTAGCAATGAGGTAGCTAGCTTTCACTGCAGCGTCACTGATGTCTCGGCTGTGAGTAAACACAGACTGCTGTTTCTTCAGACCCGCCAACAGTTCATTCACCTTCTCTCATCTCCGCTGTCCTTGAAAGTTGTCATATTTGTCGGCATGAAGACTCACATAGTGGCGACGAAGGTTATATTCTTTCAGCACTGCAACATGCTCTGAACACACCAAACATACAGCTTTCCCATTCAATTCCGTGATTAAATAGGATGACCATTTTTCTTGGAACACTCTGCACTCTGCGTCCACTTTTCTCTTTTTTGACAGAGACATATTGGGGCAATGAGGGTGCCAAAGCACATAATGTTAAAAGTAGAAGCCGTAATAAATATCGCGGGCAAAACAAAGTAGCTCATTGGCTGCACGTGCTTGACCTACTTGCTCTGCCCCGGTATAAACAGTTTGCTTGCTTAACACAATTGCTATTGCGCCATCCAGTGGACGCAATTGGAACAGCAGTTTATTTTATTGAAAAATTGCAGCGCATTTTTATACTTAAATAAAAATAAAATATATATATTTTTTTCATTATTATTAATTTTTTTTAAATCATCTCGCGGGCCGGATTAAACCCGTTTGCGGGCCTGATCCGGCCCGCGGGCCGTATGTTTGACACCCCTGCACTAGAGACTGTCCACCCCTCTATGTGATTGTGTCTGTTGAAACCCTTCGGACACTACACCGCTCTGTGTCCTGCAGGTCTGCGGGTGTTGCTGCTCTCAGGGTGCTCGTGGGTGGCTGTATCTGCCCTCTGCACCTCTAGCTGCCCTCTGCTGCGCACCCTGGACGTGCAGTGGGTGGAGGGGCTCAAAGATGCCCAGATGAGGGACCTGCTCTCCCCACCGACCGACAACAGACCAGGTAACCACCGGCAACAAGAGGGGAGAGTTAGATGAAATTGACATGACTGTATTATAGCAGCCTCTGGTGGTTCTCCTGGGTGTGACAGGACTGGGAGGCTTTTCTTTCTAAAAACCCATTAGGCAGAAAATATGAGTGTATCTTAAAGGATGTTAACGAAAATGAATGAGATTACTCACCATGCTTGACTGCGAGATGGGAAATCACTCCTATTTTATTCCTGCTGTCCACCCTCAGGTCAGTTGGACAACCGCTGTAAGCTGAGGAACGTTTTGGACTTGTGTCTGGCCGGACTGGACATCACAGACACCTCTCTGCGTCTGATTATCAGACATATGCCGTTACTTTCCCGACTGGACCTGAGCTATTGCAACCACATCAACGACCAGTCGGTCAACCTGCTGACGGCCGCAGGGACAACAACCAGAGATTCCCTCACAGAGATCAACCTGTCAGGTAGGAACCCTCAGTCAGTCACACCACTCTCACAACCTCAGTATTAGCACTTGGGGCTAGAGTAATACAGCACCGCAGAGGATCATTTTATTTACTCTGCTATGTCACTTTTTTTTCTTCTTTTTTTACCTTCGGATGACAAAAATAAACTTTTGTTTTTACAGCTTTTTCTTTTGTTGTTACATGTACATTCTAAACACATTTTAGAATCATGCCACTTATTTTTTTTACAGTAGTTACATAGCAAGAATAAAGTAATTTGATATACATTACATCTGGATAGATAGTAATTATACATTGTCTTTTCAGTCATAACTATTATAGAACGAGCTATTTCACTTATTTTGTGTCTTCATATTAAAGAATATAGAATATGTATTTATTCTTTGTCTTATCTTGATTTTAGTTTTTTTATTTATTATAATTTGCAAGTCTTTGTTGCAGTTAGGCTTCATAATATTCAATCTGGCTCTCTACTTGTTTTCTCATGCCTGGCTCTGTTTTTGTCTCCCCCTCCAGTTTGTAATAGGGTGACAGACCATTCCCTTACCTTCTTCAAGCGCTGTGGAAGCATCTGTCACATTGACCTGCGCTATTGCAAACAGGTGACCAAGACTGCCTGTGAACAGTTCATAGCAGAGATGTCTGTGAGTGTACAGTTTGGACTCAAAGAGGACAAATTACTGCAGAAACTCAGCTAGACACTGACATTAAGGCCAAAATGTACACAGCAAAAAAGAACTACCCTTTTTACTAAATGGAGCAAGACAAGGTTTCCCCCATCAAGCCTGCACTGGTTGGTTTTGTATATTTATTTCCTCTTCATTGGAGAATCTACTGTATTAGATTTGTGAACGAACAATGTCACATTTTTGCATCAATGTCATTCTGGACGTTAAAGGGGAAGATGTACTGGACAGAAGGAGATGGGGAGGGAAAACAAAACATGCATGTGTTTATTTTTGTGTTAAGATTATACCCTTTTCAAAGGCTTGTGTTTGTTGCATTGAATTTGTTGGGGAATTTGTTTTCTATTACTTAGAAATGTTAAATGTTTAAAACATTAGATTTTTTTTTTTTATACAATAATAATTCACGCATTGGGCTAACAATTTAGGTTATAGTGAAACTCTATGTATGCAGTACCATACACACCCCAGATTTCAACTTATGAACAGTTTCCAGATAATTCTTAGAACTGAATATTGACCTACAGTACTTTAAATCAGTTTGCCTTGACACCGATGGTAATATATATTTTTGGATGCTGTGTTTTACCTGATATCATGTGCCAAATTCTGAAGGTGACATTACAAGTTAATGGTAGTTACTGACTTGGACTGGATTTACTTTAATACTTTACTTAAAACATGAACATAAGACAATTAGAAAATACATGTTTTAAATGTTTAAATAAGATTTAAATAAATGTTGCAAAGATGGTTAGGTTAATGAATATATCTTGAAATTAATCAGTCAATAAATATTGACATAAGGAATGTTAGTCAATGTATTTTTTAAATCTCTTAGTACCTTCTGCATTTTCCTCTGTTTCGTACATATTTCAATCTCATTGTGTTTCGCATGTTTTAGCACTCGAGCCCATAATGTGAGATTCTGTTTCGTACATATTTCAATCTCATTGTGTTTCGCATGTTTTAGCACTCGAGCCCATAATGTGAGATTCTGTCAAGTAATTGAATAATCCGCTTTAAAGGGACAATCCGCATTTGAAACAATAACAAAGCGTTACCCGCCTGTTTTGGTAAAAAGCTGAGGGCTGGGCCTGGAGAAATGTAATCACTCTCAAATTCGAAGACATATGGATGCAAGGACTGACCATCCATGATATCAAAATGATAGTTTTAACCACATTTTGAGGCTATACAGTTTGTTTACATTTGTTTACTAAAGCTCATGAGGCATTTGTAAGTTATATTAAAGAATCAATGAGAATATATAATTAATTTCTAAGTCCAAAAATGGGTGTAGCAACTGCAGACTGCCCCTTTACAAAACTGTTTCCACCAGTGCATACAGTAACAGTGGCCTCCACAGACTTGGCATGTTTCTATGAAAGAGCATTTGATTATCCGATTATTAATTCCAAGATTGACTTTATCTATTAATTTTGTATTTATTTATATTTGATAGTTATCATCCATAATTGTGGTTTTGTGCAAATAATGTAATTATAATTTGCCATTATCTGTTGTGACTGTGACCGACAATGTCACAAGTGAATGATGTTGGCCACCTTGACTACAGATGCACGATGTAGTTCATATTTGTAAATCTAAAATCAAGTGCGATGATTGTCATTAAAAGTATATTTCTCTGTATAACATATTTTTGACCCTCAGTTGTGGCCTTTTGATAGGGCACAGCAGAGTATTTCCTAAATGCCAGGGTAACTGGTGACCTCAGGTGGCTTAGCTTTCGATGAGCAGGAAATAACATTGGTATATGGACATATTTTTGGAACCTTCTCACCCAACTCAGGTGATGTATCAACCATGTTTTTTTGTTTTACATTCAGCGTTTGTCACATGGAAGCTGCTGTCTGCAGCTGTCCT
The DNA here is from genome assembly GCF_964263955.1 of Coregonus lavaretus. Taxonomy (NCBI): domain Eukaryota; kingdom Metazoa; phylum Chordata; class Actinopteri; order Salmoniformes; family Salmonidae; genus Coregonus; species Coregonus lavaretus. The sequence continues at coordinate 21,133,497 of NC_140001.1, read as the reverse complement.
CTCCTAGACAAAGGTATAATCTGGTAATCTAAACACTAGTTCACCCTACAGGATTGCTTTCATTTTCCTAAAGCATTTCCCTATTTATCAAATTGTTAATTTCATTTTTCAAAGGGGTGCCAAGAATGAGTGGTCTGGGCATCACCGCATACTAGACAAGTAGACAGTCTAATGTATTTAATAAAAATCTTTAATTGCCTAAATAAAAAGTTATACATTCCCAAATACAAAGACCAGACCTTGCACACTATTTGTTTAGCATACCCTTCCAAAGGGAAGTGCAACCTTCTCAGCTACTATAGGCGCTTGCATGTGACATTTTCTGAAATAGCAGCAACGTTGACTTTGAAACAGTACAGTGCTTAGTATTTTAAAAGGGCAGGAAAACGATCAGTATGGAAATAAGATCTCTAACCCAATGTCAGTGCCTATGTCAAATGGCACCCTATTCCCTGGCCTATATAGTGCACTACTTTTGACCAAAGCATCATAGGTTCTGGTCGAAAGTAGTGCACTTGACAATTCATCTTGATGGTTGTACAGTTGTCTAAAAACAAAACTGTGTAGGACCTCAGCGTTACTCTGGACCCTGATCTCTCTTTTGACGAAAATATCAAGAATATTTCAAGGACAGCTTTTTCCATCTTCGTAACATTGCAAAAATCAGAAACTCTTTGTCCAAAAATGATTCAGAAATGCTAATCCATGCTTTTGTCACTTCTAGATTAGACTACTGCAATGCTCTACTCTCCGGCTACCTGGATAAAGCACTAAATAAACTTCAGTTAGTGCTAAACACGGCTGCTAGAATCCTGACTAGAACCAAAACATGTGATCATATTACTCCAGTGCTAGCCTCTCTACATTGGCTTCCTGTTAAGGCTAGGGCTGATTAAGGTTGTATTGCTAACCTACAAAGCATTACATGGGCTTGCTCCTACCTATCTCTCCGATTTGGTCCTGCCGTACATACCTACACGTACGCTACGGTCACAAGACGCTGGCCTCCTTATTGTCGCTAGAATTTCTAAGCAAACAGCTGGAGGCAGGGCTTTCTCCTATAGAGCTCCATTTTTATGGAATGGTCTGCCTTTCCATGTGAGAGATGCAGACTCGGTCTCGACCTTTAAATCTTTACTGAAGACTCATCTCTTCAGTAGGTCCTATGATTGAGTGTAGTCTAGCCCAGGGGTGCGAAGGTAAACGGAAAGGTACTGGAGCGATAAACCGCCCTTGCTGTCTCTCCATTGGGATTCTCTGATTGACTTTGGCAAAGTGGGTGGGGTTATATCCTGCCTGGTTGGCCCTGTCCGGGGGTATCGTCAGACAGGGCCACAGTGTCCCCCCCCCCACCGTCTCAGCCTCCAGTATCTATGCTGCAATAGTCTGTGCCGGAGGGCTAGGGTCAGTCTGTTATATCTGGTGTTATTCTCCTTTCTTATCTGGTGTCCTGTGTCCTAATTCTCTCTCTCTCCCATCCCGGAGGACGTGAGCCCTAGGACCATGCCTCAGGACAACCTAGCCTGACGACTCCTTGCTGTCCCCAGTCCACCTGGTCGTGCTGCTGCTCCAGTTTCCACTCTTCTGCGGCTATGGAACCCTGACCTGTTCACCGGACGTGCTACCTTGTCCCAGACCTGCTGTTTTCAACTCTCTCTCTCTACCACACCTGCTATTTCAACCTCTAAATGCCCGGCTATGAAAAGCCAAGTGACATTTACTCCTGATGTACTGACCTGTTGCAACCTCTACAACCACTGTGATTATTATTTGACCCTGCTGGTCATCTATGAACATTTGAACATCTTGGAGGAAAATTGCTGTTTGGGGTTTTAGGCTGGGTTTCTGTATAGGACTTTGTGATATCTGCTGATGTAAAAAGGGCTTTATAAATCACATTTGATTGATTGATAAGGAATAGGGTGCCATTTCGGACATAACCGTACATCTTCATACTCTGCTTCTTGTTTGGGGACAGAAAGCTCAAGCAAACCAATGCAGTAACAACACATTTCAATCCACCTGACAGTGAAACATAACTCTTTAATAATAAACTAGCCAAATCTGAGGGACATCTTCAATAATTCAATATTACACGTTCAAATTAAATGGAAAAAATATAGGTATGTACAACTCAGTGATATGCAAATGCACAGCAAGTCACTTTTCCTTTATATATACACTTTATATTCCAGTTTCAGTTAAGTTGCAGCTCTATCTTTGATTAGTTCTGTGCTAAAACTACAATAATGTATCAATTAATAATATTCCGTTAATAAAAGCATATCCACAATTTAAGTTGGTATACTAGCTGAAACAGGAAAAACATTTGAATGTATTTAGCACCTGTTTTTCTTTTTCATCTTAACATTCAGTGCTAAGACATGACAAAAGAGCAAATAATGACATTGGATATTGCTGTTATGAATTAAAATACAAATGTGACAGACTTCCTCTGTCGAATCAAAACAGACCTCTATATGGACAGATATTCCATGATGGGCTTGGTAATTTGGACAGGAGGAACAGTGAGTTACCAGTCACAGTTAAAGGTTCACTCTGTAGATAACTGGGAACAATGGTGTACGTGAAATCAAAGTGCCACCTGATTGGTTACATCATGACATCATGACATACAGTACTAATAATTAACATTCACACTGGGGGGAGGGGTAACATTCTCATTTGGCACCTAATTCGCTCACCCCCCATCCTCCTCTGTTGCACAGTACAGTATTTTCTTCAGAATTACTAAGCTATGCAGTCATTTGCAGCAAATGCTACAGTTCATAGTAGGCAGATTCGAAAGTGATACGTCATGTTAGACAACAATGCACATGATTGAATAGCTCACATTCTTGATAGGTAGAGAAGATAAGGTAGATAGTAACAAGTCAAGGATGTGTTTAGGAATGGAATGGATTAATACGACGGTAGACTGCTGCCCTTTTCCTTCAAACACTGATTAGTCAAACTAAATAATAAAAGTGAAAAAGATATAGAACACTGCATTTCCAATATTCATGTTTAAGTGTGCAAATAATGTAAGCGTTTCAGGGGATGATAACAGAGAACACCCACAACAAAGTATTTTGGAATTTTTCTGAGCTACTTCGGTTGGCTGGTGGTGAGCATGGAGGCAGTCTCCCAGTATGGACTGTGACAGAACAACAGATCTCTGTTTCTCTGGAGGTGAATGTTTTGTTGAGGTTGTGAGACTGTGGTGGCGGTTGTGGGTTGAGACATTAGGACTTGAAGACGTGCACGGCTCTCACAACGTACTGCCTGCAGATGGGACACTCGCTCATCCGCTTACCACACTTGGTGCAGGTGACCATGTGACCACACTCCAGGAGGACGCAGTCGATCGCAGCGTCCATGCAGATCCTGCACAGACTGTCATCCAGGTTGGTCAGCTGGGCCTTCTCCCCATCTGGAGGAAGACAGAGGGGAGGAATCAGAGAAAAAAGCAAAAGAACAGAACATTCCATACAGATCAGAGTGGAGGAGAGCAATGATGATGTCATGCCCCGAAGAGGTAAAAGAGAGTGACACTGCCTATGAGAGAGATCACAATATCTCCTCTCTCTCTTATCTAGGGTGCCTTATCTTAGGAAGGTCATGGCTGGTACAAAGCAGAGGGCAAGCTCCATACAGGCTCCTGGAAATGTCAGAGCCGGTTAAAAAGGCTTCCATAAGAGGAGTTTCCATGACAATGAGACCCCTTCCTCATCCTGACTGTGTATCAGTGGATGTTTGAATTCAGACCCCAGACATCATACAGCTGGACAGAATAGAGTGTCTTCAGAAAGTAAATTGAGATTGTGTCACTTAACAAGTCACATACAGTGGGGAGAACAAGTATTTGATACACTGCCGATTTTGCAGGTTTTCCTACTTACAAAGCATGTAGAGGTCTGTAATTTTTATCATAGGTACACTTCAACTGTGAGAGACGGAATCTAAAACAAAAATCCAGAAAATCACATTGTATGATTTTTAAGTAATTAATTTACATTTTATTGCATGACATAAGTATTTGATACATCAGAAAAGCAGAACTTAATATTTGGTACAGAAACCTTTGTTTGTAATTACAGAGATCATACGTTTCCTGTAGGTCTTGACCAGGTTTGCACACACTGCAGCAGGGATTTTGGCCCACTCCTCCATACAGACCTTCTCCAGATCCTTCAGGTTTCGGGGCTGTCGCTGGGCAATACAGACTTTCAGCTCCCTCCAAAGATTTTCTATTGGGTTCAGGTCTGGAGACTGGCTAGGTCACTCCAGGACCTTGAGATGCTTCTTACGGAGCCACTCCTTAGTTGCCCTGGCTGTGTGTTTCGGGTCGTTTTCATGCTGGAAGACCCAGCCACGACCCATCTTCAATGCTCTTACTGAGGGAAGGAGGTTGTTGGCCAAAATCTCGCGATACATGGCCCCATCCATCCTCCCCTCAATACGGTGCAGTCGTCCTGTCCCCTTTGCAGAAAAGCATCCCCAAAGAATGATGTTTCCACCTCCATGCTTCACGGTTGGGATGGTGTTCTTGGGGTTGTACTCATCCTTCTTCTTCCTCCAAACACGGCGAGTGGAGTTTAGACCAAAAAGCTCTATTTTTGTCTCATCAGACCACACGACCATCTCCCATTCCTCCTCTGGATCATCCAGATGGTCATTGGCAAACTTCAGACGGGCCTGGACATGCGCTGGCTTGAGCAGGGTGACCTTGCGTACGCTGCAGGATTTTAATCCATGACGGCGTAGTGTGTTACTAATGGTTTTCTTTGAGACTGTGGTCCCAGCTCTCTTCAGGTCATTGACCAGGTCCTGCCGTGTAGTTCTGGGCTGATCCCTCACCTTCCTCATGATCATTGATGCCCTACAAGGTGAGATCTTGCATGGAGCCCCAGACCGTCATCTTGAACTTCTTCCATTTTCTAATAATTGCGCCAACAGTTGTTGCCTTCTCACCAAGCTGCTTGCCTATTGTCCTGCAGCCCATCCCAGCCTTGTGCAGGTCTACAATTTTATCCCTGATGTCCTTACACAGCTCTCTGGTCTTGGCCATTGTGGAGAGGTTGGAGTCTGTTTGATTGAGTGTGTGGACAGGTGTCTTTTATACAGGTAACGAGTTCAAACAGGTGCAGTTAATACAGGTAATGAGTGGAGAACAGGAGGGCTTCTTTAAAAAAAACTAACAGGTCTGTGAGAGCCGGAATTCTTACTGGTTGGTAGGTGATCAAATACTTATGTCATGCAATAAAATGCAAATTAATTACTTAAAAATCATACAATGTGATTTTCTGAGCAGTGAATTTCAAACACACATTCAACCACAGACCAGGGAGGTTTTCCAATGCCTTGCAAAGAAGGGCACCTATTGGTAGATGGGTAAAAAAAAAAGCAGACATTGAATATCCCTTTGAGCATGGTGAAGTTATTAATTACACTTTGGATGGCGTATCAATTCACCCAGTCACTACAAAGATACAGGCGTCCTTCCTAACTCATGAGGCCAATGGTGATTTTAAAACAGTTACAGAGTTTAATGGCTGTGATAGGAGAAAACTGAGGATGGATCAACAACATTGTAGTTACTCCAGAATACTAACCTAAATGACAGAGTGAAAAGAAGAAAGAATATTCCAAAACATGCATCCTGTTTGCAATAAGGCACTAAAGTAAAACTGGCAAAAATGTGGCAAAGAAATAAACTTTATGTCCTGAATAAAAAAGCGTTATGTTTGGGGCAAATCCAACACAACCCATTACTAAGTACTACTCTTCATATTTTCAAGCATTGTGGTGACAATCATGTTATGGGTATGCTTATCATCGGCAAGGACTAGGGAGTTTTTTTTTGGATAAAAATAAACTGAAATGTTCCATAAGCACAAAAAGCTTATTTCTCTCAAATGTTGTGCACAAATTAGTTTACATCCCTGTTAGTGAGCATTTCTCCTTTGCCAAGATAATCCACCTGACAGGTGTGGCATATCAAGAAGCTGATTAAACAGCATGAACATTACACAAGTGTACTTTGTGCTGTGGACAATAAAAGGCCCCTTTAAAATGTGCAGTTCTGTCACATAACGCCACAGATGTCTCAAGTTGAGGGAGCGTGCAATTGGCATGTTGACTGCAGGAATGTCCACCAGAGCTGTTGCCAGAGAATTGAATATTAATTTCTCTACCATAAGCCACCTTCAACGTTGTTTTAGAGTATTTGGCAGTACATCCAACTGGCCTCACAACCACAGACCACATGTAACCACGCCAGCCCAGGACCTCCACATCTGGCTTCTTCACCTGCAGGATCCGTCTGTAATAAAGCCCTTTTGTGGGGGGAAAACACATTCTGATTGGGTGGGCCTATGCCCTCTCAGGCCCACCCATGGCTGCACCCCTGCCCAGTCATGTGAAATCCATAGATTAGGGCCTAAATAATTTATTTCAATTGACTGATTTCCTTATACTGTATGAACTGTAACTCAGTAAAATCTTTGAAATTGTTGCATGTTGCGTTTATATTTTTGTTCAGTATATATGGCAAGACTTGAAAATTAATGTCTAGCAATGTTCAACAACCAACTTGACAGAGCTGAATCCTTTTTTAATTCAGGCTGTAACACAACAAGATGTGGAATAAGTCAAGGGGTATGAATACTTTCTGAAGGCACTGTATGTGTGTGAACTTATAAAATACCATCTTGGGCTTTCTAAGAGGTAATAAACTTAAGGATAGAACTTGGGTGACTGGTTCTTATTTCGCAATGGAAAGGGGCAATGATGCCTCCAATAGCTAGACATGCTCAGATTGCATGGAGGTACCTTTGGTATGGATGAGATACAAAGACACCATGATGGATGTGCAGCAGTAGTAGTGGTGGTGGTGGGACCAGATGTAGTAAGTAAGGTGAAACTGATGGTTGTATATGAGGATGGATGCCTGTGTTACATGCAGACTGAGGGGCCGGGCCATGAGAAGGTAGGAGTGACCAGGTCAACAGTTGGAGTGACCAGGGGAACACTTGCCCTTTTCAGATACCTTACCTCCAATCCCTCCAATGCAGATGGGAGGAAGGGGCAAGACCATCACTTGGAAGGAGTAAAGCAAATGTAATTAAATACTGATTCTGAATTTTAAAAAACACTACAGAAATCAACTAAGAATCAACCCCTGGTACAAAGCATTGATGGGATACAGGAACTCTGAAGGTACAATATTAATGGTAGCTACAGTAATGAACATACTGTACGTCCTGAGCTAGAATATCACTGACGAGACAGAGACTGAACGGTTACATGTCAAGTAGCTGTACTTTCCATTCCTGTTCCACAGACTTTACATATCACGTACCATCACAAATGACAGACAGAGCAGTGATCTCTTACCTGAAGTTATAGCTGTGTTCACGTTTTCCACTAGAGGAAAGTAAGAAAAAACATTTAGGTACTCAAGCTAATAAAACTAACGTACACCATTTTAATGGGCAAACATGGCGTAGTAATGACCATAGGAGTTGGCGAGACAGCTCAATCTGGGACCAGGCTCACAGCTACTCACATGACTTCCTGTTCTCTTCTGTCTCTCTGTACAAGTGGCTGACGCGATCTACCAGCTCCCACTTCTCACAGCAGCCTGAATAGTTGACAAAGTTCCTGGCCAGGATCTCCTTCAGCTGTCTGACGGACAGGCCTTCGATGTCCCTCAGGCCAGAGACGTCTGAGAGAGAGGCCTGTGCTCGCTGCCGCGTCAGAGGGCTCACCTGCAGGAGGAGAGAGGGGAGCCATAAGCCATTACATACATGACACACTGCATTGGAGAGAAAGGGGCAGATTGGACAGGACAAAGTTGCACCCCTCGGAATAAGCTCCAGATGCTGTGAGAGGTAGTAGCCTACTGGGTGATGTTCATTATTTACCTCTGGTGTGTGTTCAATGGGTTCCAGGTTCAGGATGGAGAGAGACGTGGCGTCTCCTATATCCTGTACAGCAAAAACAAACACAAAACATATGACTCAGACGGAAACCTCCACAGAGAACTAAACTCAGCAAAAAAAGAAATGCCCCTTTTTCAGGACCCTGTCTTTCAAAGTTAATTTGTAAAAATCCAAATAACTTCACAGATCTTAATTGTAAAGGGTTTAAACACTGTTTCCCATGCTTGTTCAATGAACCATAAACAATTAATGAACATGCACCTGTGGAACGGTCGTTAAGACACTAACAGCTTACAGACGGTAGGCAATTAAGGTCACAGTTATGAAAACTTAGGACACTAAAGAGGCCTTTCTACTGACTCTGAAAAACACCAAAAGAAAGATGCCCAGGGTCCCTGCTCATCTGCGTGAACGTGCATTAGGCATGCTGCAAGGAGGCTGCAGTAAAAGGACTGCAGATGTGGCCAGGGCAATAAATTGCAATGTCCGTACTGTGAGACGCCTAAGACAGCGCTACAGGGAGATAGGACGGACAGCTGATCGTCCTCGCAGTGGCAGACCACGTGTAACAACACCTGCACAGGATCGGTACATCCGAACATCACACCTGCGGGACAGGTACAGGATAGCAACAACAACTGCCCGAGTTACACCAGGAACGCACAATCCCTCCATCAGTGCTCAGACTGTCCGCAATAGGCTGAGAGAGGCTGGACGGAGGGCTTGTAGGCCTGTTGTAAGGCAGGTCCTCACCAGACATCACCGGCAAAAATGTCGCCTATGGGCACAAACCCACCGTCGCCAGACAGGACTGGCAAAAAGTACTCTTCACTGACGAGTCGCGGTTTTGTCTCACCAGGGGTGATGGTCGGATTCGCGTTTATCGTCGAAGGAATGAGCGTTATACCGAGGCCTGTACTCTGGAGCGGGATCGATTTGGAGGTGGAGGGTCCGTCACGGTCTGGGGCGGTGTGTCACAGCATCATTGGACTGAGCTTGTTGTCATTGCAGGCAATCTCAACGCTGTGCGTTACAGGGAAGACATCCTCCTCCCTCATGTGGTACCCTTCCTGCAGGCTCATCCTGACATGACCCTCCAGCATGACAATGCCACCAACCATACTGCTCGTTCTGTGCGTGATTTCCTGCAAGACAGGAATGTCAGTGTTCTGCCATGGCCAGCGAAGAGCCCGGATCGCAGGAAATCAGAGGGTGAGGACTAGGGCCATTCCCCCCAGAAATGTCAGTGAACTTGCAGGTGCCTTGGTGGAAGAGTGGGGTAACATCTCACAGCAAGAACTGGCAAATCTGGTGCAGTCCATGAGGAGGAGATGCACTGCAGTACTTAATGCAGCTGGTGGCCACACCAGATACTGACTGTTAATTTTGATTTTGACCCCCCCCCTTTGTTCCGGGACATATTATTCAATTTCTGTTAGTCACATGTCTGTGGAACTTGTTCAGTTTATGTCTCAATTGTTGAATCTTGTTATGTTCATACAAATATTTACACATGTTAAGTTTGCTGAAAATAAACGCAGTTGACAGTGAGAGGACGTTTCTTTTTTTGCTGAGTTTATAAATACTTACTGTACAGTCTAGGTAGGGATTAGGATTAGTCACCCGCTGCTTAGTCCATAAATACCTTGGGGACTACTATGTTTACCTTCCATTCCTAGTAAAGCTTTTACTGCGGTCTACACCAGCTGAGCAGGTAAAGTACAGGTATTTATAGCAGTCAACAAATGTCAGAGATGTGATGGGAAAAAAAGCTCAAAAATTGTGTAAGGAACAGCGAGGGGGAGGTCCAGAGAGGTACTTTACCCCCCTAATGAAGCTGAATAACTTTTTGATTTTTTAAAACCTGAAACAGACATTTCCTGCAATCTAGCATGAAATATCATGAATTGTGACGCATAAACCATGAGAAGACATTTAAAAGAAATATTTTGTTTACAGGAATTGAGAAACAGGACAGGACTACTTCCTATATCTTTGAGAGAGAAGAGAGGGGAGGCGAGGGGAGAGTCCAACAGGAGGCCTCATCTCTCTATGGGGGGGGGGGGGGTAGAGTCCAACAGGAGGCCTCATCTCTCTATGGGGGGGAGAGTCCAACAGGAGGCCTCATCTCTCTATGGGGGGGGGGGGGGAGAGTCCAACAGGAGGCCTCATCTCTCTATGGGGGGAGAGTCCAACAGGAGGCCTCATCTCTCTATGGGGGGGGAGAGTCCAACAGGAGGCCTCATCTCTCTATGGGGGGGAGAGTCCAACAGGAGGCCTCATCTCTCTATGGGGGGGAGAGTCCAACAGGAGGCCTCATCTCTCTATGGGGGGGAGAGTCCAACAGGAGGCCTCATCTCTCTATGGGGGGGGAGAGTCCAACAGGAGGCCTCATCTCTCTATGGGGGGGAGAGTCCAACAGGAGGCCTCATCTCTCTATGGGGGGGAGAGTCCAACAGGAGGCCTCATCTCTCTATGGGGGGGAGAGTCCAACAGGAGGCCTCATCTCTCTATGGGGGGGAGAGTCCAACAGGAGGCCTCATCTCTCTATGGGGGGGGAGAGTCCAACAGGAGGCCTCATCTCTCTATGGGGGGGAGAGTCCAACAGGAGGCCTCATCTCTCTATGGGGGGGAGAGTCCAACAGTCATGTCCACAAGGGGGAAATAGAACACAGGGCTTGACTGAAGTGTTTGAAAATGAGAACTATGAGTCTATGAATCAACAGATTTCTTTTGAATTTACTAAATTACTCCCATCGTTTTTAGTCACCAGGGGTTGACAGTCTGATAAGGACAAGCAAAATTTATGCTTTCTAAAGCTAACATAAGTAGAAAGGAACTGTGAAGCGCCATATTTCGGACATGTCTTGAATGCACTTTCACACACAAAACATCAACAGTCAGTGTTCACCTGCTCGTTGCTGGTCTGAGTACCAGACACTGGAATTCTGGATTAATCCGGAAGAATCACAACCCTGAAATGTAGACCTCACTCACAGAGTTTCTAAACCCAGAGGTGCAACATCGCCTCGAAACAGAAACAGTGAAACAGATCAAACAGACCAGGCCAGGGTTTGAGAAGTCAATGAGAGAAGTGAAAAATTATTCCTTAGTTGTTAGGAAGAAATCTAAAGGCACAATCTAAATTCAAGCCAATGTCTTAAGTAGTTGAACATGTTATTACTCCAACCTCGTGAAAGTGTCAAACTGACCCGTATTCATTTTCATCAAAAAACAACTTTATATCGAAGGAATGCCTTTGATTTGACGGCCTGCACATGCGCAGTTCGGCGTGAGACGACTGCTAGACGCGATGACGTGTTTCTGCGCATAAGCTTAGCTAACCAACGTCGCCATGACATCGCCTACAAGTGTGATTGGGTTTTCTATTGGAGAAGCACTTTCTGCCTATCTTCATACTGTACTGTCTTTGCCTCAGTCATTTCCAAAGCAGACCTAATACCTTTTACACACTCTCTACCTGCATTGCGTGTACTGTACCTGGTTGGTAGTTGGGGAGGGTGTATAAGAAGTATGTGTACCTGGTTGGTAGTCCCTGAGCTGTCACTTCTGCTGAGTGCTTCCCCGTGAGAGGCGGAGAGCACAGACAGCTCGGAGGCGGAGCGTGCGGCGGAGGGGGGCGGGGTGTAGAGGGAGCGGGAGTTGAAGCTAGCCATGTCGGGGTCCTCCTCCCCTTCGGTCCCCTGGTGACACAGCACCAGGTCCACCAGGTCCTCCTTCTCCCTGCATGTGTCTGTGGGGACGTTGCGTAGCAGCAGGTACTGCCGCAGGTCTTTGACCCTCAGCCGCATCAGCTGTGGTCTCTGGAAGGCTGTCCCCTTCAGCAGGTGACATGTGGCACATATACGCAGGTTCTCCTGAAGCATGGAGCACAGCGTGCAGAAGCTTTTCTTACAGTCGCAGCAGATATGCTGGGGGAAGAGAGCGATAGAGTGTAGGCATTAAGCAGGAGAAGATACAGGAGAAGTGACATTGACACAGTAATGTAGGCTTCAGGGCACATTGTGCCTTAATAGGATCTGCAAAGCCTGCCCAATATTCAGCATTTAGAATTTATCTCCATTAAACCATTAGTGCAGAAGGAAGATTTAAAATGATTAAATTTCAGATAAGCCTACTCAATAAGCAATCACCTCCCTCTATATACTGTACCTTGAACGGTCGTTTGTTCTTAACAAAGCAACACTGATGCTTAATCTTCAATAGAACCTTCACAGGCTGTGGTGGACAGATGAGAGGAAAGTGGGGTATTGGAGCTCAAACAAGGCATGAGGAAGCAGAATATCAATGTCTTGATACTGTTACTGCATTTTTCAATCATGTGCATCTGTTCCGCTCCCTCTCCAGACAGTCGGACAGGAGGCAGGCAGTTCATTTCTTTCATGTCACAAACATCAAACAGTAATAACATGCAAGCGGTGGGATTAGACGCTGTGTTGGCATGGTGACTCAGAGCATCAGAGGGACCAAACCAGACAGAGTAATGGAATTCAACCCTGCAATATGGAGAGGATCTCTTCCCCCCCCCCCCCATCAGCAACAAACCCCCAGACTGATCTACATTTACATTTTAGTCATTTAGCAGACGCTCTTATCCAGAGCGACTTACAGTTAGTGAGTGTATCTACAGTGCATTCGGAAAGTATTCAGACCCATTGGCATTTTCCACATTTTGTTACGTTACAGCCTTATTCTAAAATGAATGTAATTGTTTATTTTCCTCATCAATCTACACACAATACCCCATGATGACAAAGCAAAAACAGGTTTTTAGAAATGTTCTCCCATTCTTCTCTGCAGATCCTCTCAAGCTCTCACAGGTTGGATGGAGAGTGTCGCTGCACAGCTATTTTCAGTTCTCTCCAGAGATGTTAGATCGGGTTCAAGTCCGGGCTCTGGCTGGGCCACTCAAGGACATTCAGAGACTTGTCCCGAAGCCACTCCTCCGTTGTCTTGGCTGTGTGCTTAGGGTTGTTGTCCTGTTGCAAGGTGAAACTTCACCCCAGTTTGAGGTCCTGAGCGCTCTGGAGCAGGTTTTCATCAAGGATCTCTCTGTACTTTGCTCCGTTCATCTTTGCCTTGATCCTGACTAGTCTCCCAGTCCCTGCCGCTGAAAAACATCCCCACAGCATGATGCTGCCACCACCATGCTTCACCATAGGGATGGTGCCAGGTTTCCTCAAGATGTGACGCTTGGCATTTAGCCCAAAGAGTTCAATCTTGGTTTCATCAGACTAGAGAATCTTGTTTCTCATGGTCTGAGAGTCTTTAGGTGCCTTTTGGCAAACTCCAAGCAGGCTGTCATGTGCCTTTTACTGAGGAGTGGCTTCCGTCTGGCCACTCTACCATAAAGGCCTGATTGGTGGAGTGCTGCAGAGATGGTTGTCCTTCTGGAAGGTTATCCCATCTCCACAGAGGAACTCTAGAGCTCTGTCAGAGTGACCATCGGGTTCTTGGTCACCTCCCTGACCAAGGCCCTTCTCCCCCGATTGCTCAGTTTGGCCGGGCGGCCAGCTCTAGGAAGAGTCTTGGTGGTTCCAAACTTCTTCCATTTAAGAATGATGGAGGCCACTGTGTTCTTGGGGACCTTCAATGCTGAATACATTTTTTGGTACCCTTCCCCAGATCTGTGCCTCGACACAATCCTGTCTCGGAGCTCCAAGGACAATTCCTTCGACCTCATGGCTTGGATTTTGATCTGACATGCACGGTCAACTGTGGGACCTTATATAGACAGGTGTGTGCCTTTCCAAATAATGTCCAATCAATTTAATTTACCACAGGTGGACTCCAATCAAGTTGTAGAAACATCAAGGATGATCAATAGAAACAGGATGCACCGGAGCTCAATTTCGAGTCTCATAGCAAAGGGTCTGAATACTTATGTAAATGTCATATTTCCGTTTTTTATTTTTAATACATTTGCAAAAAAATCCCAAACCAAACACCTACCTTCCTCCTGAAGACAGAGAATGCCTGGCCACAGGCCTTACATACGAGGCTGGGGCTCCCTGAGGTTGTGGGCGGGTATGTGGAGTATCCTGTGCTGGGGGCGAACCGGAAGGGTCCGGCACCGGCTCCGAACCCGGGCTGCTGGCCTCTCACTGCCCCTGTGCCCATGACTTCATTCAGCAGACCACAGCATGAAGCCCACATGGATGAGGCCCCCGCCTGGAGAACACAAAACAGAGACAGCAGTTTTCAGACTGCACAGCTCCACAGATGTGAGAAGGGGTCACCACCTCAGTGAGGTATCACTGTCAAACATCACCAGTAGCAGTCCTGTAGTGTCGACAAGCCTTCTCTCCCTGAGCTGAGACCTCTCTGTGCAACACCACACAGCCTATAGTCATTATCACAGTGATACCTACAAACAGATTGGCTAGATGCTGCAATGTATTGCACACAGGTTATTGCAAGTCTGATAACATCTCCTAAAAACAGAGTGGTCATGGAAACACCGGCTATTATACTATTATGCAGCCACAGGAGAAGCTGGAGGCATCACTTTATATGGCTGAGGAAATGAAAAGCATAAGTTGAGAATAGCACAATAGACTAGACATGCCCAGGGACTGCATGCAGACCAGCCCTAATAGACCTACATCTAGCACATCCTATCTTTGTTTCTCTAAATGGGATACTTTGTCTGCAGGGGAAAATGTGTGAGAAAGCAAAGGCACGTAGTGGAGAAATGATTAATGTATCAGATAAACTAACCTCGATGAGTGGCTGCAAATGATAACTCGATATCTGTTCCCTGGAAATATAACACTAGAGAATGCATTCCCTGTATTAACATGGGGAGATAATTCCACATACTCCATTTCAGTTCAGCTCCTATCTCTATCAATGAGGTAATCTGTTTCCAAACGTAGGCCCTATCAATTGGCCATTGCATACTATAATGGTCTCTGTTACATGAACAATAGTACTGTGCAGTAGTCAAATACAGGAATATACACTACATTACCAAAAGTATGTGGACACCTGCTCTCATTCCAAAATCAGAGTTGGTCCCCCCTTTGCTGCTATAACAGCCTCCACTCTTCTGGGAAGGCTTTCCACTAGATGTTGGAACATTGTTGCTGGGATTTGCTTCCATTCAGCCACAAGAGCATTAGTGAGGTCGGGCACTGATGTTGGGCGATTAAGCCTGGCTCGCAGTCGGCGTTCCAATTCATCACAAAGGTGTTTGATGGGGTTGAGGTCATGGCTCTGTGCAGGCCAGTCAAGTTCTTCCACACCGATCTCGACAAACCATTTCTGTATGGACCTCGCTTTGTGCACGCAGGCATTGTCATGCTGAAACAGGAAAGGGCCTTCCCCAAACTGTTGCCACAAAGTTGGAAGCACAGAATCGTCTAGAATGTCATTGTATGCTGTAGCGTTAAGATTTCCCTTTACTGGAACTAAGGGGCCTAGCCCGAACCATGAAAAACAGCCCCAGATCATTATTCCTCAGGCAACAGGTCAATTTATGCATAAATTGGTGTACTATTTTGTTACTACTGTTGTAATAATGTTGCATTTTCTGCTCTCAAGTTGTTAGTCTAAATGTGAGTCTGCATTCACTTATTTTTTTATGGATGTGTTGTGGGGGTGTTTCTCTTGAAGGTGCAGTTTCTCCTGGTAAATAAGCTTGTGTACATTGACCTGTATCTGCATTGAGTCCCCTGCTGATCTGGTTCTACCAATAATCATCCATTCAGCAAAATGCCTCAGTTGTCTCTCAGTTTGAGATTGTATTATGATCAAATGAAATACAGTATTCGTTCAATATCTTTACTAATACATATTAATTGAAGAGAGATAGTACAACAATTACAAAATTGCATTAGGTGGGCAACAATGTGATAATTGTTTTTGAACATTATAACTCCCACTATAAACTTGGCTAAACATAATTTGATAGATACACACACACACACAAACTACATGTTAATGTTTTTAAATGTATGTAAATTGTAAAGACTTTTGTCTGTAATGTCTTTTTCGTTATGTGTCGGACCCCAGTAAAACCAGCTGTCGCCATTGGCGTCGGCTAATGGGGATCCTAATAAATCAAATCAAAATCATTATGCCCAATGAATTAACTTTATGATTTCTACAGATGTGCGACCAAACAGCCTACAGACAACGCTAACATACATTTAAAAAAATTGAATAATTTGTTGACAAGAAGCGTGCTTCCTAGGAGGGAGGATATGAACTGTGATATAAATATCCATTCAATCACAAATATCAGTCACAAGCAAGGAAAAATGTCAATCAATCTACTGTTCTTTCACAAAGCAGGCTACAACTAGCAGTAGGCACAGACACAAAACATCAAGCTACCCTTGGTCTTGGGAGCAATCATCAATAGTACTGATATTGGATATTAAAACTGGTTAATGATAATTTTCCTGGATGAGTAGCTAGTGTAATCTAGCTAGCTCTTACAGTTAGAAAAGAAAATCTAGCTAATAGTAGCTAGCTAACGTTATTTCGGCAGCATTGTAACTTAGCTAGCTACAGTGCCTTCAGAAAGTATTCATACCCCTTGACTTATTGCACATTTTGTTGTGTTACAGCCTGAATTCAAAATGATTCAAAAAAAATATTTTTTCTTCTCACTCATCTACACAAAAAAAATAAAAAAATAAAAAATGTTTTTATAAGTTTTTGCAAATGTATTGAAAATGAAATACAGAAATCTCTCATTTACATAAGTATTCACACCTCTGAGTCAATACTTTGTAGAAACACCTTTGGCAGCGATTACAGCTGTGAGTCTTTCTGGGTTAGTCTCTAAGAGCTTTCCACACCTGGATTGTGCAACCTTTGACCATTATTAATTTTAAAAAATTTCAAGCTCTGTTAAATTGGTTGTTGATCATTGCTAGATAATCATTTTCATGTTTGCCATAGATTTTCAAGTAGATTTAAATCAAAACTGTAACTAGGCCACTCAGAAACGTTCAATGTCGTCATGGTAAGCAACTCCTGTGTATATCTGGCCTTGTGTTCACGTTATTGTCCTGCTGAAAGGTGCATTTGTCTCCCAGTGTCTGTTAGAAAGCAGATTGAACCAAGTTTTCATCTGGGATTTTACCTCTGCTTAGCTCTACTCTGTTTCTTTTTATCCCAAAGAATCCCTAGTCCTTGCCAATGACAAGCATACCCATAACATGATGCAGCCACCATGATTGAAAATAAGAAGTGTGGTACTCAGTAATGTGTTGGATTTGCCACAAACATAACGCTTTGTATTCAGGACATAACGTTTATTTCTTTGCCACATTTGTTAGTGCTTTATTGCAAACAGGATGCATGTTTTGGAATATTTGTATTTTGTAAAGGCTTCGTTCTTTTCACTCTGTCATTTAGGTTAGTATTCTGGAGTAACTACAATGTTGTTGATACATCCTCAGTTTTCTCCTATCACAGCCATTAAACTCCTAACTGTTTTAAATTCACCATTGGCCTCATGGTGAGTTACGAAGGACGCCTGTATATTTGTAGTGACTGGGTGTATTAATACACCATCTAAAGTGTAATTAATAACTTCACCATGCTCAAAGAGATATTCAATGTCTATTTTTATTTTACTGATCTACTAATAGATGCCCTTCTTTGCGAGGCATTGGAAAACGTCCCTGGTCTTTGTGGTTGAATCTGTGTTTGAAATTCCCTGCTCGACTGAGGGACCTTACAGATAATTGTATGTGTGGGGTAAAGAGATGAGGTAGTCATTCAAAAAAACATGTTAAACACTATTATTGCACACAGAGTGAGTCCATGCAACTTATTATGTGACGTGTTAAGCAAATGTTTACTCCTGAACTTATTTATGCTTGCCATAACAAAGAGGTTGAATACTTACTGACTCAAGACATTTCAGCTTTTCATTTTTGATTAATTTGTTAAAAATAATCATAAAACATAAATTCCACTTTGACATTATTGGGTTTTGTGTGTGGGCCAGAGACACAAATGTAAATGTAATAAAATTTTTATTCAGGCTGTAACACAAAATGTGTAAAAAGTCAAGTGATGTGAATAAGTTCCTTTCCTTAGGCACTGTACATACTGACAATACAGTAGCTGGCAATAACGTTAGCTGCATTAGCTAGCTACCAAGCATCTATGCTACAGATAGAGATGATTGAACTCAGATCACTCAACATAGCTAGCTAGCTATCTCTAGCTGGGTAGATAGCTCTTGTAAAAATAACAAAACAGCGACCTAGCTAGCTAGCTAACACATTCGCTGACAGTCAACTATCTTGACAGCAATCACCTATTGATAATTGAGGAAAGCATAATTTCAACAAGAAATAATTGTACCTTCATAGCAACTCCGGGTTGTGGAATTTGTGGCAATAAATGGATAGTCTGACCATTGCAAAAACTCAGGAATCCTCACTTAATTTACGTCTTCCTTCTTTCCACCAGCATCTCGAGCTTGAAACCAGGCAGCGAGGGTAACATGATGGACATAAATTCCACCAATTGAATCTAAGTCTCGTGCAGCAGTATCTATAATGTCCAATCACAATTTAGGGGCGTTAACTTTACTGCTGCTGTTCACTGCTATCCACCATTGTACGTTTTAGTCATTTAGCTGGCGACATACAGGAGCAATAAAGGTTAAGTGCCTTGCTCAAGTCGGCTCGGGGATTCGAACCAGTTAGGCTTTCGGTTACTGGCCCAACGCGCATAACCGCTAGGCTACCTAATGTATGTGCTCGTTTAGTAGAGAGAGCTGTCTTAAGATTGATTTGTATAGGTATTACTTCTTCACTAGCTAGGTTTCCATCCAATTGGCGACAGATTTTCATGCGAATATTCTAAAATTTGATGGAAAGAGATGTCTTTCCATCAAATTGATTTTTGCTGTACCGAATCAAAATCAAAATCTTTCCACCGCCATTTCTTGCTAATTAACCAAGACACAAATGTCATGTCCAATGATAGTTACCGGAGTGTAACTCCAGTTCTATGAGTGGAGCGGAACCCAGTGGCGGTTCTAGACACATTTTACTAGGGGGGCCAAGGAGGGGCCAGTGTTTAATCAGGGGGGCACACATAAAAAAACTGGCAACACATGATATTCAAAGATTATAAACTTTATTTTACTTTAAAATCATATGACATTTATTATAACACGTATTTTGTACAAGAGTGCAGATGCAAGAGAGATAGTGCCATAAAAATGAAAAAATAAATAAATAAAAAAAAAGTAAAAAGTACAGGGTACAAATACAGGGTTCATATTCAATGTGAACAAAACTCCAGGATACAACAAAGGGTACAACAATGTGCCATTTCCTATTTATGGAAGCCCCACTACTGTGGACAGTTGATTCCACATTTTGTTTTAAGAAAGAAAACTTTCTGAGTGATTTATAAACAAAACACACTACCCTGTATCCATTTAGGTAAAATAAACCAAATCAGAAAAGAAATTCAATTCAAAGAGGCTTTACTAGCATGACCATATTGACATACAGTATTGCTAAAGCACATAAACAGGGAAACGTGTTACACATTAACATCCAGTAGTCCAATAGGATGCAGACAATAAACATTAAGTTAACATTTGTTTAAAAGCAACAATCATGTCAACACAATGTAGCAATATGAACAACACTGATGGATATCAGCAACAACATGAAAACAAGAATATTACAGGTGTCTGTGTGTGTGTGTGTGTGTGTGTGTGTGTGTCTGTGTCTTTGTGTACTTCACTGTCAGTTGATGAGCAGGTGTACAAAAAAAGGCTTTACAACATATATGGGCAAGTCCATTTAGGACAGCACATTTCCACCATAGTTCACATTAGGAAAAAATGACAGCATGAATGCTCACTAAACAAACATATACTACATATACCTTTTTATACACATTTTTTTTCAGTAATTTTTTAAGAGTGAAAGGGAAGTAAGCAATCGCTCATCATAGGATCATACATATTTCAGTTACAATATTAGTTACAATATTAGTGTTAGTTAGATCATCATGTCAAAGCTGGACCTGCAAAGTCTGAACGACACAAGTGTGCAATGATTGGAGTGATTTTGTTTCTTTTTTTTCTTGCTTTGCTTGTTTTCAAAAGGAAAAATCATAGTTGGTAAAAAATAAAATAAACTTTCGTTGAAAGGTATCACACTGTATAATTTACAAATATCTAAAGAGGTTTAGTGGATGCCATAAAACATCTGTGGAGCTTGAAGATTTGTAGTACATAGATGTTTGGCAGAGATAATTCAAAAGAATAAAATCATAAACTCTATCTATCTATCGAGAGAGAGAGAGAGAGAGAGAGAGAGAGAGAGAGAGAGAGAGAGAGAGAGAGAGAAGTGTTTCCTTAGAGCAGTACATGCAGCAATCACTTAATGGAGTGATGTCATAATGGGCCACAAAACTTTGGGGATGTGGATGGAAAGTTACAGGCAGGAGAGGGGAACCAACAGAAGCAGGTCTTGAGACATGAGTTTGCCCCTTTTTGAAAACCTCTTGAGAGAGGATTGGTGGGATATATATACATACATACAAACATACATACACTCTAGTAGTGTGTGGAACTACTGGTACTGTGAGGAAAAAAAGATAGATGATGTAAAATGAAAAATAAAACAAGCTTCAGCTTCTTAAGACACGGTGGGTTCATCTAAGTAGACACATGTAACTTCATGTGGACACCAGACTGTCTTTGTCTACACATCTAACTTCATATGGACCCCAGACCGTCTCTGTTTACACATGTAACTTCATATGGACACCAGACTCTTTGTCTACACATGTAACTTCATATGGGCACCAGACTGTCTCTGTCTACACATGTAACTTCATATGGACACCAGACTGTCTTTGTTTACACATTTAACTTCATATGGGCACCAGACTGTCTCTGTCTACACATGTAACTTCATATGGACACCAGACTGTCTTTGTTTACACATTTAACTTCATATGGGCACCAGACTGTCTCTGTCTACACATGTAACTTCATATGGACACCAGACTGTCTCTGTCTACACATGTAACTTCATATGGACACCAGACTCTTTGTCTACACACGTAACTTCATGTGGACACCAGACTAACTCCATTCATTTTACCGGTGGTATTGAGAACAGATAAACCCACCGTGTCTTAAGAAGCTCAAGCTTGTTGTTTTATTGTTCATTATATCTCTTTTTCCTCACAGCGGCACTCATACGCTACTAGCGTATATATCATATAGATACACTACAGCAACAGGATACGGCGGTTGTGCTGTCTGGCAAAACGGTCCACAAATACATCAAGATCCAGAGCCTTGGCCCTTCTGGACTCTATGCTCAGGACACCAAGATCACTGAGTCTCTCATCACTAGTGGTGGACCGCAGGAAGGTTTTTATCAGTTTCAGTGTGGAGAAACTGCGTTCGCAAGAGGCTGAGCTTACAGGAAGGGTTACAGCAATCTTGCACAGTCTAAAGAGCTCAAAGAAAACTTCCCTGTATGGCTCAATAAAACAAACCAGCTCAACTGTACTGCATGGCTTTTTGACTTCACCACTCTGTATTTTTCTGTCCAAAACTCTCTTAAATTGATGGAGCTCATGCCCTAAATCATCAATGTCTGCATTATACAAACGGCCAAATGAAAAAACATTGCTCTCCTTTAAAAAGGTATCACTCTGGGGACTGAGAGACTGTATGCTTCTCATGAGCTCACAGTTTGTATTGGAGAAACGTCTGTTCAACTCATTGAGCATGCTGTCAATTACAGGATAGAAAAATGATGTGAGAAACATATCTTTGTCACGTTCTACCTCCCTCTGACCAACAGTGCTTAGCGTGCAGTAGCCACTGAGTCTAGAGCTCAGCATTTTCTGACGTTTCGCCACTGACCTTGTTGCAGAATCACACTGCTCACAAATATTCAATGCTTCATCCCACAACTCATCAAAGAAAGACTCCTGCCTGTGGTCTTTCAATGTCAGGACTAAAGCATTTACTAAGTCAACAGCACTTGACAGATCAACAGTTTGTGACTGTAACATGTCAGACAATAGCTTTGTCTCCCCAAACAACTTACGCAGAGTAACAAGATGCACAACAAATTCTAGGTCAATTTGAGCAAGAAGACCTCGGGCCTCAACAGTTCTTTCACCATGACGTTCTTGAGCAATCTCTTGCAGTAGTCGTTTAAGGGCAGGTAGAGTGTCCATGATATTACGTAGGGCTAGAAATCGGCATGACCAACGTGTGTCGCTTAAACGTTGCAGCTCTCTGGTTCTGCCATACATTTCTCTTTGGAGAGACAGCCATTTTGGGTGCACATATGAGGAAGAAGTAAACATATAAAGACTCTGTAACAAAGAAAAAAACTCCTCCGTTTCTGGGACACTTTTGACTACATCAACTAACACTAAATTCAGACAATGAGCACTACAATGGACGTAGAAGGCAAATTTAGCCTGTTCTTTGATCCTTGCCTGAACCCCTGAATGCTTACCGCTCATAACGGCAGCGCCATCGTACGCTTGGCCTACGAGGTTATTTTTGTAGTCCAGGCCATAACGTTCCAGTAAGTGTACTATTTTTCCAGTAAGCCCTGATGCATCTAACCTCTCTGCAGATTCAAAATGGAGAAAACTCTCCTTAATGGCCCCATTGTAATAGTACCTGAGTGTGAAGGACATCTGTTCTTTTTTTGAAAGATCCTTTGTTTCATCTGCCATGACGCTAAAAACCTCACTTTTCTTCACTTCTTCTATGATTTCAGACCGAACCATTTCTGCCAAACAACCCAAAACCTCATTCTGGATGATCTTGCTTGTGTACTTTGCATTGTGAATGGAAGTTAATCTTCTCTTAACAAGTTGGTCGTGGTTAGCAACTGTGTTAAGAATTTCCCTAAAGTTTCCTTTGTTAGTGGACCCTTCAGATTCATCATGTCCTCTTTGTGCTATGTTTTGTGTAGCTGTAAGCAACAGCACTTCCCCAACTGTTTTAATGTATGCCTGATTTTCTTGTACTTGTTTAGTGTGTTCTTTGTCAAGGAGATCTGTTAGTGTTGCGTCAGTTCTAACAGCTCTTTGATAATCCCTCCATGCGATCATTGCACACTTGTGTCGTTCAGACTTTGCATGTAGTGAAAACCCTGCATTTCTCATAGTTGCCTTTTTCCAGTTTGTAAAACCAGGTGTTGAAACAAAAACGGTGTCTGGGGCATTTGGTGTGCTAAAATGTCTACATGCATAGCAACATGTAGAGTCCGTCATTACAGAATACTCAAGCCATGGATGAGTAGTGTACCAGTTTGGTCTGAAGCTTCGTCTTCTGTCCCCCATCAGTGTGGTTGGGAATATCTTCAAGTTCGGCTGTACTGGTACGTCATACTTAGACTTGCTGATATCTGAAGAAGATGGACAGTAAACATAGGGCACAACTACAACATTTATTTACTGTATATCTGCATGTATTTCAAAATGTAGGCAAAGTATTTACTTTAAAAAAAAAACAG
This sequence comes from Coregonus lavaretus, assembly GCF_964263955.1. Lineage (NCBI taxonomy): Eukaryota > Metazoa > Chordata > Actinopteri > Salmoniformes > Salmonidae > Coregonus > Coregonus lavaretus. Next base: position 21,110,027 of record NC_140001.1, on the reverse strand, counting down.
AGCCATATTGACACAAAAAAGAATTAACAGCAGAAAGCAGCATTTTAAGGACACCCAGCAGGCCTACCATTACATTGTAATTGCATTGCTTTGCAAATAGTAAGAACCTTCCTCATCACAAACCTGATGGTGCAGTACTTGATCCACATGGATCCACTTGCTGTCCCTCTGGCTGTTCATCTCTCTGTCCCTGTATGCTTTCTTCTTCATGCTTCTCACCCTCTTCTTCATTCTCCTCGCCCTCTTCTTCATTCTCCTCACCCTCTTCTTCATCCTCCTCACCCTCTTCTTCATCCTCCTCACCCTCTGGAATTTCCCTCTCTTTGTCAGACCCCTCACTTTCATCACATGCTGGCTCTCCCTCTTCCTCAACTTTCTCAAAACCTCGATTTGTTTCTCTCACTTTTTTGTTTGCTGGGGCAAAAAATGACTTTATGTCCCTTCCTCGTTTCATGATAACTATTAGAAGAAGAAAAAACGTAGGGGCATGCATTACATTTTGTTACCTAACCATCCCTCCCTACTTAACACTGGCAGATAACCTGTTGATTACTTTACTAAAAATTTATTTGTTATCGCGATGCAACAGCCAAGACGGATGAAGTTACGTGGTTAACATCACAACATTGTGTAGACCTAGCAAGGATAGCCTACTAACATTTGGATATTTGCTTCTGCTTCGATGAGTTTGCTTAGATATGATTACATTTCTAAACAAATCGAGACCAGACATTTAAAAACTTGATTTGATTTATGTGTGAGGAACAAAAGGAACATGTAGGCTATGTGCAAGAACAACAAGTCACTTATGATATTAAATCGTTTTCTTACCTTCGACTCCTGCAAATCATAGCTCCTCTCGCAAATAGTAGTTGCTGAGCTCTCATTCACCGAAGCAGCACCACACGTGGCAGGCAGGCAGATGGCAGGATACAGTTTTTGGGTGCGCCACTCTAATTTACCCGTGTAGAACGTTGCCGTGTAGAGCGTTGCATTAGTTCCGCTTTTGGCGCTCGCGTGTAAAATAGTTATAAATTCATAATTTTTTATTTGGTCAGCACAGGGGGGCCACAGGGGTGGCCAGGGACATTTCCAGGGAGGCACGGGCCTCCCCCGGCCTCCGTGTAAAACTGCCACTGGCGGAACCCCATAGGTGAGCTCTGCTCCTATTGGTTTACCCCGCTGCCTACATTTACATTTTAGTAATTTAGCAGACGCTCTTATCCAGAGCGACTTACAGTTAGTGAGTGCATACATTATTATATTTTTTTTTTCATACTGGCACCCCGTGGGAATCGAACCCACAACCCTGGCGATGCTCTACCAACTGAGCTACATCCCTGCCGGCCATTCCCTCCCCTACCCTGGACGACGCTAGGCCAATTGTGGGTCTCCCGGTCGCGGCCAGCTACGACAGAGCCTGGATTCAAACCAGGATCTCTAGTGACACAGCTAGCACTGCCTTAGACCACTGTGCCACTCGGGAGTATGGCAGCGAACAGCCTGAGACAAAATTATGCATACACCTGCAGCCAATAGGAGTACAGTTGTCCCTATAAGAGGGGACGCTTCCCCTCAATCAGCCTCCCGAGAATTATCTTCAGCGAGACTAGAGGGTGGGCAGGGCCTTAAATCCTATGGGGCTTCGCTCCACTCAGAACTGGAGTTACACGCCGGTAACTATCGTTTTATATCGTGGAGCTCCGCCCCATAGGGGAGCTCTGCTCCTATTGGTTTAAGGCGGAGCGCAACGCTCCAAAATGTACTCCCTGCCGAGCCCAACACTTCCCATCGAAATGAAAAGGTCGGGCCTAGCAATGTCTGCGACCAAGTCCCACAGTACTGTAACACACTGTGTCACAATATACTGTGTCCTCGGTACAAATCCGCCCCACCTAGTCCAAAGGTATTGCCAATGTCTAGTGGGCAGATAACCAGAATATGAGTCATACTAATCTGAACCAGCAGATAGATGACATCACAATTCCGTCAATATTTTATGATGGTCCAATAGTAATGTAACAAAGTTACAAAAACTATTTCCCTCATCATTCCGCCCCAACCCAGTAATACTGGTGGGCAGATCAATAACATTCCCTCTACTGTACTGAACATGTCAGTCAGGAGTCATGTCATATATGTCTTCCTCTAAAAGGAGCGGACCTGAAAGAGACCTACCTCTTTAGTCCTACATTCCTTTCTCCTAGCTCAAGGCCTCCCATCAGCTACGCTGAGTACAGACCGAGCCAAAGACATGTCTCTTAGAAGACATGTCCAAGAGATAGAAACTGATAAATGGAGACGGTGACGACCACGACGCTGCTGCACAAATATCCTCTACCCCTGTTCCTCTGAAAAGGGCAGTAGAAGCCGCTACTCCACGAGTGGAGTGGGCCCTTATACCCTGAGGCAATTGTCGCCCCACCTGCCTCATAAGCTGTCTCAATGCCTTCGCAAATCCAATGAGACAGACGCTGTTTCGAAAGTGGTCTACCTAGTGCAGCCGCACCGTGACACACAAAGAGCTGAGGTGATGACCTAATCGCTGCTGTGCTCCCAACGTAACACGCCAATGCGTGTACTGGGCACAGGCGATGGAGCCTTTCCTCTCTCCTCTCCCCATGGGGAGGGGGGGGGAAAGCCCACAGCTCCACGGTCTGTGATCTATATGAGCTCTTAATAACCTTCGGCATAAATGCCGGGTTAGGACGTAACACCGCTCTGCTCAAATCGACATTAATGGCAAGGCAGTCAGGTCTCGTCGAAAGAGCACACAAATCACTGACACGCTTAGCAGTAGTCAAAGCGAGCAACAGTGCTGTCTTTAAAGACAGCATCTTGAGGGGAATCTGATTCAATGGTTCGAAAGGCGACTCACAGAGCGCTTCGAGTACCAGAGCCAAATCCCACTGAGCCTCCGTGTTCCTAAAAGGAAACGTTTCACCAGAGGGTGGCTGAAGACAGTGTCTCTGCCAAACCCCTCATGACAAGCCGAAATCGCCTCTGCAAACACCTTAATGGTGGCGGGCGAACGTTGCTTATCAAATAAAAACTGTAGGAACGAGAGAACACTCTCAACCTGACAGCACACGGGGTCCACATTTTCTGTGGCACACCACTGTGAAAACACGTTCCTTTTGCTGGCATACACCCTTCAAGTGGAACTGGCACGTGAACCCTGTATGGTCCTGATTATCAGAATCAGATAACCCACGGCGCTCTAGCCTGTCCCTCTCAGGAGCCTTCAGTGGTTGGCCAATTATGGGCAATTGCCCTATCGCACCTCCTGCCTGAGACAACGCGTCCCGTTGATGTGGAATTGGCCAAGGTGGCGCAATCAACATCTGAATCATCTCCGCGAACCATGGAGCCCCTGGGCGATCGGGAGCCACCAATATGATTGACAGTCCGCCTGATCTCACCCTGGCTAACAGTGAGAGCCCACAGCTCCACGGTCTGTGATCATTAGCGCGTTCTGAGAGAAACGGGGGCGCCGATACGTTGATTACACTCGTAACCTCGATATCCCGGCCCTCCGTGAATGCAGGACAGCGGTGGGAAAGCATACAGGAGAACTCTCGGCCACGGTCGGTGCGCAAATGCGTCCCTCCCCAGTGGCGGTTCGTCCTGAGCTCGAAGAGAGAACCAAAGAGGGAAATGCACGTTCACGCGTGACGCGAATAGATCCACCTCGGCTCTCCCGAACTGTTCCCAAATCTGGAGAACGATGTTTGGGTGCAGACGCCACTCGTCGTCTTGAGGACCTCCTCAAGACATGATGTCTGCCCCTACGTTCAAGTAGCCTGGAATGTGTGCTGCTCTCAATGAGCGAAGGTGCTCGTGAGCCTACAGCTACAATTCCTCCGCCGCCCGGTGGAGTGCAGGAGACCTGACTCCTCCCTGGCGATTGATGTGGGCTACTGTGGTTCGGTTGTCTGACCAGATCAGCACATCGCGACCCCGAAGGGTAGACGCGAAGTGGGTCAGAACCAGTAGAACGGTTTCCAATTCTAAGAGGTTGATGTGACGAGGCCACACACCTCCAATCGCTTGGGTCTGACATGTCCCTCCCCATCCAGTTAGAGAGGCATCTGTAAACACTGGAATGTAGGAGGACACTTTGCCTATTGGGACTCAGTGCGTGAGAACACGCGGGTCTCTCCAATAGTTCAGATCTGCACTGAGCGAGAGGGGAACCACCACCAACCGACGACGATGACGCACTGGGTCTAGTCGTAGTTGGGCGAACCATCGCTGTATTCTGCGCATGCGCAGAAGTCCCAGCGGAACCACGAAATGGGCCGACGACATGAGACCCAAGAGTGACATGACCGAAAGCGCCGTTACCTTGTGATTCGGACGAAACCGTCGTAGGGCTAGCAACAGAACAACCCTTCGAGGGTCTGAAATTCGACCCCTCATCGTCTCAGTGTCTATCTGTATCCCCAGATTTGACAATCTGATGACTGGGCCAGGGTGCACTCTTTTTCCAATTCACAGCGAACCCCAGACACGTGAGATGAATCACTGTGTGAGTGAACGCCAGCTCTGCTGACGGGGCGAGAACCAGTAGGTCGTCTAGGTAGGCTAGTAGCCTTATTCCCTGACGACGCAACGGTTCCAATGCCGCCTCCATACATTTGGAAAACGTACGAGGTGCCAGGGCGTACCCGAATGGCATCCTCGTGAACTCGTACGCCACCCCTTGAAAGGCGAACCGCAGAAACTTCCTGTGACGTGGCTGCACCGGCACATGAAAGTACGCGTCCTTTAGGTCTATGCTCGTACAAATGTCTCCCTTCTGGACACATTCCAGTAGATGTTTTGTCGTTAGCATTCGGAAGGGCTGTTTGGCTACGCTCTCGTTGAGAATGCGTAAATCCAATATCGGCCTCATTCCCCCTGTCTTTTTCGGCACCAGGAAATAGGGCGAATATAGCCCTTTGTTCCTTTACTCCCAGGGAACTACTGTGACCGCCTCCTTCGCTAAAAGTTCCGTAATCTCTGCAACGAGAGCGGCGACTTTTTTGGGCATTTTCATCACCGTCTCCACCACCCCCCTGAATGGGGGAGGGGTCCGATGAAATTAGATGGCATAACCTTTCTGCAACGTCTGGTCTAACCAGAGGGAGAGGGTACAGCTTTGCCGCCACTCCAAGCAATGCAGAGAAAGCGGAAGAGCGCGAAGCTGTGGTACATTCAGTAGGAAGGACCTGTATTCCTCGACGGCCCTCGCCACCGCTGTTCCCCAACACTGAAGTGGTGGAACAGCCCAAGGCGGGCCTACCAAGAAAGGGAGAGGAAACATTAGCGCGTTCTGAGAGAAACGGGGGCGCCGATACGTTGATTACACTCGTAACCTCGATATCCCGGCCCTCCGTGAACGCAGCACGGGTCTGAACTGCACTGACTGAGGCGTTAGCCTGAGACAGAGCACCGTCCCCGCACAGCGATTGCGTCATCGTTCAATTACCTGGTTGTGACTGCAGTCTGCTATGGGAGACCTTCACTACAGCACTCCTAGGAGTCTGTAGTGAGAGGTCTTTATGAGGTAAACTAAGGCGGTGCCTTGTTACCTTTCTTACACTCGCCTCTTGGTGGGCTGAGCTACACTCAGAGTGGTGGGAGAGAGACATAGAGAGTGAAGGGTTCTGAACGTTCTCAGACGTGTTATGGAAAAGGGTCTCTCTTGTGACAAAGTCAATTGGAGCCAACTCTTTATTGAACACATCGAAACATACAGTTTCCTCCGTACCCTCAACAGAAGGGTGGGGGGGAATAGTGGGCTCAGTTGGACCATGCGCTGTGCCAGCTCCCATTCTCTCCCCCTCGTCCCGTCATTGGCGCCGTCTCTTCTGGCTTCCCTTAGGGTGCTGCCAGGTCGGCTTCTTGATCACCTCTCTCGCCTGCAGAATCGTCGAGGCCTCGGGTGCTGCTGGGGGGGCGGGGCCCTCTCGCCTGCTACTTGAGGCCGACACCTGACGCCGGGCACGACGCCTCGCTGTAGATCCAGACCTACTGGAGGCGGTGGAGGTGGACGGCTTCTGCGACGCGTGGCTAGACTTCCCTGCCAGTGGCAGGTGTCTGGCCAGCTGCTTCCTCTCTTCGTCTAACTTCATAAAGCGCTCCGTCGCCTCTTTGACGGCGACTCCGAAGAGACCATTGTCAGAGATGGGGGCGTTGAGAAGTGACGCTCTGTCGGCCTCCTTCATGGCCGTCAAGGACAGCCAGAGGTGTCGCTCCGTGACCACCGAAGTGGCCATGGACCTCCCCGCACAGACGGCCGACACTTGAGTCAGGTGAAGAATAGCGCCAGAAATCCTGGACGCCTCTTCCACCTCCTCTCTCGTGAGCTCAGTCCTACCCGTTGTTAGATGAGACAGAGAAGCTGTGAGGAGGGCAATGTTGTTAGCTGCTGCTACTGCCTGGGCTCCCAACGAGAAAGACTTCTCCGCCAGCTGTGCTGTGAGTCTGTCTTTCTGCGTCGGCAATGTGGCCTTTTTGGAGGAGGGCCAGGGACTCTGACCCGGCACGAGATACGCCGCCATGGCGCTCTCAAGCCTGGGGATTCCCTTAGAACCCAGCTGTCTCCCTTCCACTCTAGTGAATGGGAGGTACGCTTTAGCCGGCGAACGCGCCGCTAAAGGTGCCTCCCATGAGCCCTCGACGTACTTTCGAACAGAGGGCATGGCTGGAGCCAGAAGCTCTGCCGCCCTCCTCGGCCGAGAATAAGGTCCGCCCTCCATCATATGCACCTCCGAAGCAGGGGGAATGGGGGGCAGCGCTATCTCTAGACGTCTAGCAGGCCTCTCAATGAGCCCAGGAAAGTCTGAGCGCAGAGAGGCTGCAGCGAAGGACAGGGCTACTGATCTCTCAGAGCCCGTGTCGTCATCGCCCAGGGAAGTACAGGACCTCTCACTCTCCAAAGGAAAGGGGGTCTTGAAGGTTCGGGTCAGAGGGTCGGACTGTTCCATAGGAATGTCCATCTCCTCCCCGTCATCCCTGTCTTCTCCAGAGTCTGAGCCTTTGGATGATGCCTCAGAAGCTGAGGCTAACACCGAAAGCACGTCCTCTAAAGGGATATCCTCCCTATAAAACGCCCAGCGCTGCTTCCTCTCCTTCAATGGAAGGAGGGCGCAGCTGGCGCAAATAGGGGGATCGCTGATGCCGTCCTTGGCTTGCTGTGGACCCAAACACACAAAACATAGGTTGTGGGGGTCCGCAGCCATCATGGAGGAGCAGCGGCAGGGAGCTATGAAAAGAGCTTTTAGGGGTGGGAAATTTCCCGGTGTGCTCATATCGGACGATGTCGAGAGCTGGAAATCGACGGCGCTATCTTCATCCTGAGTCTTCGTCTCTTCTTGGCTTTTTCAGTCTAGTCCAGTTGCGGCCGGCTGCGACAGAGCCTGGATTCGAACCAGGATCTCTAGTGGTGCAGCTAGCACTGCATCGCCTTAGACCACTGCACCACTCGGGAGGCCCCATCCCATTTGTTCCTGCATGGTAGCATTGCCTTTAAATAGTTTAACTTGGGTCAAACGTTTCGGGTAGCCTTCCACAAGCTTCCCACAATAAGTTGGGTGAATTTTGGTCCATTCCTCCTGACAGAGCTGGTAACTGAGTCAGGTTTGTAGGCCTCCTTGCTCGCACACGCTTTTTCAGTTCTGCCCACACATTTTCTATAGGATTGAGGTCAGGGCTTTGTGATGGCCACTCCAATACCTTGACTTTGTTGTCCTTAAGCCATTTTGCCACAACTTTGGAAGTATGCTTGGGGTCATTGTCCATTTGGAAGACCCATTTGCGACCAAGCTTTAACTTCCTGACTGATGTCTTGATATATATCCACAAAGTTCTATTTTTGTTTCATCAGACCAGAGGACATTTCTCCAAAAAGTACAATCTTTGTCCCCATGTGCAGTTGAAAACCGTAGTCTGGCGGTTTTGGAGCAGTGGCTTCTTCCTTGCTGAGCGGCATTTCAGGTTATGTCGATATAGGACTTGTTTTACTGTGGATATAGATACTTTTGTACCTGTTTCCTCCAGCATCTTCACAAGGTCCTTTGCTGTTGTTCTGGGATTGATTTGCACTTTTCGCACCAAAGTATGTTAATATCTAGGACACAGAACGCGTCTCCTTCCTGAGCGGTATGACGGCTGCGTGGTCCCATGGTGTTTATACTGGCGTACTATTGTTTATACAGATGAACGTGGTACCTTCAGGCGTTTGGAAATTGCTCCCAAGGATGAACCAGACTTGTGGAGGTCTACAATTGTTTTTCTGAGGTCTTGGCTGATTTCTTTTGATTTTCCCATGATGTCAAGCAAAGAGGCACTGAGTTTGAAGGTAGGCCTTGAAATACATCCACAGGTACACCTCCAATTGACTCAAATGATGTCAATTAGCCTATCAGAAGCTTCTAAAGCCATGACATCATTTTCTGGAATTTTCCAAGCTGTTTAAAGGCACAGTCAACTTAGTGTATGTAAACTTCTGACCCACTGGAATTGTGATACAGTGAATTATAAGTGAAATAATCTGTCTGTAAACAATTGTTGGAAAAATTACTTGTGTCATGCACAAAGTAGATGTCCTAACCGACTTGCCAAAACTATAGTTTGTTAACAAGAAATTTGTGGAGTGGTTGAAAAACGAATTTTAATGACTCCAACCTAAGTGTATGTAAACTTCCGACTTCAACTGTATCTCTGAATACCATCCAGTTTTGATTTCTATTTGCCATATATTTTTCAACTGTGCTATGATGTTTCACAAAAGTTCTGAACCTTTCTATTCTCATAGTTTCTACAGATTGTAAATTAAAGATAAAATTTTTTGCTAAGAGTATTATTATATTATTGATCGATTGACTATGACATTTTAAATCACCCAGCAGTGCTATTTGCAGAGTTAGCTCCAGGTAAATGTTGCAATTCTTCAGCCATTGCTGAACTTGCGAACCTGCTTACGTTTTCTAATTTATTTTAAACTTCAACAATGCCTCCTTGTAGTCTGTACTCTATTATTACAGGTGCGTATGCTGTGGTATTCTAGTAGGACAGTTTATGAAAGTGTAGTAGGCTAGTCTGAGTGTAGTTATTTGTGATGAAATATGTGATCTAACTGCCCCACAATCCAAAGTAATAAGGTTGATAGTGTAGTCTATCAAAGTAATCAGACCAATTATTTTACTAAATTTAACATTGACTATATTTAACTGCTTGGCTTAAATAAATCATTTTAAACTTCTACCACTACCAGAGAAATACTTATACTTAAAATACGTATTACTTTTCTATTATTTCTCTATTTTCTCTCTCTCTGCATTGTTGGGAACGACCCCAAATTAGCATTTCACTGTTATTTTACACTTGTTGTTTACGAGGCATTTGACTAATAATGTACTGACATGTAGTGGTGTGGCCATATAGCTACGTCACTAGAGAGGGACAGAAAAAGGTACATTTGAAGAAAAAAACTATGAAACCCATGGCAGGATTAAACAGATTTGTATACAGATAAGATGTACTTGGCTCCCATCCCATGTGGGGGTGGAGGGGAACGAGGCAGTAGATGAACAGGTTAAACAAGCAGTTAGTAGTGGGGATGTTGATGTTGAAGTTGAGCAAGGCAGAGGCAAAAAGACTGATATATACAGTGATGGTGCAGAGATGGCAGGAGCAGTGCAATAGAGATAATAAGGGAAGGCATTTATGTCAAGTACAGAGGAAAGTCGGGGAGGGGAGGACGGCAGGAAGGAACAGAAGAGAGGAGGCTATTTTTACAAGATTAAGGGTGGGACACAGCCTGTTGAATAAGACATTAAATGTGATAGGAAAGCATCCAACAGGAAAGTGTGATTATTGTCAGGAAACAGAGACCGTGGAGCATGTTGTCACGTTCGTTCATAGACGGGTCAGACCAAGGCGCAGCGTGATATGCATACATGTTTATTTTAACGAATAAACAACGACAAAACAATAAACCAACGAAACGTGACGTCCAACGGTAACACACAACAAACCTCTCACGGAACAAGATCCCACAACCCACTAGTGCCAATAGGCTGCCTAAGTATGGTCCCCAATCAGAGACAACGAGCGACAGCTGCCTCTGATTGGGAACCACACCGGCCAACATAGATCTAGACCTACTAGATCCTATAACATAGAACAAGCACAACAAGGAATATACACACCCTGACTCAACATATAAGCGTCCCCTGAGTCAGGGTGTGACAGTACCCCCCCCCAAAGGTGCGGACTCCGACCGCACAACATAAACATAACAGGGTAGGGGCCGGGTGGGCATTCCGCCTCGGAGGCGGATCCGGCTCAGGGCGTGACGACCTCTCACTCTCCGCCTCCCTGTTGCGCCCCTGGTCTGGTCTAGACCTCGGCGCGTTGCTTCCCCTCTCCTTCCTCCCACGATACGCCAGGCCCAGTCTGGACCCTGGTGTGGGAGACCCCGAACCTGGAGAGGGGCTGACGTCATGGTCTGGACTGGAGCCGCTGACCGGAGCTGGACTAGGCACCGGTGGAGCGGACTGCTCTGGCTCCGGAGTGGAGCCGCTGACCGGAGCTGGATCAGGCACTGGTGGAGCGGACTGCTCTGGCTCCGGAGTGGAACAGCTGACCGGAACTGGATCATTGGTGCGAGGAGTAGGAACAGGCCGGGCCGGGCTGGCGACGCACACCACTGACTTGGTGCGATGAGCAGGAACAGGCCGGGCCGGGCTGGCGACGCGCACCACTGGCTTGGTGCGAGGGGCAGGAACGGGTCGGGCCGTACTGGGAACACGCACCACTGGCTTAGTGCGGGGAGCAGGAACGGGCCGGACCGGACTGGCGACACGCACCACTTGCTTGGTGCGAGGAGCAGGACTGGGTTCCTTTATTAACCCCCGCTCCTTCTGCTGCCTAACCAGCTCCTCTCGCCGTGCCTCTACCTTTTCCTTCTCCCTTTTAGCTTCCTGTAGCGCCTCCCTCTGACCGAATAACTCCTGCTCCCTCTGAACCAATAGCCCCCGTAACATGGTGGCCTCCTCTCCTAACCTGCAGAACCACCCTGTCGCGGCCTCCTGCTGCCTCGTCGTCCACACGGTGTGCCCCCCACAAATTTTTTTCTTGGGGTTGCCTCTCGGGTCTCCGTCGTCGGCACTCCTCTTTCCGTGAGGACTCCTCCGGGAGCCCCCACGAGTTAGGGAGCAGAAACTCGTTGTCGTCGTCATCCTCCGACTCCTCAGTATAATATTGTTCCCACTCCTCTTCCCATGGTCGTCGGGACCCAATCTGGAAACCAACCGGGTGCAGTGGTCGGGGCTCTTCTCTCTCGCTCCCCGACCACCCCTTTAGCCCCCCCAAAATGTTTTATTGCTACAGTGTGGGCAGTATCAGAGGGAAAGAGAGAGGATGAGATCTAGTATGAGGGATAAGGGGATACAGGAAATTAGTGTAAAGAGTATATTGAGTACAACGTCATTAGATATAGTCTCAAAAATTTTGTTATCTTTTTTAAGAGCAACCTGGCTGGCAGGTAGGATTTAGTTTCTCCCTGTCTGTGGCCTACACTCCAGTACAGTAGGTGGTGGTAATGCACCATGACGTTGGATGCCAACCGCCGATCAACCCCACTGAAGAAGAAGAAGAAGAAGGTTTCAAAATGTCCAGTTGGTGGCAATACAACTTTTGGATGTAGTCTGCCATAAAACCCACAGAAGAAGAAGAAGAAAAACGATGAGCTTGTAACAGTAAACATATTTTCAAATTCATACAAATACTACTGTTAATAATGCCATATGTTGTAGACTTTAAAGAGGATAAGTCAGCCTGCCTGCAAAATTGCTCACAACAATATAAGATAGTTAGCTAGTGTTGTTTCTAAAGGATAATGCTAATTATGCTGTTAGAACAAGGAGTCCGCTTACACTGCACTTTGATTATAAAGGTTTATTTATATCACAAGATTTCAGCGTAAGTTTACAGACATCTGCAGGCATCTGGAGAACAATGACCCAAAATAATATGTTGTTCTGTCCTCCTTTGTCTCAACCAAGTATTTATAATCTTTAACATGATATGGGTGGTTTTCCCTAGAGACCAATCCCATGACTCCACACAACAGACTTCCTCTGTTTTATGGGGTGCCCCTATAAAACTGCTCCCCAGATGCTTCCCTAAGCTGAATCAACATCCTCCAAGATACCATTTGCAAACGTTAGCAAAGTCATAAATTCCTTAGACACCACACTAGTCTCTCAAGTAGTTAACTAACAAGCAATGAAATCAGCCTAGCTCGATAACATGGTTTGCGAACTGTTGCATGTTTTTCTTGATTATTTGACTTCATACAACATTGTTGAAAGGTAACCTTATAATATTTAGAAGCTAGCTAGGTAACGTTTCAATTTAAACAATGTCGAGCATACATGAAAGTTTATATTTCAACCCAATGATGACCAATGTGGTCCATGCCAATGTGTTTGGCATTAATGATTGGGTGACTCCGTACAACATCTCCGTTCTGGCCTTACTGTACCAGATGATCACGTCAAAAACAATTGCTCTTCAGGAAAGAAGGCACTTGAACAAACTCATCCTGCCTCTACAACAGGTCGGAATAGCTTATTGATCACCTTTACAACTTCAACTTTCCACTGTCAATTGCTTGCTTTTCTTTATCAAAGGTTTTGTCTGTCTATCAGGGTCCAGACTTGATTCATGGCCAATACCTGAAGACTGTGGAAGAATTGTGCCTTCAAACAGCATATGCTGTGAGATGCCAGTATGGATGAGTCCTCGATTCAATTGCAGTGACCTAGGCCTATTTGTAACGTAAGAGGTCAGTGCTGCATGTTATCTGCTCTTTCATCACACACATTTTATCCTTACAGGTTACATGAAATGGCTGATGGAGAGCTGAAGGACATGGAATGCTTCTTTGCCACCCTCCCCACTCCTTTCAGTGCTATTGATTCTGAGGCATTTAAGACCAGTGTTGTTGGCAAGTACACATAATTTGATCCAAGGGTCTAAGGGTTGGATCAAAGGAGCACTGTGTCTAGTTAGAGAGCACTGCTATATGAATTTACTTAGAATTTATGGGACAGATTGCTCACTGAATGCTAGTCTCTCATCATGACAGCGTCCTCTGTATGTTTTTAGGTCTGTTCATGAGACGCATGCTCCTGGCCTACAACAAGCAGTCCTTCAGCCAGGTGTACAAACTGTACAAAGCCCTGCAGCACTACTACCAGAGTCACTACACCCAGCCTGGTGATGGCCATGGCCAGGTGGGGCTGCCTGCCCTGGCTGCAGATGACTCTGACATGGACCTCACCAGCACAGAGGACACTGTAGGGGAGAGCATGGAGAAGGAGGAGCTGGACACAGCACCGCTGCATGAGTCGGAGCTAAGGTTTGTATAATTAAAAGTAGAGGTGGTAGTAGAGGGGAGTACTGTGTCATCAGTTTATCCTTTGCAGTTTGCACATTTCTCGTTTTCCCTATTTGAGACCTTTTTTGTTCTATAGAACTGAGGACGCCCCAAGCAAGCAGTGTACTTCCTTGCTAGACAGGCGTACCTTTTAAAGAATGATGAGAACAAAGCCATGAAGCCAGCTGCCCTGCAGGATGAGCTGAACAACCCTGACTTTGCTGAGGCGGTGAGGCTTTACTATCAATTAATATGGACTCACTCAAACAAACATGACAGGAAATTTGTCTGAAACTAGAAGTGAGCTTTTGGTTTTCTGTGAATCTGATTTGCATCTGAGGCACCTGTTTTGTGTCTCTGCAGCATTACCTGAGCTACCTGAACAGCTTGCGAGTCCAGGACATCTTCATCTCCACCCACAGTTTGTTACATTACTTTGCCTCATCCTGTCAGGGAGCGAGGGAAAGAGCAACGGGGATGAGGGCTACGGGAGAAGTCTCCGCTACGCTGCCCTCAACCTGGCAGCACTGCACTGTCGCTTTGGACACTAGTGAGTAGTGATGGGCATAGATATGGAAAGTCTGTAGTCTGTATCAATATCAGTTGCAATTTTATCAGCTGCAATATCATGGCAAAATGAAAATCAACTCCAACTCTTGACTCAGTCAACAGGCTGACCTGGCTCTACAGGAGGCTATCCGCATCGCCCAGGAGTCAAATTATCACGTGTGCCTGCAGCACTGCCTGGTAGGAGCTTTTACTTTTGTGTTATATGCCCAACATAAAGTATTTACACAAAATGTGTAGTCAAGGTTGGTCAGTGTCTATGTCACTTTCTCAGCACCAATACTGTACCTGTGTAATCATCCATGAATGTATTTGTATCTCTTTCAGAGTTGGCTTTACACAGCTCTGCGCTAACTGAGGACTCTGTGAAAATGGCTGCCCACTTCTGTCTACCGGTAAGAATAGCATGAGCCTGCAGATGAGACTGGAGCACTCCAGGTTTACTTACCGTTTTATCCAATAGATTCAGGAAACTGAGAGGCTATGGCAGTTCAGTAGATCCAGGTGTTTACTAACTCTCACATTACCACCCCCCTTGGTACCAGTGCACCAAATCTGGAACCAACAGGACCCTGAACAGGTTCTACCCCAAGCCATAAGACTGCTAAATAGCTAATCAAATGGCTACCCGGATTACCTGCATTGACCCTTTTTTGCACTAACTCTCTTGCACTGACTCTATGCACACACACACTGGACTCTACCCACACACTCACACATGCTTATACTGACACCCCAACACACAAAAACACACACACACTACATACGCCCACACACACAACACGCACACACATGCATACTGATGCCTCACACACACATTCACACTCACCACATACGCTGCTGCTACTTTCTATTGTCTATCCTGTTGCCTAGTCATTTTACCCCTAGCTATATCTACATAGCTACCTTAATTACTTTATACCCCAGCACATCGACTCGGTACTGTTACTCCCTGTATATAGCCATGCTATTTTAACTCGTTATTGTTATTAATTATTTACTGTGTATTAATTCCTCGTGTCACTATTTTTTTGTGTGTAAAAATATATATACGGTACCAGTCAAAAGTTTGGACACACCTACTCATTCAAGGGTTTTTCTTTATTTTTACTATTTTCTACATTATAGAATAATAGTGAACACATCAAAACTATGAAATAACATATATGAAATCATGTAGTAACCAAAAAAGTGTTAAACAAATCTAAATATATTTTAGATTTTAGATTCTTCAAATAGCCGCCCTTTGCACACTCTTGGCATTCTCTCAACCAGTTTCACCTGGAATGCTTTTCCAACAGTCTTGAAGGAGTTCCCACATATGTGGAGCACTTGTTGGCTGCTTTTCCTTCACTCTTCAGTCCGACTCATCCCAAACCATCTCAATTGGGTGGAGGTCGAGGGATTGTGGAGGCCAGGTCATCTGATGCAGCACTCCATCACTCTCCTTCTTGGTCAAATAGCCCTTACACAGCCTGGAGGTGTGTTGGGTCATTATCCTGTTGAAAAACAAATGATAGTCCCGCTAAGCCCAAACCAGATGGGATGGCGTATCGCTGCAGAATCCTGTGGTAGCCATGGTTAAGTGTGCCTTGAATTCTAAATAAATCACAGACAGTGTCACCAGTAAATCACCCCCACACCATAACACCTCCTCCATGCTTTACGGTGGGAAATACACATGCGGAGATCATCTGTTCACCCACACAGCGACTCACAAAGACACGGCGGTTGGAACCAAAAATCTCCAATTTGGACTCCAGACCAAAAGACAAATTTCCACAGGTCTAATGTCCATTGCTCATATTTCTTGGCCCAAGCAAGTCTCTTCTTATTGGTGTCCTTTAGTATTGGTTTCTTTGCAGCAATTCGACCATGAAGGCCTGATTCACACAGTCTCCTCTGAACAGTTGATGTTGAGATGTGTCTGTGACTTGAACTCTGTGAAGCATTTATTTGGGCTGCCATTTCTGAGGCTGGTAACTCTAATGAACTTATCCTCTGCAGCAGAGGTATCTCTGGGTCTTCCATTCCTGTGGCGGTCCTCATGAGAGCCAGTTTCATCATAGCGATTGATGGTTTTGCGACTGCACTTGAAGAAACTTTATAGGTTCTTGAAATGTTCCGGATTGACTGACCTTCATGTCTTAAAGTAATGATGGACTGTCGTTTCTCTTTGCTTATTTGAGCTGTTCTTGCCATAATATGGACTTGGTCTTTTACCAAATAGGCCTATCTTCTGTATACCCCCTCTACCTTGTCACAACACAAGTGATTGGCTCAAATGCATTAAGGAGGAAAGAAATTCCACAAATTAACTTTTTAAGAAGCCACACCTGTTAATTGAAATGCATTCCAGGTGACTACCTCATGAAGCTGGTTGAGAGAATGCCAAGAGTGTGCAAAGCTGTCATCAAGGCAAAGGGTGGCTATTTGAAAAATCTCAAATATATTTTGATTTGTTAAACACTTTTTTTGGTTACTACATGATTCCATATGTGTTATTTCATGGTTTTGATGTCTTCATTATTATTCTACAATGTAAAAATAAAGAAAAACCCTTGAATGAGTAGGTGTGTCCAAACTTTTGACTGGTAGTGTATGTAACTCTGCATTGTTGGAAAAGGACCCGTAAGTAAGTATTTCACTGTTAGTCTACACCTGTTGTTTACGAAGCATGTGACAAATAAAATTAGATTTCAGAGGGGCTTTCCTTTCATTTTATTTTCTCTCTTCAGTACCTGGCATCTCTGGGCATTCAGTCCCTGGTCCAGCAGGGGTCAATTCAGGGCAAGACAGCTCATGAGCTCATGGACGCGCTGAAGGACACAGACATCCTGCACTGGAGGCACAGCCTGTCAGAGTTCATAGACATCAGCCTGGCTCAGACTACATCCATATGGAGGATGTATGGCAAGAAGTGGGTCTCCTTCACTTATTCTGATATTACCTGACATAAGGAATCCACACTAAGCATAAACAATTCTAACCACAATGAGTTTAATATAAAATAATAAAACCTGGTTGTCAGTCACATATTTGGCAGAAATGTGAACCGCAGTTCACAGACAGTGAATGTCCATTCTTGATGTCAAGTCTTGACTAATTTAATTAATCCAACACAGATTCACTGACTGCGTGTCTGTAACATCCCTGTTCTGTCATGTCCTGTTAAACATATGCATTCCTCCAGCACCATGGCTCAGTGTCACGGTTTCGGCCGAGGCTGCTCCTCCTCCTGGTTCGGGCAGGCTTCGGCGGTCGTCGTCCCCGGAGTACTAGCTGCCACCGATCTATGTTTCATGTTCGTTTGGTTTTGTCTTTATGTTGTACACCTGTGTCTTGTTAGTCCTCGTTAGTGTCCTATTTAGTTCTCGTTGGTTGGGTTTGTCTTTGTGTGTGATTGCTCTTCTGTTTTCGTGTTGGAGCTACGTACTTCCCTCCAGTGTTTTGGAGAGGTTTTTCGCACATGTTAGTGCGCCGTTTGTTTGACGCCTGTGTGCGCCGTGATTTCGCCTTCGGGCTTATTGTGCTTATTTTCTACGTGAATATTGCACTAAAGTCTTTTGGACTGAGCTTCTGCGTCCTGCGCTTGATTCATGCACCACACCCACCTTCAGCACCCCTTGACACTCAGCAGCAGGCCTAGCTCCTTCTGAACATGAACAGCCTGGAGTAGGTCAACTTTTGGGTCCAGCAGAACAACACAGAGGCCTTTGCTGTGGCCCTCTGCCACCTGGTTGTGCTGCATGCTGAACAGATACTGTAGTTACTAGTTAGTACACCTCTTCCCACTATCTCTGTCTCCACCCCTATCTGTCTTCTGTCCCACTGTCACATCTCCCTCAGGGCTGTTTCACAAGCATTGATGTGGTCCAGATTACATCTCAAATAAAATAAAATAAAATAAAATAAAATTTTATTGGTCACATGCGCCGAATACAACAAGTGCAGACATTACAGTGAAATGCTTACTTACAGCCCTTAACCAACAGTGCATTTATTTTTAACAAAAAAAGTAAAAAATAAAACAACAACAAAAAAAGTGTTGAGAAAAAAAAGAGCAGAAGTAAAATAAAATAACAGTAGGGAGGCTATATATACAGGGGGGTACCGTTGCAGAGTCAATGTGCGGGGGCACCGGCTAGTTGAGGTAATATGTACATGTGGGTAGAGTTAAAGGGACTATGCATAAATCATTAACAGAGTAGCAGCAGCGTAAAAAGGATGGGGTGGGGGGGCAGTGCAAATAGTCCGGGTAGCCATGATTAGCTGTTCAGGAGTCTTATGGCTTGGGGGTAGAAGCTGTTGAGAAGTCTTTTGGACCTAGACTTGGCACTCCGGTACCGCTTGCCGTGCGGTAGCAGAGAGAACAGTCTATGACTAGGGTGGCTGGAGTCTTTGACAATTTTGAGGGCCTTCCTCTGACACCGCCTGGTACAGAGGTCCTGGATGGCAGGAAGCTTGGCCCCAGAGATGTACTGGGCCGTACGCACTACCCTCTGTAGTGCCTTGCGGTCCGAGGCCAAGCAGTTGCCATACCAGGCGGTGATGCAACCAGTCAGGATGCTCTCGATGGTGCAGCTGTAGAATTTTTTGAGGATCTGAGGACCCATGCCAAATCTTTTCAGTCTCCTGAGGGGGAATAGGCTTTGTCGTGCCCTCTTCACGACTGTCTTGGTGTGTTTGGACCATGATAGTTCGTTGGTGATGTGGACACCAAGGAACTTGAAGCTCTCAACCTGTTCCACTACAGCCCCGTCGATGAGAATGGGGGCGTGCTCAGTCCTCTTTTTTTTCCTCAGGAGATGTTCACTGGTACTGACTGTGAGTGAGACTTGGTTTAGTTACATGTTCCTCCAGGGCTTGTATGGGGCTGTGTCTGAGGTCCTGAAACATCTGAAGGAGCAGTTTCCCCCTCACACCCAACATGCCAAGGTGAGGCAATCTGAACTCCTACTTATCTCTATCCATCAACTTTAGACTTGACCTCGATCACCATGTTTGGCACTTTTCTATTGATATAGTATACAGAAACACCATTGCCTCCTTATAGTAGGCAATGGCACTGACATGGCTGGTATGAAGTGGACTTTAGTGAATTCTAAAGGTTTGTGTCATCTATCACCCAGCTGTGGATGCTATGTGACCTCAAGATCCAGTTTGACACAGCTATGAAGGATGGGAAATACCACTTGGCAGAACCCATGTCACAGCCATTGCTGCCTTGAACAAAACAGAGAGTCTTTATAGCTAAGGAAGTGTCTTGACTCAGAACACAGAACACCTTTACACAGTCTTCCAGTGTTCTAGTTCAAGGGTTCCCAAACTTTTTCACTCGGGGCCTCCCTTCCAGCATTGGTTAACACCTACCAACAAAACACCAAATGATGGAATTTCTCGTCAAAGAATGGTGTCGCATCCCTTCAATAGAGTTCCAGACACTTGTAGAATCTATGCCAAGGTGCATTGAAGCTGTTCTGGCGGCTCGTGGTGGCCCAACGCCCTATTAAGACACTTTATGTTGGTGTTTCCTTTATTTTGGCAGTTACCTGTGTATGTGTCATGTTAACAGGAAAGCTCAAGTGCTGAAGGCGCTGAACTGGACCACTGAAGTGTACAATATCCTGCAGAGGCTGCAGCTGTACAGTGAGAAGACCAAGTACACAGAGATGATCATCAGGTAAGCCAGGACACTAAATGAAAACACCAGACTTCATCTGTCGATGGAGTCCTAGAATGTTGTGTGAATATGTATTTATCAAATTGTCAAAGCTATTTGTTTGGGTAAGGGTTGTGTGGCTGTGTTTATATTTGTGTGTATGCCTTGTGCAGGGTGATGCTGGCCACTGCAGAGTTGCATTGAGAGTCGTCAGGTGTTGCCACAGCCCTTGCTCTCCTGCTGCAGGCTCTGGCCAGACAGCGCCACCTACAGGCCTTGGCCTCTGAGACCATCCTGCACCTGGCCTTCACTCAGGTCAACACAACACACGCCTGTTATGGCCAACACCATTGTTTGCTCGGTATACACACATATTCTCAGATATACAAATCTTCAATCCCTTGACCTTAGACGGAACTGCATACTGTATGCAAAGCAAACTCCCACATGTAGGCAAAACAAGGAAATTCATACTGGGTTATATTTAAAAACTCCATCAATAGTTTGTGTTGTTTTCTGTCACCCTGTCCAGTTGATGCTGGGAGTGCTGGAGCAAATCAAATCAAATCAAATTGTATTTGTCACATGCGCCGAATACAACAGGGATGTAGCTCAGTTGGTAGAGCATGGCATTTGCAACGCCAGGGTTGTGGGTTTGATTCCAGTATGAAAATAAATAAAAATGTATGCACTCACTAACTGTAAGTCGCTCTGGATAAGAGCGTCTGCTAAATGACTAAAATGTAAAAATGTAATGTAAATGTGTAGACCTTACAGTGAAATGCTTACTTACAAGCCCTTAACCAACAATGCAGTTTTAAGAAAGAATACCAAAAAACATCTAAAAAAATACTATATAAAATAATACTAAATAAAAGTAACAAATAATTAAAGAACAGCAGTAAAAATAACAATAGCGAGGCTATATACAGGGGGTACCGGTACCGAGTCAATGTGCGGGGGCACCGGTTAGTCGAGGTAATTGGGGTTATATGTACATGTAGGTAGAGTTATTAAAGTGACTATGCATAGATAATAAACAGAGAGTAGCAGCAGTGTAAAAGAGGGGTGGGGGGGCAATGCAAATAGTCTGGGTAGCCATTTGTCCTTCATGAGTCTATTCTGGCCAACGGAGCAGTCATGGATAAGGGCAGAGCTCTGCTGCTGGCAGCCTGCTGGCAGATGGCCATGGCTGGGTCCCGGCCCAAAGGTCAGAGGCATGCAGGTAACACACATCCCCAACACCAAAACTTCATATCACTATCTCAAAGAAATGTACACGTTTGTTGGTGGTTATGATAACTTTACCATTTGAGTACACATAGGAGTCTTTCAGCATCATATTTTTCTTTTGAGTCACATAAGCAGTACCAGCAATGAGAATTACACTACAATTTTGAACATTTACACAACCCCAACGTCTGATTCCCTGTTGTCTCCCTCCAGGTCTGGGCCAGGCTGTGCAGACGCTGGGTGAGGCTGTAGCCTACTTCTCCATGCTGGACTGTAAGGAGCGTCTCCGTGACGTCCACTACCTGCAGGCCCGACTGCACCACACCCTGGGCCAAACCCCCCAACGCAACAAATGTGCCATGCTGTTCTGCCTCCTGGACCAGGAGCTGCAGGAGCCGGGGGCAGCCGTTGCCATGCGTCTCTAAACAGTCTTAACCACCTGAACACAGACAGGTACATATACTAATCTTTGTCATGGACTTTGCATTTTATGCTATCTTTTGTTTCAAATTGCTGCATTACTTGTGTGTGCAAACGTGTATCATCTCTCTACAATATAAAGATCTGACATCAAGTCTCTAATCTTATCTCCCAAGTTTGTTGTCCTTTTTTTTGATTGGACACACCTAGTAAGCAATACTATACACATTAAAAAGTTAAATACAGTAACTATGTTATCATACAAATACAACTCCAAGTTAGAAGTATCAGAACACTTAGAAAGGTAGTTCTAACCTTAAATATTACTTGGAAAAGTGTCAAAAATAAGAAAGCAATATATTCCATAGTACATTAGAAACCAGCAAAACATGAACAACAACAGTCTAAACGTAGCTGAGGGTAATTGAGCACAATGTCCACTAGATGACAGCAAATGGACCTATCACAACCCTACAGGAAGGGTGAGAAATCCATATCTTCATTTAAACCAGGGTATTTAGTGGTCTGTAGTTTGTAAATCCAAAAACTTTCCCTTTGGTTTAACTGTTTAAGACGGTCCCATTTTCTAATAGAGGCTGGAATATGCTACGGGTATTGATCATATTGCAGCCTCTATTAGAAAAGGGGACCATCTCACATAGTATTTGAATTTCAGCATAGGCTACATACCAGTAGACAACAAGGAGTTTAACCTTAATCAGGAAAGGAAATCTCTGGACCTTTAGAGGTTGCCGTTGCCTCTGTTGTAGGATGTCTATAGAATAGATATGGACTTGTGTTCAGTCATTTATCATCAACATATTTTTCAAAGTCCTTGTGGTGCGATCCCATCAGAGGTCAAGACAAAGATGTCTAGTAGCATAGAGGATTTTTTTGTCTACGCTTAGAGAATGAGAAAGGCTTACCTGAGCTGTCAGGAAGAGGCAGTTTTACCCACCACGATATGATGAATGACGGTAATATCAGAGCCGGGCAGAAGATTAATACGTTTTAGAGAGCAAGGTGATTTTTCTTCAGTTGGAGCATGCCAATGAACGATGGAATTTCAACCATTTTAGTGAAGGAAAATATTTTGTGATTTTAATGTGATAGTCCTGACATTAATTGAAATGAGATCTCTGTGTGTGTGCCATAACGTGACACATTCTGTGGGAAACTGAGCTGAGCAATGACACTGCACATTGTTTTGGTTAGTCTGATGTAGATTTATGCAACCTGTAAGAGTGGTCCTTTTTCTATGTGCCAGTCATGAGTGCCACTATGTTCACATTATCTCTTCATAAGAAAATGTGGATGTTTTCAATATCCTTAACTGCCCTTTGGTTTGTATACAGAAGAAGCTTAGTCTAATAGCATTTAAAACATTACGTAACGTTGGTTTGCAAACACTGAAGTCTTATTACTGAAAGGAAGCAGTGACATGTTGAAACAGCCCTGAGCCTTGAAATATTACATTCTGGGTCTTTAATCATTTCAGAGGTACAAAGTAGAACCAATTTAGGTAAAAGGCAATCGACTATTTAACATTTGAGTGGGTTCGTTTTTGATTGTTCTTCATATCCCTCTCGCAAGAAAAATGCATTGTCATCATTACTTGAACCTTTTTGGTTGATTTCAACAGTTTACATTAGACAGGAAGAACGTATTTATGTTCAATTTCCCAATCACTCTTACCATTAGCATGTAGGTTTAGTCCAGGTGTTGAAAGTTCTACAATTGAAGTTTTTTGTATGTTTCTGAATGTTTGCACAAGAAGCGCTCTGTAAGGCCCTGTGTGGGGTCTGAAAGAAACTGTGTTTAGCTACCTCACTCTATAAACACATAGATCATGGGCCTCATGGAACAGTAAACGGGACAGAGACTGTCTGTGTAAATACACACAGTAAATTGACGCACGCTGCATAATTCACTCTGCTCTTGTGTGTGCGCGTGTTTATATCTCTGGAGAGTCTGACAACGGTGAGCTGCAGCCGTGGGATGGTCTACTGTGTCTTTCCATCATACGACTCTAGATGGGCTATGTGATCAGTGATGCTAAATGCCCTCTGCACCATTAGCCTACCCTGTATGTGAGCGCTGAGCCTCAACACTGACACTATACTCTGTTCAGGCCTGTGTCGGGGGCATGGGATATGTTCTATTAGCACAGTTAAGATGAGCTGTGTCAAAGGATTGAAAAACACTTGCTTTACTATTTATGTATGTAATGTACAGCTTCATTAGCCATCATTTCCCAGCTGCCCACAGGCCGAATGCTGTCTGAATAAATATGAATAATTTCACTCTCACAAGGAAGCAGAGAGTGGAGTATACACAGATAGTGTCTCAGGCCACATTCAATGGGGCCAACTGGGTTGTAGCCAGACAACAGGATACTACCGTAGATGGACTTATATGTTTAGTAAGTTGTGCACAGTAGAGTTGACTTACTCGGCAGCTATACACTGAGTATACCAAACATTAGGAACACCTTCCTAATATTGAATTGCACCTCCCTCTTTTGCTCTCAGAACAGCCTCAATTTGTCAGGGCATGGATTCTACAAGGTGTCAAGTGTTCCACAGGGATGCTGGCCATGTCGACTCCAATGCTTCCCACAGTTGTGTCAAGTTGGCTGGATGTCCTTTGAGTGGTGGAACATTCTTGATACACACGGGAAACTGTTGAGCGTGAAAAACTCAGCAGCATTGCAGTTCTTGACACAAACCGGTGCACCTGGCACATACTACCATACCCCATTCAAAGGCACGTCAATCTGTTGTCTTGCCCATTCACCCTCTGAATGGCACACATCCTTCTTTAATCTGTCTCCTCCCCTTCATCTACACTGATTTTAACAAGTGACATCAATAAGGGATCATAGCTTTCAACTGGTCAGTCAATGTCAAGGAAAGAGCAGGTGTTCTTAATGTTTTGTATATTCAGTGTATATCATTCTCATGAAGATTATCACATTACATTTAAGTCATTTAGCAGACACTCTTATCCAGAGCAACTTACAGTTAGTGAGTGCATACATTATTTTATTTTTCATACTGGCCCCCTGTGGGAATTGAACCCACAACCCTGGCGTTGCAAACGCCATGCTCTACCAACTGAGCTACATCCCTGCCGGTCATTCCCTCCCCTACCCTGGATGACGCAGGGCCAATTATGCGCCGCCCCATGGGTCTCCCGGTCACGGCCGGCTACGACAGAGCCTGGATTCGAACCAGGATCTCTAGTGGCACAGCTATCACTGCATCGCAGTGCCTTAGACCACTGCGCCACTCGGGAGGCCAGCTATCACATCTATGTAGGTAAATGTTTTACACTTTATTCAACTGCCAAGTCACCAACTCTGCCAGCTATAGTCCTACTGGTGAGGGCACTTTGATAGAGAGGAAGTATTTAGGCTGAGTCCTATCTGTGTGATTTATTGGCTATTTAGCTTCCTATACATCACTGGTCTATGGAAGCACAGGCAGTTCAATGGCTTCAGTGATTAATCCATTTGGAGGCTTTTGTAAAAGCCACAGCTGGCGCCAAATGCCACGTCTTGCTAAGATTTGTCAGAAGGAAGCTGCTTTGTATTTTGTTCTTCAGACTGTTTAAGGAAGCTGAGGCAAACTTTTTGGTATGAAATGGTACTTCAGTCAGTTGGTTAGACATAATGTAGCTGTTATTAACATAGTGTACTGTAAAACATTCTGCTAAAACCTTGCATCAATAATTTGATTTCATACTACAGTAACATTAGTTCAGCAGTTCTTTGGTTACAGTTATCGATGCAGAGAAAGAGGTCCCTAAGAATATGGGGAACAGGTGGAGTAAAGTAAAATATGTATTTGTTTAAAATGTTTAATAACAAGCATGGCAACAAGCATGGCATGAGAACAATGCATGTTTAAAAAAATATATCTGCAAATGTATTTTAAAAAATACACTACATTCACTGTACCGCTATGGTCTTACTCGATATTAAACATTAACAATTTGTCTTTCTTAACAATCTGCATCACAAAAAATATAAAAATAACATTTGAATAGGTAAATGGCAGCCATATTTGAGCCCTTATTAACAGTAGGCCCCCATGGGCAATGGTCAGAGTTGAGATGAAATCAGTCAAACAGAAATCACAGTTTTCAGTTACAGATCAGAATTCTCATGAAAATAAAAATGTAGCTACCTGTGACCAACATCTTCATATGGTAGACCTGTAGCCTGGTTGCCAGATTTGTTTGTGCTTTAGCCAACCCATAAAGCAGAAACAGATCTGACAACCTGACCTGTTAAGACCTGAGGTGGAAGTCAAGGAGTTTTCAGTGACCAACAGTGGTATTTTACATGGTTAAAACATTTTTTTTTTTTTGTCATTTAGCAGACGCTCTTATCCAGAGCGACTTACAGGAGCAATTAGGGTTAAGTGCCTTGCTCAAGGGCACCTTTGACAGATTTTTCACCTAGTCGGCTCTGGGATTAGAACCAGCGACCTTTCGGTTACTGGCACAACACTCTTAACCACTAAGCTACCTGCCGCCACATACGGTCCCATTTTTCCTTGATGGAGAGACAAAACAGTCATTTCTCTATATTTGATTTGTTCAATGGACAGAGACAAACTACTTTGACAACCTTTAAATTGGTGTTCACATTATCCCTAAAACATTACCTTTCTTAAATATCAGATAAATGGCTATTTTTCTGTCAAACAGAAAGATTGCTCATCATCACAGAGTAATTTGACTAATATGTTGGCTAATAATTCATAAGTAAACTATTTCAGAATGTACATCAGATGATCCATGGCGTCCATTTCAGTTCTGGCCGATGGTATTTACATCCAGCAGGAAACGACAGTTACAGTCCAGCGTTCTGCTACCCCACTGCATTGCATAAATAAACATCTTTCTTCAGGATAATTGATAATGATCTCTTGATACAGCAAGGATTAAAAAATGCCACTCAGAGTTGCAATCGCACTTTCAAAACACAAAAATAAATAATGCTGAAATAAAAGCAGAAATGCTGCCGATTATTTGGTGTGAAGGGAGGAGGTATTGATGTGGAGTAAAGTCATTTTCCATGTCTTGAAATGAATTCCGGCTGAAGAAAGAGTGGCTGTGCCTCCTTGAGGAGCCATTGTTCG
This sequence comes from Coregonus lavaretus, assembly GCF_964263955.1. NCBI lineage: Eukaryota > Metazoa > Chordata > Actinopteri > Salmoniformes > Salmonidae > Coregonus > Coregonus lavaretus. The sequence goes on along the minus strand of NC_140001.1, from coordinate 21,083,560 downwards.
CGTCTCATTGCAGATACATGGCCTCTCTATGGCCTCTTTATGGCCCTGCCTCTTTATGGAGACTCAGTAGCCCGCTGGATAGCCCCCTTTTCTGGGGTCGGACTCGGCACAGAGCCGCTCACCCTGTCGCACCACCACCTGAACCACTGATCCAGGAGTCATCAGCAGCTCTGTTACGTGGTTCTTCTGTGCCAGACCATCTAATACACTCTATTACACACACACACACACACACACACACACACACACACACACAGATTAAATGTCAGAGTTACCCAAAAGTCTTTTCAAATCAATGAATTTGTATTTTTTCATAGAATAATATTCTATGCAATATTGTTCAAAATTACCCACCTTTTCAAAGCCATCCTCCACTACAGTCATATTTGGGTTAAGTTGATTGTGAATTCGAGGTTGTGTTACAGCTTTTTTGAGGTCGTAGTCAAAGAACAAGGAATTCAGAATCACCTATGTAAATCAGAAAAGGAAGCTACTTGTACTCCGATTCATCACAATATCACAATGTAAGGATAGATGGCCGTCATGTGTAGGCTTTATCTGTTTTAGAGTATCAATTCATTTGTATGGATCAAGACTTACTAGGGCAGTCGCTGTGGTGATCTTTGTTCCACCAGAGGCTCCCACCACCATTTTCACTCTATTGTCTTTGTCCAAGATAATAGTTGGGCACATAGAAGAGAGAGGCCTTTTACCTAAAACAGAGAGAGAGCTAAATATTCAGACAAAGTTATTCTCAGAAAACATACCAGCCAAGGCTCAAACTGGGGCCATGCGTACATTGAGAACTTTCAGTAGCTTACCAGCAATAAGGATATTTATTTCAGTTCCTATTCTATCTCACCAGGCTGGATGAAGTTGTTAGGAGATGGAGGGATTCCAAAGCCATTGGTGATGTGTGGAGAGCTGAAGTCATCCATCTCATCATTGAAAATGATGCCAGTTGATCGGGACATGACTTTCGAGCCAAAACTGAAGATGGGAAATGATAGGAGTTAAGTAACCTATGCATGTTATTTTTGGGGTTAAATGAAAACAGAAACTTCTCAGTAAGACCATCTGCAAGCAAAGGGTGTTTAGAGTGCATGTATACTATATTAATGATCTGTCTCTGGATAGCTATAATCTACGCTGTAGCATTATGTATTCATCAGTCCTATTGTCTCAGGAGGTCTTGCCTTGTAGGACTCTTACTATAGATTGATTGTGCTGGTGGCAGCCACAGCACTTCCATCCTCAGCTATGACGGACAGGTGTGATGTCCCATGATTGTCGGGGACAAAATAATCTGGCTCATAGTAGCTGTCGGGGTGAGTGGTGTCATCTGTGATCTTGCTCCTGATCCCGTTAGCAAAGTAGTCTGAGGTCATGTTGTGGATGAGCTGGAGAGCAGATGAAATCATCAGTAAACAAATAGGAATTAAATAGGTGAACAGCAGTCAACAGCATGGTATTATAGAGCCTATTCAGTAAACAACTACAAACCAACTTTATTTCAAATTCAAATATATATTTGTGAGTGAAACTCTGTGTATTTGAAAGCTGGGAATCAGGGTTCTCACATCGGTGATATTGAGATAGCGTGGGTCCCCTAGTCTGCTTCTCTTGGCATAAGCAAACCGGAAAGCCTCCACGATGCGGTGGAACGTCAGAGTCTTTTTCTCGGCGGTAGAGACACTTGTGCCAGTGAAGTTATACCCTGAAGAAAAAACACGAAAAATATTGATATATTTCAGACTAAAAAAGAACTATTTATTAATTTGTCAGAGATACAGTAGTTTTAATGTAAATCGATATTTCCATCACTGGGATATTTCTGTCCGATTCCGTCCATGTTTTTGCACAAACACTGGTAGCTATGGTGGATGTCAAGATGTAAGGGACTAGTGCTGATAAATTAATTCCCAGTGAAAATAATTCCAGAGTTTACACAAATCTCTCTTAGATGAGAATCTGGGAGGCCTTGTGAGTTTACAGCCAATTAGTGGTGGATAATGATGCCCCTCTGTGTCTAATGCATGGCTAATGATTTTCTCCATGAGCACACTCTCTGTATCTGGGGCATCATTTATAACTGTTGCGTAAATTTTACACTAAATATCTGCATGCGCAATTTCTGAAAAGACTGCGCACGTACAAAAATATAGAGATTTATAAACTTGGCGCACACCATATATACATGTTTTCCTTTATAAATTAGACCTGTTGTAAAACTGCGCGCGGGAACAAGCATTATAACTCCACCTGAATAGCGCCCATTATTAACCTTTTATGGTGACAATAACGCCCTTATTTGCTGTATACTTTGGAAGTATTGAAATTAGGCCAAGACAGTTATCTAAAGGAATATCTTTATAGGTGTTGGCAGAATGTAGTTTTTTTGCAATGACATTTGCTGTATCTGACCGTTTCTGAAACACAAAGAATGATTGCAAATTGTTGTGGACATGTAAACAAACGTTTGAATTCAATAATGTTTCGCATTTACTTTCTACCGAACCTAAATGTGTTGCACTGCCCGAGGAATTCTGAAACATGGTCTACTCTGAAAAAAATTACAACTACAGTAGGGCCAAGGCCTACTTACAGTGGTAGCCTACACACTTCAATGCAAAATATCAACTGTCTGTTCACCTGTTTAAATTCTATTGTATGTTATAAACCGTGGTCTCTTTCAGATGAATAGAGCAAAAACGTCTAATAGGCCCAATTAAATTAGAGATGTGCATGGTAATTTGTTGTATCGCTACTTTGGGAATATGAACTCACCATGGCCAGAAAAGGTGCAATGGTTATGATATGCAGTACCAGTCAAAAGTTTGGACACACCTACTCATACCAGGGTTTTTCTTTATTTTTACTATTTTCTACATTGTAGGATATTAGTGAAGACATCAAATAACATATATGGAATCATGTAGTAACCAAAAAAGTGTTAAACAAATCAAAATATATTTTATATTTCAGATTCTTCAAAGTAGCCACCCTTTGCCTTGATGACAGCTTTGCACACTCTTGGCATTCTCTCAACCAGCTTCATGAGGTAGTCACCTGGAATGCATTTCAATTAACAGGTGTGCCTTGCTAAAAGTTAATTTGTGGAATTTCTTTCCTCCTTAATGCGTTTTTGCCAATCAGTTGTGTTGTGACAAGGTAGGGGTGGTATACAGAAGATACAGTGGGGAAAAAAAGTATTTAGTCAGCCACCAATTGTGCAAGTTCTCCCACTTAAAAAGATGAGAGAAGCCTGTAATTTTCATCATAGGTACACGTCAACTATGACAGACAAATTGAGAAAAAGAAATCCAGAAAATCACATTGTAGGATTTTTAATGAATTTATTTGCAAATTATGGTGGAAAATAAGTATTTGGTCACATACAAACAAGCAAGATTTCTGGCTCTCACAGACCTGTAACTTCTTCTTTAAGAGGCTCCTATGTCCTCCACTTGTTACCTGTATTAATGGCACCTGTTTGAACTTGTTATCAGTATAAAAGACACCTGTCCACAACCTCAAACAGTCACACTCCAAACTCCACTATGGCCAAGACCAAAGAGCTGTCAAAGGACACCAGAAACAAAATTGTAGACCTGCACCAGGCTGGGAAGACTGAATCTGCAATAGGTAAGCAGCTTGGTTTGAAGAAATCAACTGTGGGAGCAATTATTAGGAAATGGAAGACATACAAGACCACTGATAATCTCCCTCGATCTGGGGCTCCACGCAAGATCTCACCCCGTGGGGTCAAAATGATCACAAGAACGGTGAGCAAAAATCCCAGAACCACACGGGGGGACCTAGTGAATGACCTGCAGAGAGCTGGGACCAAAGTAACAAAGCCTACCATCAGTAACACACTACGCCGCCAGGGACTCAAATCCTGCAGTGCCAGACGTGCCCCCCTGCTTAAGCCAGTACATGTCCAGGCCCGTCTGAAGTTTGCTAGAGTGCATTTGGATGATCCAGAAGAGGATTGGGAGAATGTCATATGGTCAGATGAAACCAAAATAGAACTTTTTGGTAAAAACTCAACTCGTCGTGTTTGGAGGACAAAGAATGCTGAGTTGCATCCAAAGAACACCATACCTACTGTGAAGCATGGGGGTGGAAACATCATGCTTTGGGGCTGTTTTTCTGCAAAGGGACCAGGACGACTGATCCGTGTAAAGGAAAGAAATGAATGGGGCCATGTATCGTGAGATTTTGAGTGAAAACCTCCTTCCATCAGCAAGGGCATTGAAGATGAAACGTGGCTGGGTCTTTCAGCATGACAATGATCCCAAACACACCGCCCGGGCAACGAAGGAGTGGCTTCGTAAGAAGCATTTCAAGGTCCTGGAGTGGCCTAGCCAGTCTCCAGATCTCAACCCCATAGAAAATCTTTGGAGGGAGTTGAAAGTCCGTGTTGCCCAGCGACAGCCCCAAAACATCACTGCTCTAGAGGAGATCTGCATGGAGGAATGGGCCAAAATACCAGCAACAGTGTGTGGAAACCTTGTGAAGACTTACAGAAAACGTTTGACCTGTGTCATTGCCAACAAAGGGTATATAACAAAGTATTGAGAAACTTTTGTTATTGACCAAATACTTATTTTCCACCATAATTTGCAAATAAATTCATTAAAAATCCTACAGTGTGATTTTCTGGAATTTTTTTCTAATTTTGTCTGTCATAGTTGACGTGTACCTATGATGAAAATTACAGGCCTCTCTCATCTTTTTAAGTGGGAGAACTTGCACAATTGGTGGCTGACTAAATACTTTTTTTCCCCACTGTATCCCTATTTGGTAAAAGAACAAGTCCATATTATGGCAAGAACAGCTCAAATAAGCAAAGAGAAACGACAGTCCATCATTACTTTAAGACATGAAAGTCAGTCAATCTGGAACATTTCAAGAATTTTTAAAGTTTCTTCAAGTGCAGTCGCAGAAACCATCAAGCGCTATGATGAAACTGGCTCTCATGAGGACCGCCACAGGAAAGGAAGACCCAGAGTTACCTCTGCTGCAGAGGATAAGTTCATTAGAGTTACTAGCCTCAGAAATTGCAGCCCAAATAAATGCTTCACAGAGTTCAAGTAACAGACACATCTCAACATCAACTGTTCAGAGGAGACTGTGTGAATCAGGCCTTCATGGTCGAATTGCTGCAAAGAAACCACTACTAAAGGACACCAATAAGAAGAGACTTGCTTGGGCAAAGAAACACGAGCAATGGACATTAGACCGGTGGAAATGTGTCCTTTGGTCTGGAGTCCAAATTGGAGATGTTTGGTTCCAACCGGCTTGTTTTGTGAGACGAGGTGTGGGTGAACGGATTATCTCCGCATGTGTATTTCCCACCGTAAAGCATGGAGGAGGAGGTGTTATGGTGTGGGGGTGCTTTGCTGGTGACACTGTCTGTGATTTATTTAGAATTCAAAGCACACTTAACCAGCATGGCTACCACAGCATTCTGCAGCAATACGCCATCCCATCTGGTTTGGGCTTAGTGGGGCTATCATTTGTTTTCTTAACAGGACAATGACCCAACACACCTCCAGGCTGTGTAAGGGCTATTTGACCAAGAAGGAGAGTGATGGAGTGCTGCATCAGATGACCTGGCCTCCACAATCACTCGACCTCAACCCAATTGAGATGGTTTGGGATTAGTTGGAATACAGAGTGAAGGAAAAGCAGCCAACAAGTGCTCAGCATATATGGGAACTCCTTCAAGACTGTTCGAAAAGCATTCCAGGTGAAGCTGGTTGAGAGAATGCCAAGAGTGTGCATAGCTGTCAAGGCAAAGGGTGGCTAGTTTGAAGAATTTAAAATATATTTTGATTTGTTTAACACTTTTTTGGTTACTACATGATTCCATATGTGTTATTTCATAGTTGTGATGTCTTCGCTATTATTCTAGAATGTAGAAAATAGTAAAAATAAAGAAAAACCCTTGAATGAGTAGGTGTGTCCAAACTTTTGACTGGTACTGTATGTATTGTGTTTATAAATTAAATATTGTCTAGGCTACTCAAAATCTGACATTATAGTATTCAGATGTAGCCTACAAACATTGGAAAAGGTGAACTGTCTGTTCTACTGTTAAAATGCGCTTCGGATCAGATCGCGTACAGCAAAATACTTTAAATACCGGAAGCTTATCTATTTACTGCTGTGAAAATGAGAAATGGTAGCCTATCCTAACTTGTTGTAGGCCTATAGGGTACTTCACGAGTATGAAACCATCACAGTCAGAAAAGGTAAGGAATTTGTTCTGCAATCAATTTTCGCTCTTCTCACTAACAGCAAATTATTACATCTTGTTATTATATTTAGCTACCGTTTTTTTTGTCATTTATAAGTCATCATATATTCTCTATTTGCACAAGTCTACTAGGCTACTGTTGCCTTCTTGCAATGCAATACTTCAACCACTACAAACTGTGCGCACGCATGGTCTAATGTTTGCGGGAGGATGAGCACATTCTCACAGTCAAGTTTAGTTTTTATAAATGTCAACTTGTGCATGAAAACTGGCGCATGCATGTTTTGGGGAATATTTTGTGCATATGCAATGTTTATAAATGAGGCCCCTGGTGAATTAACTGTAGCTGGATTAGTGTAGAGGTGGTGGTTATGGAGGGGGCGGAAACACTGTCCAAGCGGGGTACAGTGGAAGGAAACCTGACATCCTCTAGTCTGCATGGCTGAGTTCAGACTCAGAGTTATCTAGGCTGCTGCTCACCGTCCACTATGTTGAGTATGAGTGCCAGGACTGGGCCGCTGGAGGGGGCGTCTGGGACGTGCATGGTGTACTCCCCCACAGTCAGCTTAAGTGGGTTCTCATTCAACACAGGCCGGTACTCCAGCAGGTCCTCCAGGGTGATAATCCCACCTGAGAAGAGGAAATAACTGCTCAAGAAGCACATCGACACACTGCCTATCAGATTTGTCTCGCCTGGTTATTCTCATTGTGTACAGCAAGAACGATGAGATATAATAGGATATTATCATGCACAAAAATAAAGACCTGCTGCCTGGATGTCATCCACAATTGTTTGTGCCATTGTCCCATTGTAAAAAACCTTCGGTCCCTCCTCTGCTATCCTCTGGTAGGTGTCTGCTAGTTTGGGAAATTTAACGATGTCATTTTCCTTCAGGATGTTTTTCTGGGAGTCACAGAACACTTCACTGGAATAGAAAAACAAGAACAGATAACTTATTATCAGGAGTTATTCAAGCAAACCTGTATAATAAAAGGACCAGTATTCCCATGGCTTTGTCATCATAGGTTTTACAGCGGCCAATCAAATAAATCATCAGTGGTCATAATAAATCACAGAGGAAGCGATGAATGACTTGCATTATGTAATAAGTAATTAATATATTTTTGGACATCAAAGTAATCACATTTTATTGGTTGAAATATGTGGTACTCTGTGGTAAAACCAACTAATCCTATTACAGCACTTCATAGAGCATTACATTCACGCTGACATTAAAGGTAGATTTGTAGAAGTGGTTGTAGTAGTAATATAGCATTTACAGATAATAAAATAAAATAAACATTTCAGTATTTGTCCTGTCCTCACCACATATTGGCATCTCCTTGAATAGCGTCCTTATTCTTGGAGATGGCTTTGGCCAGGGCTTTGCCTATAGGGAAACCGATGCGTGCCAACGTAATGCTTGGCTCAAACAGATCCTTCCATGGCAGCCTACCATGTCTGCTGTGTGCCATCTCGTAACCACGAATCTCCCCAGGAATGGCAATAGACAATCCACCTGTTATGCAGAGAAGACTTTACCACCATTTGCACAAAGTTGAAACCCTGCTCACAAAGGATTTCAAGAACATATCAGTCTATTTCCTCATTTTGACAGGTGAAACTGTTGTCCCCTTGTTGTAGCCATGCATATGATGCAGACGGTTAGACCTATTGTTCCTTAGAATGATGGAAAACCAGGAAAGAGGATGCCAGAAGGTTCATACTATTCCTGCAGTGTTATCTTCTCTCGATCCCTCTCACTGTGATACATTACAGCTACCGTATTACTGTTCAGCTGTTATCTTAGGATGGATTGAACCACAGATCCTGCCTAGCCTATCCTGTACCTGACGTACATTCCAGAACAGTAAAACGGGTACCTTTCCGAGAAAGCTGGGTGTTATTGCCAAACATGTCTTCTGTCGCGTTCATGGGGGCTGTCTCCCTCGCGTCAATAGTTTCAACCTTCCCTGTCGAGCAGTGATACAAAATGCAGACATGGATGTGTTCATTAGCATTTTTTCATTTGTGGAGGTTGAGGACACACTGACTCACCTGTGGAAGCGTTATAGATGGTGAAGAAGAGCCCCCCTCCAATGCCCATGCTGTGAGCGTTCAGGAGGCCAACACACAGAAGGGCGGCGATAGATGCATCCACCGCTGAGCCATTCCTCTTCAGAATATCCCTAGGTACACACACACACGTAATGCTCCTTGTAGAGCTTAATCGTGTCCTGTCATTTGACTAACTGTGTACCATGAATCATTGTATCTCAGTGGGAAATTGTTGGCTAGCGTAACATTACTTACCTCCCCACCTCGGAGCACGTCCCAGCATCTGCAGCCACGGCAGCTTTGGAGTAGAAATGGTCTGAGGGGGAGATGGGGCTCTTGTTTCCCACCCCCATGAACACCCCCACTAACACTCCCACTGCAGCCACCAGCAAAACTACCAGCCCAGCCACCAGGGATTTCCTGACCATTTTCCTGCCCAGGGGAACCAACACACCAACACATCTTACAGTTAGACAGGAGCCTTACAGGCATATTTATTCTTGATTGATTTGATTGAATTGATTAGATAATTAAAAGTAGTAGGCTGTGGCATATGGTGGTCTAGCGGTCTAGGCCACTGCCTCCTGTGCACATGTACTGCTGCAGCATGGGATCCAATCCGGCCCACTGCTATTTCAGCACTCCATCTTTCACCTCGATCCCTCTATCAAATAAACATACAAAGACTTAAAAAGAAAAATATATGTAATTTTTAAACACTGTTTCCCATGCTTGTTCAATTAACCATAAACAATTAATGAACATGCACCTGTGGAACGGTCGTTAAGACACTAACAGCTTACAGACGGTAGGCAATTAAGGTCACAGTTATGAAAACTTAGGACACTAAAGAGGCCTTTCTACTGACTCTGAAAAACACCAAAAGAAAGATGCCCAGGGTCCCTGCTCATCTGCGTGAACGTGCCTTAGGCATGCTGCAAGGAGGCATGAGGACTGCAGATGAGCTTTACACCGAGGCCTGTACTCTGGAGTGTCCGTCACGGTCTGGGGCGGTGTGTCACAGCATCATCGGACTGAGCTTGTTGTCATTGCAGGCAATCTCAACGCTGTGCGTTACAGGGAAAACATCCTCCTCCCTCATGTGGTACCCTTCCTGCAGGCTCATCCTGACATGACCCTCCAGCATGACAATGCCACCAGCCATACTGCTCGTTCTGTGCGTGATTTCCTGCAAGACAGGAATGTCAGTGTTCTGCCATGGCCAGCGAAGAGTCTGGGACCTGTTGGATCGGAGGGTGAGGGCTAGGGCCATTCCCCCCAGAAATGTCTGGGAACTTGCAGGTGCCTTGGTGGAAGAGTGGGGTAACATCTCACAGCAAGAACTGGCAAATCTGGTGCGGTTCATGAGGAGGAGATGCAATGCAGCTGGTGGCCACACCAGATACTGACTGTTAATTTTGATTTTGATCCCCCTTTGTTCAGGGACACATTATTCAATTTCTGTTAGTCACATGTCTGTAGAACTTGTTCAGTTTATGTCTCAGTTGTTGAATCTTGTTATGTTCATACAAATATTTACACATGTTAAGTTTGCTGAAAATAAATGCAGTTGACAGTTAGAGGACGTTTTTTCTTTATTTTTGACTATTTTCTACATTGTAGAATAATAGTGAAGACATCAAAAATATGAAATAACACATATGGAATCATGTAGTAACCACAAGTGTTAACCAAATAGGCAAAAATATTCTTCAAAGTAGCCACCCTTTGCCTTGATGACAGCTTTGCACACTCTTGGCATTCTCTCGAGCAGCTTCATGAGGAATGCTTTTCCAACAGTCTTGAAGGAGTTCCCACATATGCTGAGCACTTGTTGGCTGCTTTTCCTTCACTCTGCGGTCCAACTCATCCCAAACCATCTCAATTGGGTTGAGTTCGAGTGATTGTGGAGGCCAGGTCATCTTTCAACACTCCATCACTCTCCTTCTTGGTCAAACAGCCCTTACAAAGCCTGGAGGTGTGTTTTGGGTCATTGTCCTGTTGAAAAACATATTATAGTCCCACTAAATGCAAACCAGATGGGATGGCGTATCGCTGCAGAATGGTGTGGTAGCCATGCTGGTGTGCCTTGAATTCTAAATAAATCACAGACAGTGTCACCAGCAAAGCACCCCCACACCATCACACCACCTCCTCCATTCTTCACGGTGGGAACCATACATGCGGAGATCATCCGTTCACCTACTCTACGTCTCACAAAGACACGGCGGTTGGAACCAAAAATCTCAAATTTGGACTCATCAAACCAAAGGACATATTTCCACCGGTCTAATGTTCATTGCTCGTGTTTCTTGGCCCAAGCAAGTCTCTTCTTATTATTGGTGTCCTTTAGTAGTGGTTTCTTTGCAGCAATTCGACTATGAAGGCCTGATTCACACAGTCTCCTCTGAACAGTTGATGTTGAGATGAACTCTGTGAAGCATTTATTTGGGCTGCAATCTGAGGTGCAGTTAACTCTAATGAACTTATCCTCTGCAACAGAGGTAACTCTGGGTCTTCCTTTCCTGTGGCGGTCCTCATGAGAGCCAGTTTCATCATAGCGATTGATGGTTTTTGCGACTGCACTTGAAGAAAACTTTAAAAGTTCTTGAAATGTTCCGTATTGACTGACCTTCATGTCTTAAAGTAATGATGAACTGTCGTTTCTCTTTGCTTATTTGAGCTGTTCTTGCCATAATATGGACTTGGTCTTTTACCAAATAGGGCTATCTTCTGTATACCACCCCTACCTTGTCACAACACAACTGATTTGCTCAAACGCATTAAGAAGGAAAGAAATTCCACAAATTGACTTTTAACAAGGCACACCTGTTAATTGAAATGCATTCCAGGTGACTACCTCATGAAGCTGGTTGAGAGCATGCCAAGAGTGTGCAAAGCTGTCATCAAGGCAAAGGGTGGCTACTTTGAAGAATCTCAAATATATTTTGATTTGTTTAACACTTTTTTGGTTACTACATGATTCCATATGTGCTATTTCATAGTTTTGATGTCTTCACTATTATTCTACAATGTAGAAAATAGTTTTAAAAAATAAAGAAAAACCCTTGAATGAGTAGGTGTGTCCAAACTTTTGACTGGTACTGTATATATAATTCTAAAAATTAAGTATTTGTATGCACTGAAGGCAGCGTCCTAGACCACTAGACCACCCAATGCCACATATAGATATATATATACTGTACACAACTAAAATATAAACACAACATGTAAAGTGTTGGTCCCATGTTTCATGAGCTGAAATAAAAGATCCTATACATTTTCCATACGCACAAAAAGCTTATTTCTCTCAAATGTAATTTACTAATACGTCCCTGTTAGTGTGCATATCTCCTTTGCCAAGATAATCCATCCATCTGACAGGTGTGACATATCAAGAAGCTGATTAAACAGCATGATCATTACACAGGTGCTCCTTGTGCTGGGGACTATAAAATGCCACTCCAATCAATCAATCGTCTGAGACCAGCCACCCGACCCGGACAGCTGATAAAACTGGGTTTCCACAACCAAAGAAACCGTCTCAAGGAAGCTCATCTGCGTGCTCATCATCCTTACCAGTGTCTTGACCTGACTGCAGTTTGGCGTCGTAACCACCTTCAGTGGGCAAATGCTCACCTTCGATGGCCTCTTCAAGGATGAATCCTGGTTACAACTGTACCAGGCAGATGGCAGACAGTGTGTATGGTGTCGTGTGAGCAAGCGGTTTGCTGATGTCAGAATTGTGAACAAGAGTGCCCCATGGTGGCGGTGGGGTTATGGTATGGGCAGGCATAAGCTACGGACAACGAACACAATTGCATTTTATGGATGGCAATTTGAATGCACAGAGATATGTGACGAGACCCTGAGACCTATTGTCGTGCCATTCATCCGCCACCATCACTTCATGGTTCAGCATGATATTGCATGGCCCCATGTTGCAAGGATCTGTACAGAATATGTCCTGGTTTTTCCATGGCCTGCATACTCACCAGACATCACCAATTGAGCATGTTTGGGATGCTCTGGATCGATGTGAATGACAGCGTGTTCCAGTTCCCGCCAATATCCAGCAACTTCGCACAGCCATTGAAGAGGAGTGAGACAACATTCCACAGGCCACAATCAACAGCCTGATGGGTCCTCAGTTCCTCAAAAGGTTTTACAGCTGCACCATCGAGAGCATTCTGATTGGTTGCATCACTGCCAGGTATGGCAACTGCTCGGCCTCTGACCACAAGGCACTCCAGAGGGTAGTATGTACGGCCCAGTACATCACTGGGGCCAAGCTTCCTGCCATCCAGGACCTCTATACCAGGCGTTGTCAGAGGAAGGCCCTAAAAATTGTAAAATACTCCAGCCACCCTAGTCATAGACTGTTCTCTCTGCTACTGCACAGCAAGTGGTACCGGAGCGCCAAGTCTAGGTCCAAGAGGTTTCTAAACAGCTTCTACCCTCAAGCCATAAATGGAGTGCTCCTAATCTCAGCTTGTTACCTGTATAAAAGACACCTGTCCACAGAAGCAATCAATCAATCAGATTCCAAACTCTCCACCATGGCCAAGACCAAAGAGCTCTCCAAGGATGTCAGGGACAAGATTGTAGACCTACACAAGGCTGGAATGGGCTACAAGACCATCGCCAAGCAGCTTGGTGAGAAGGTGACAACAGTTGGTGCGATTATTTGCAAATGGAAGAAACACAAAAGAACTGTCAATCTCCCTCGGCCTGGGGCTCCATGCAAGATCTCACCTCGTGGAGTTGCAATGATCATGAGAACGGTGAGGAATCAGCCCAGAACTACACGGGAGGATCTTGTCAATGATCTCAAGGCAGCTGGGACCATAGTCACCAAGAAAACAATTGGTAACACACTACGCCGTGAAGTACTGAAATCCTGCAGCGCCCGCAAGGTCCCCCTGCTCATGAAAGCACATATACATGCCCGTCTGAAGTTTGCCAATGAACATCTGAATGATTCAGAGGAGAACTTGTTGAAAGTGTTGTGGTCAGATGAGACCAAAATTGAGCTCTTTGGCATCAACTCAACTCACCGTGTTTGGAGGAGGAGGATTGCTGCCTATGACCCCAAGAACACCATCCCCACCGTCAAACATGGAGGTGGAAACATTATGCTTTGGTGGTGTTTTTCTGCTAAGGGGACAGGACAACTTCACCGCATCAAAGGGACGATGGACGGGGCCATGTACCGTCAAATCTTGAGTGAGAACCTCCTTCCCTCAGCCAGAGCATTGAAAATGGGTCGTGGATGGGTATTCCAGCATGACAATGACCCACAACACATGGCCAAGGCAACAAAGGAGTGGCTCAAGAAGAAGCACATTAAGGTCCTGGAGTGGCCTAGCCAGTCTCCAGACTTTAATCCCATAGAAAATCTGTGGAGGGAGCTGAAGGTTCGAGTTGCCAAAAGTCAGCCTCGAAACCTTAATGACTTGGAGAAGATCTGCAAAGAGGAGTGGGACAAAATCCCTCCTGAGATGTGTGCAAACCTGGTGGCCAACTACAAGAAACGTCTGACCTCTGTGATTGCCAAAAAGGGGTTTGCCACCAAGTACTAAGTCATGTTTTGCAGAGGGGTCAAGTACTTATTTCCCTCATTAAAATGCAAATCATTTTTGACATGCATTTTTCTGGATTTTTTTGTTGTTATTCTGTCTCTCACTGTTCAAATAAACCTACCATTAAAATTATAGACTGATCATGTCTTTGTCATTGGGCAAACGTACAAAATCACCAGGGGATCAAATACTTTTTTCCCTCACTGTATATATAAAATAAAATAAAGTAGTAGGCTGCTCCAGCAGGAGACATCATCATTATAAATATACAAATAATTGCATATCACATCTACCATCATAATAATTTTCATCAAAATCATATATATTTGTGTAATTAAAAAAAACTTTCAACACATCATTCAATTGTTACAATTCTTTTAAAAATCAACCTTTATGACATGTTACATTTCTCCTATTGCACATTTTTCAGTATGATCCTGCTGATAAGTTTTAGAGATACTCTGCCATGCACCTCACAGGCCTGTCAAACGTACAGTGAGTTGCACCGAGGGGCTACAGCAGTAGCAGCAGTAGTATGCACAGTAGCAGCCAGCCTGTGACGGGGTTTGTTTTGATTCTTCTGCCTTCGTCCTTAGTGTCATTGAGATGCCTGAGTAGTCACGAAGCACAGAGATCCAAACTGGCAGCAGAAGTGACAGGAGTTTCTCAACACCCCCCACACCACCACCCCTAAATTCAACCTTAGCAGCTATTCCAGCATGCAGTCAGTCCTACTGCTATGTCTGCCTGATGAATCACTGTCAAAGGAAACTGCGGAGTGCCGCAGCTATTGTGTCTAATCTCATCACTATCATCCCAATGCAGAGGTCCCCCATGGAGCACGCTGTGGATTTTTTATCAGATATATTTGAGTCAAATCTAAACTGCTGAACAAGAGTAGGCTTCATCCTACCTTTTGTGTGGATGTCAGAGGCTCTCCCTTGAGTCCAGTGCATGTCACTCAATGTTTTCTGTGAGTACCAAATGGTACTTTTTATTTGACAAGCTCCATTAAACTCAACCACTATAAAACAACTTAGATATACTGAGTGTACAAAACATTAGAAACACCTTGTCTTTCCATGACATAGACTGACCAGGTGAATCCAGGTGAAAGCTATGATCCCTTATTGATGTCACCTGTTAAATCCACTTCAATCAGTGTAGATGAAAGAGAGGAGACAGGTTAAAGAAGGATTTTTAAGCCTTGAGACAATTGAGACATGGATTGTGTATGTGTACCATTCAGAGGGTGAATGGGCAAGACAAAAGATTTAAGCGCCTTTCATCGGGGTATGGTAGTAGGTGCCAGGCGCACCGGTTTAAGTGTGTCAAGAAAAATACAATAAAATAAAATCAAATGGTATTTGTCACATGGGCCGAATACAACAGGTGTAGACCTCACCGTGAAATGCTTACTTACAACTCTTAACCAACATTGCAGTTTTATTCATAGCAGTCTTTGAAAAGGCATTTGATAAAGTACGACTGGAGTTTATATATAAATGCCTGGAGCATTTCAATTTTGGGGAATCTCTTATAAAATGGGTTAAAATCATGTATAGTGACCCTAGGTGTAAAATAGTAAATAATGACAATTTCTCCGAAGGTTTTAAACTGTCAAGAGGAGTAAAACAAGGTTGTCCACTATCAGCATATCTATCTATTATGGCCATCGAAATGTTAACTATTAAAATCAGATCCAACAATAATATCAAGGGATTAGAAATCCAGGGCTTAAAAACAAAGGTGTCATTGTACGCTGATGATTCATGTTTTTTTTTTTATCCACAACTTGAATCCCTCCACAGCCTCATAGAGGATATATATACATTTTCTAACCTCTCTCGATTACAACCAAATTATGATAAATGTACCATATTACGTATTGGATCACTAAAAAATAAAAATTTTACATTACCATGTAGTTTACCAATAAAATGGTCTGATGGTGATGTGGATATACTCGGAATACATATCCCAAATGAAATAAATTATCTCACTCCAATAAATTTTTATAGAAAGTTAGCAAAAATAGATAAGATCTTGCTACCATGGAAAGGTAAATACCTGTCTATTTGTGGAAAAATCACCCTGATTAACTCTTTAGTATTTTCCCAGTTTACCTATTTGCTTATGGTCCTGCCTACGCCTAGCGAACAGTTTTAAAAATTATATGAGAAAACAATATTCCATTTTATTTGGAATGACAAGCTAGACAAAATTAAACGGGCCTATTTATATAATGAATATGAATTTGGAGGACAGAAATGATTAAATATTAAAGCATTAGACCTATCACTAAAAGCTTCAGTCATACAAAAGTTATATTTAAATCCGAACTGGTTCTCTAGCAAATTAGTAAGATTGTCTCACCCCATGTTCAAAAATGGCCTTTTTCCTTTTATTCAGATTACAACCTCTCACTTTCAGTTATTTGAAAAGGAAATAATCTCCCAAATATCACTATTTCTAAAACAAGCCATAGAAAGTTGGTTGCAATTTCAATTTAATCCTCCAGAAACGACAGAAAAAATAATGCAACAAATATTGTGGTTAAATTCAAATATACTAATTGATAAAAAAACATAATCTTTTGAATAAAAAAAAAAAAAGGTATATAATCTTGGTAAATTATATCATAGGTAGGACTGGTGGAGTTATGTTGCACATGCAGCTAACAAAAACATATGAAAATGTCTGCTCTACCCAAAATTACAACCACATAATTGCAGCATTACCGCAAAAATGAAAGAGGAAAGTGGAAGGGGGTAAAAGTAAGGAACTTGTCTGTCGGCCTTGCATTAAAGAACATAATTGGTTAAAGAAATTTATGATAAATAAAAAAGTATACCAGTTTCATTTAAGGACCAAAGAATTGACAGCCGTCCCATATAGATTGCAAAACAGTTGGAAATAGATTTTTGACGTACCGATTCCATGGCATAGTGTGTATGAACTGATACGCAAAAACGATGCCGGATTCAAAACTTTTATCTATTTAAATTATTATACAAAATTCTTGCTACCAATAGAATTATATTTATATGGGGGATACAATCTTCCCAGCTCTGCAGATTTTGCTGCGAAGAGACAGAATCATTAGATCATTTGTTTTGGTACTGTCCATTTGTAGCTTGTTTTTGGTCACAGGTCCAGGTACAGCTGAATTATTGCAATATTTTCCATGGAGCTAACCCTACTGGGTGATCTGAAAAGTCATAGTCAATCGATCAATAATATAATAATACTTTTAGCAAAAATGTTTATTTTCAATTTACAATCTGTAGAAACAATGAGAATAGAAGGGTTCAGAAACATCACAGTACAGTTGAAAAATATATGGCAAATAGAAATCCAATATGGATAGTGTTAAGAGATAGATGGGAGGTGTTGAATGGAGCTGAAGGATGGGACTAATAACAACTAACAACAACTAATAACAACAGGATAACTAATGTAAAGCATACTGTGTCCATATTAAGTACAGTGGGGAAAAAAAGTATTTAGTCAGCCACCAATTGTGCAAGTTCTCCCACTTAAAAAGATGAGAGAGGCCTGTAATTTTCATCATTTTCGTCAACTATGACAGACAAAATGAGGAAAAAAAATCCAGAAAATCACATTGTAAGATTTTTAATGAATTTATTTGCAAATTATGGTGGAAAATAAGTATTTGGTCAATAACAAAAGTTTCTCAATACTTTGTTATATACCATTTGTTGGCAATGACACAGGTCAAACGTTTTCTGTAAGTCTTCACAAGGTTTTCACACACTGTTGCTGGTATTTTGGCCCATTCCTCCATGCAGATCTCCTCTAGAGCAGTGATGTTTTGGGGCTGTCGCTGGGCAACACAGACTTTCAACTCCCTCCAAAGATTTTCTATGGGGTTGAGATATGGAGACTGGCTAGGCCACTCCAGGACCTTGAAATGCTTCTTACGAAGCCACTCCTTCGTTGCCCGGGCGGTGTGTTTGGGATCATTGTCATGCTGAATGACCCAGCCACGTTTCATCTTCAATGCCCTTGCTGATGGAAGGAGGTTTTCACTCAAAATCTCACGATACATGGCCCCATTCATTCTTTCCTTTACATGGATCAGTCGTCCTGGTTCCATTGCAGAAAAACAGCCCCAAAGCATGATGTTTCCACCCCCATGCTTCACAGTAGGTATGGTGTTCTTTGGATGCAACTCGGCATTCTTTGTCCTCCAAACACGACGAGTTTAGTTTTTACCAAAAAGTTATATTTTGGTTTCATCTGACCATATGACATTCTCCCAATCCTCTTCTGGATCATCCAAATGCACTCTAGCAAACTTCAGACGGGCCTGGACATGTACTGACTTAAGCAGGGGGACACGTCTGGCACTGCAGGATTTGAGTCCCTGGCGGCGTAGTGTGTTACTGATGGTAGGCTTTGTTACTTTGGTCCCAGCTCTCTGCAGGTCATTCACTAGGTCCCCCGTGTGGTTCTGGGATTTTTGCTCACCGTTCTTGTGAACATTTTGACCCCACGGGGTGAGATCTTGCGTGGAGCCCCAGATCGAGGGAGATTATCAGTGGTCTTGTATGTCTTCCATTTCCTAATAATTGCTCCCACAGTTGATTTCTTCAAACCAAGCTGCTTACCTATTGCAGATTCAGTCTTCCCAGCCTGGTGCAGGTCTACAATTTTGTTTCTGGTGTCCTTTGACAGCTCTTTGGTCTTGGCCATAGTGGAGTTTGGAGTGTGACTGTTTGAGGTTGTGGACAGGTGTCTTTTATACTGATAACAAGTTCAAAAAGGTGCCATTAATACAGGTAACGAGTGGAGGACAGAGGAGCCTCTTAAAGAAGAAGTTACAGGTCTGTGAGAGCCAGAAATCTTGCTTGTTTGTAGGTGACCAAATACTTATTTTCCACCATAATTTGCAAATAAATTCATAAAAAATCCTACAATGTGATTTTCTGGAGAAAAAAAATTCTCGATTTGTCTGTCATAGTTGACGTGTACCTATGATGTAAATTACAGGCCTCTCTCATCTTTTTAAGTGGGATAACTTGCACAATTGGTGGCTGACTAAATACTTTTTTCCCCCACTGTATATATACAGCTGTGGAAAAAATTAAGAGACCACTGCACATTTTTCTTAAATCAGCATCTATATATGTATGACAGCCATTCCATTCCAGTGTCTGTTGAATTCCAACACAGGCACACCTCATTCTACTGAATTAGGTACTGATTAGGTGATCACATTAACCAAATCTTATTTAACAAGGAAAAGTCACTAAAAATCACTATCCTCTTGCAATAGGACCAGCTGGATGGCAAAAACAGTGCTAATAGTACCTCAAAAGTAATATTAATCAAAAAATAACTATTGACCATGCCAAAAGAGTTGAAAATGAATGTTTTGAGTGAGGAAAAGAAGGGTTCAATTCTGGCTTTACTGGCAGAGGGATACAGTGAGCATCAGGTTGCTTCCATCCTTAAAATGTCAAAGACGGCGGTTCATAAGAACAAGGTCAAGCAGCAGACATTGGGGACAACAAAGCTACAGACCGGCAGAGGGCGAAAACGACTCTCTACTGACCGGGATGACCACCAACTCATTCTAATGTCACTCAACAACCGTAGGATGACATCAAGTGACCTACAAAAAGAATGGCAAACGGCAGCTGGGGTGAAGTGCACGGCGAGGACGGTTC
Organism: Coregonus lavaretus; assembly: GCF_964263955.1. Taxonomy (NCBI): domain Eukaryota; kingdom Metazoa; phylum Chordata; class Actinopteri; order Salmoniformes; family Salmonidae; genus Coregonus; species Coregonus lavaretus. The sequence continues at coordinate 21,063,955 of NC_140001.1, read as the reverse complement.
GAAACAGGCTCCTAGGGTCAGGGCTGAAGTCGTGCAAAGCTAGAAAAAAGCCCTTCATCAATGAGAAGCAAAGAAGAGCCAGGCTGAAGTTTGCAAAAGACCATAAGGATTGGACCGTAGAGGCCTGGAGTAAGGTCATCTTCTCTGATGAGTCAAATTTTCAGCTTTGCCCAACAACTGGTCATCTAATGGTTAGACAGAGACCTGGAGAGGCCTACAAGCCACAGTGTCTCGCACCCACTGTGAAATTTGGTGGAGGATCGGTGTTGATCTGGGCAGATTTGTCTTTGTAAAGGACGCATGAATCAAGCCACGTACAAGGTTGTCCTGGAAGAACACTTGCTTCCTTTTGCTCTGACATTGTTCCCCAACTCTGAGGATTGTTTTTTCCAGCAGGACAATGCGCCATGCCACACAGCCAGGTCAATCAAGGTGTGGATGGAGGACCACCAGATCAAGACCCTGTCATGGCCAGCCCAATCTCCAGACCTGAACCCCATTGAAAACTTCAACAAGCCATCAAACAAAGCCGAGCTGCTTGAATTTTTGTGCCAGGAGTGGCATAAAGTCACCCAACATCATTGTGAAAGACTGGTGGAGAGCATGCCAAGACGCATGAAAGCTGTGATTGAAAATCAGGGTTATTCCACCAAATATTGATTTCTGAACTCTTCCTAAGTTAAAACATTAGTATTGTGTTGTTTGAAAATGAACATGAACTTATTTTCTTTGCATTATTTGAGGTCTGACAACACTGCATCTTTTTTGTTATTTTGACCAGTTGTCATTTTCTGCAAATAAATGCTCTAAATGACAATATTTTTATTTGGAATTTGGGAGAAATGTTGTCAGTAGTTTATAGAATAAAACAAAAATGTTATTTTTACCCAAACACATACCTATAAATAGTCAAACCAGAGAAACTGATAATTTTGCAGTGGTCTCTTAATTTTTTCTGCAGCTGTATATATTTGCAAGAAGAAAAAAATTGGGAATTGTAAGTGATGTAGACAATTACATTGATGGAAGTTACAATCTATCTGCAATATTAAAGCTGATCTAACCCCTAAAAAACCCCTACAAAAAAAACATTTAAAAATAAGTTTAATGAAAAATAAGAGTTAAGAAATTATTTACTAAATAAGCTAAAGTGAAAAAAATAAAAGAGTAATAATAAAATAACAATAACGAGGCTATTTACAGGGGGTACCGGTATCGAGTCAATGTGCAGGTGTCACGGACATTGAAGGACGGGTCAGACCAAGGCGCAGCGTGAAATGCATACATGTTTATTTATCAAAATAAACACACGAACAAAACAACGTAACGTGAAGTCCTCAGGCTGAACACAATACAAGCCTATACACGGAACAAGATCCCACAACTAATGATGCAAACAGGCTACTTAAGTATGATTCCCAATCAGAGACAACGAGCGACAGCTGCCTCTGATTGGGAATCACACCCGGCCAAACATAGAAACACAAACCTAGAATGTGAACATAGAAATAATGACATAGATCTCCACACCCTGACTCAACATACTAGAGTCCCATAAGTCAGGGCGTGACAGTAGGTCTGTCTGAACTCAAATCTGAACTGCAACGCTACTTGGTTTTTCATGCTCAACAGTTTCAAGAATGGTCCACAACCCAAAGGACATCCAGCCAAGTTGACACAACTGTGGGAAGCATTGGAGTCAAGCATGGGCCAGCATCCCTATAGAAAGTTTTCGACACCTTGTGGAGTCCATGCCCCGACGAATTGAGGCTGTTCTGAGGACTAAAGGGGGTGCAACTCAATGTTAGGAAGGTGTTCCTAATTTTTTGTACACTCAGTCTAATAGTGAGTACTACCTGGGATTGAGGCTGAGGGAGCAAAGAGCTAACTATAAATAATGACAGATCAGATCAAGTCTGACTATAAATAACATATTGGAATGTTGAACTTTTGTGTAACAGTGAGCATAGCTGTTCTATAGGATGGCCCATAGTAAGGTAATGCCTTGATTCATTGCTTTGTTGAGTTTTTAGTTATCTTCAAGGAGGGAATAAACTGCTCATAACTAGTTAATAAGTTGAAGATGCAGTAAAAGCTTCAACATTAAACATCAGTCTGCTCTAGAATATATTAGATGGATGAATGAGGAAAAATGTAAATGTGTGAATTAATTGTGATTGTAAAATACTGTCAAATAATGATAGTATTAAGACACTCCATATCAAGTGACTTTCGGCAAAATTGTACATACACTTTTAGAAAAAATTAGTTCCAAAAGGAGAACCCTCTTTGGCTCCAGGTAGAACCCTTTTGGGTTCCATGTAGAACCCTCCATGCAACCAAAAAGGGTTCTTCAAAGGTTTCACCTATGGGGACAGCCGAAGAACCCGTTAAGGTTCTAGATAGCACCTTTTTTTCTAAGATTGTAGAAAGCATAAAAGGAAGTGTAAAATACAAGAGACGGAACACAGAAGACATGGCAAACATCAATGTACTCTTCACCGTAGAGTACATTGTGTTATAAAATGACAATTTATATTAATCAAACTAAGAGTTTATCTTATCAAACCGTTTGGAAACACTTATATAATAGATGTAACCCTGATATCTGATATTAGCCTACACATACCTAGCTGTTCATAAGAGACAAAAAGACACTGCAATGAGTTATTTACTCAGTAACATTTAGTCCTGTGGTGTCCAGCAACACAACTGATTTATTTAAAAAAAACTCAACCACATGTTCTTTTTACTGTAATTGATCGGTAATCAACATAATCAGCATGTGTAATCATTTTTATAACCACATTAAATTGCCATAACCAGATTTGGCACACGCAACAGCACGTTGCCTCAATCAAATGACGTGTTCAGTGTTCAGGAATGTTGATTTGGCCAGACATACCATATTTGGCTAGACAAACACTGGAGGATCACATAAGAGGTTGTTGGATAGGACTTGCAGGGAATGGGTGTAGCCATCTTATCCTAGACAGAACAGAGAGTTAAAACCCAAATAATTAGTTAACAAGCAGTTAACAAATAGTACTTAAAAAGGTTTTTGAGAAAAAAAGTTTATTGAATTTTAGATGTGTAAAGCTACTTTTAATTTATTGGATGTATAATATTTTTACAGGAGTCCACAATGATTAGAATTGAATCACACAGTAGCCTATTAAACAATGAATTACACAGTATTTCATCATTGCCAACCTGTGACGAGTATTGAGGATACGAAGAGGCAGGACGCAGACGCAGGAATCAACAATGTAAAGGTTTACATAACACTGAGCAAGAGAACAGCAAAGAGCGAGTACACGACATGACACTAACAATCACACACAACACAACACTGAACGGTCCAGGGCTATATAGGGGTGGTGATGAGATGAGGTGCAGGTGTGCTGGAGGTGATTAGGGTGCGTTGGGTTTCCATTCCGGTGTTGCCGAGGTGGTGCGCTCAGACCGGTGGCTCAGTAGACCAGTGAATCAGAGAGCCGGAGGGGAGCAACGGGAGGAGACGTGACAGTACCCCCCCACCCGGATGCGCGGCTCCTGCTGCAGGACGTCGCCGGCCAGGAGGACGACCCCGAGGGCGAGGAGCGGGCCGGTCAGGGTGGTGACGGTGGAAGTCCCGAATTAGGTTGTGGTCCAGAACGTCCCCAGCCGGAACCCAGCTCCTCTCCTCAGGACCATACCCCTCCCAGTCCACCAGGTAACGGAGCCGTCCCCCACGGAACCTGGAGTCCAGCAGGTCGCACACCCTGCCGTAAGGGTGGTGTGCGCCCAGATCAGCAGGCGGTCACGGACCCTGGTGGGTACATGCACGCACCCCGGAGGGGAGGTTGGCAGGTACTGGGTCCTCCTGAAACGCCAGGCGGATGTCTTCGTCCACATCCCAAACGACAGGACCCCCCAGATCCTTCCTTTCTTCAGTATGGTGCATCCTGGAGAGTGTGTCGGCTTTCACATTCTGGGATCCTGGGCGGTAGAACAGAATAAACTGAAAGCGAGTAAAAAATTGGGCCCACCTGGCTTGACGAGAGTTCATCGGTTTCGTTGCCCGTATGTGCTCCAAATTCCAGTGGTCAGTGAGAATCTGGAATGGATGGACTGCGCCCTCCAGCCAGTGTCTCCATTCCTCCAGAGTGAGAACCACCGCCAACAGCTCCCTGTCTCCATAGTTCCTCTCTGCGGGGGTAAGCTTTTTTGAGAAAAAGGCACAGGGATACATTTTCTCTGGCTTACCTTACCACTGAGAGAGGACCCCACCCACGCCCTCCTCAAATGCGTCCCCCTCCAGGATGAAAGGATGAGCTGTATCTGGGTATTTTAGGAGGGGCGCTGTGGTGAACCTCTCCTTCAGCCTCTTGAAGGCAGCATCAGCCTCAGGGTTCCAGGCCAGCTTCTGAGGCCCACCCTTAAGGAGAGAGGTGAGCGGGATGGCTATGGAGCTGAAGGACCTGATGAAACGCCGGTAGAAATTTGCGAAGCCCAGGAAGCTCTTTAGGCCCTTGATGGTGGTGGGCACTGGCCATGACCTGACGGCGTCCGTCTTCGCTCTTTCCATGAACACCCCCTGAGGACTGATCCTGTCTCCCAGGAAGGAGATGGCCTGTTGGTGGAATTCACATTTCTCCTCCTTCACCAACAGGCTGTGTTCCCGGAGGCGGAGTAAGACCGCTCGGACGTCCCTGACGTGCTCCTCAAACGTAGCCGAGTAGATCAGGATATCGTCGATGTACACCACCACCTGTCTACTCAGCATGTCTCGGAACACGTTATTGACGAATGACTGGAACACGGAAGGTGCGTTGGCGAGGCCGTAGGGCATGACACAGTATTCATAGTGGCCTGAGGTAGTGCTGAATGCCGTCTTCCACTCGTCTCCTTCCTGGATTCGGAACAGGTTGTAGGCACTCCTCAGGTCCAACTTGGTAAAGTACCAGACCCCTCGCAGCTGCTCGATGGCCGACGGAACCAGAGGGAGGGGGTACCGGTACTTGGTGGTGACTGCGTTCAGCCCCCGGTAGTCAATGCACGGCCTCAGTCCTCTGTCTTTTTTGGCCACGAAGAAGAAGCTGGCGGAGGCAGGAGAGGTAGAGCGTCTGATGAACTCCTGTTTCAGGGTCTCCGCCACATACTTCTCCATGGCCTCAGTCTCCGCTATGGAGTGGGAGTAAATGCGACTCTTGGGGGGTGTTGTCCCTCCAGCAGGGTAATGGTGCAGTCCCAGGGCATGTGAGGAGGGAGACACTTAGCCTTGGAGGCAGAGAAGACATCGGAGAGATCTGCGTACTCACGTGGAATGTTGGGCTGGAGGACTGACTCCGGACTCTCCACTGACGTGGAACAACAAACCACCGGCAGGCAGGTCCTCCGGCATGAGGGGGACCAGGCTGTGATCCTCTTGGTGATCCAATTAATTGTGGTGTTGTGTAGTCTGAGCCAGGGCAATCCCAAGATGATCCGGTGAAGGGGTGACGTGACGATGTGGAAGGACAGCTTCTCGTGGTGCTCCGGTAGTGTGGGAATGGTGATGGTGATGGGGGGAGTGACTTGCGTAATGGTGCCTGATCCACGTGGTTTATTGTCCAGCGAGGTGACGTGTAGCAGAGAAGGCAGTGGCACGGTGGGCAACCCCCAATCAGAGACCAGCTCCCTATCAATAAGGTTCGCCGCTGATCCGGAATCTATCATTGCCGTGGAAAGCGAAGAGAAGGAAGAATCATTCACCGTTAGTGGAACTAAAAACAATGGTTTGGTGACAGGTGATGGCGGAACACTCCTGGAGCGGCGACGGGAGTCATACCGCCTTGATAGGGAGCCGCCAGGAGATCTGTGGTCCGTGGTGGTGTAGGGGGTGCTGCCCACCTCCATGGGTGAGGATTCGGAGGCAGGGCGGCTTCCATAGCTCAGATGGGGTGAGCGTCAAGGCTCCGGGTGGTGTTGGGAACGCCGTCGGTCTCTCAACATGTCGTCAAGACGAATGGACGTGGCGATGAGGGTATCAAGGTCCATCTCGTTGTCCCGACATGCGAGTTCCAATCGTGATGTCCTCCCGTAAGCCTCTCCTGAAGGCCATTCGCAAAGCACGCTCATTCCAGCCGGAAGATGCCGCCACCGTGCGAAAGCTCAGGGCGTACTCGAACGTGGCCTCCTCTCCCTGTTGTAGCTGGAGGAGACACTCACCCCCGTCCTTTCCCTCCATGGGATGATCGAACACCGCCCTGAACCGAGTGAGGAAGGTGGAGTAGGGAAGCGCCGCGGCCGCACCTCCTTCCCAGACTGCCGTGGCCTAATCCAGCGCCTTTCCCTTCAGTAGCGAAATCACCAGTGCTATCCTGGCTTGGTCCAATGGAGATGCCCCACGCTGACGCGCCAGATACAGTGAGACCTGTGGCAGGAAGCCTCTACATTTAGTTGTTTTCCCGTCATAGCGCTCTGGCAGGGCGAGAGGTCCCTCAGACGTTGGTGATAGCACGGGAGGAGGGGGACTGGGTGCACTCGCCGCTCCCTGAGGTGGAACTGGAGCGATGGTCAGTTTATGCAGTGTTTGGAGCACTTCCTGCATGGCGGCGTTCAGCTGGGCAATCTGCTGCTGGTGCTGGTCGAGGCGCTGGGAAACTCCAGGAGGATTACCTGCTGCATCCATCTTCGTGATTGGTGTGTGATTCTGTGACGAGTAGTGAGGATACGAAGAGGCAGGAAGCAGACTCAGGAATCAACAATGTAAAGGTTTACTTAACACTGAGCAAGAGAAAAACAAAGAGTGAGTACACGACATGACACTAACAATCACACACAACACAACACTGAACAGTCCAGGGCTATATAGGGGTGGTGATGAGATGATGAGGTGCAGGTGCGCTGGAGGTGATTAGGGTGCGTTGGGTTTCCATTCCGGTGGAGGTGGTGCGCTCAGACCGGTGGCACAGTAGACCTGCGAATCAGAGCACCGGAGGGGAGCAACGGGAGGAGACGTGACACAACCATGTCATAACACTTGACACAATTCCAATTCAAACAATGATATCCTAATCAATTTGATAGCATAAATCACACAGCTTATAGTTGATGAACTTCATAGATTACTCAAAAGGAGACCCGTTTCAATAATATTTAATGCACAGCATATGGATTTGATTTATAATTGCTCACCATTGTCTATTCTTGCTGCATAGTGTCCTGAACTCCTGATGTCTACTGTGATGCCAACCTCATTTGTGTACTCTACAGTTGGCCCAATCTAGTGAATTAATGTAAGAAAACAAAGCACTGTGGCCTCAACCCTACCTATGTGGTTGATTAACTGGTCTCAGTGTCTCAGTGATAATTTTTATAACAAACAATCATCCATGTGATTGCTGTAAAAGGTCGTATGGAAATACAGCTCAGTGTCACAGTAAATGAAGGTTGTAGAGTTATTCACAAATTCACAATAGGTGTGCAATAATAAAGGCTGTGTACTCTGCCGCCATGCAGCTGTAAACCTTTCTAAATTGATGTCGAGAAGGGCGTGTCGTAACTTCGTACTGCGTGCAATGGCACAAGAGGGCTCTGATTGGTTATGCGCGCCACGAGTCTGGCGTCTACGGTGCAACACTGCACAAAACTAAACAACAGCGTAAAGGGACAGCCAGGGAATGACAAGAAGAGCATCCACCGCCTGACCAAGACGGCACACGTAGACCATCAGAGACCAAAACATAAACAAAGCATTCGTCTGACATCGTTAATGTGTCACGCGCGCAACAGACAGTCATTAAATATCCGGTAAATCAGGAATATTGTGCTGTTGCTCTCTGTATTGGAGGTTGTCATCTGACAACAACAATACAGGCTATAGATAATATATGGGCTATTGAACTGAGTAATATTTATATATTTTCTATTTCTAGATATTAGTGTAGTGCAATATGCAATTGTAAAATAATCTGTTGTTTATATAAATACTGAAATATGGGTTCTAGATTAAGCAGACAGAGTAGTCTGGACAATGAGAATTTTACGAAAAGGCGTCACAATCATGTTGACAGCATAGGAGAAAGCGACAGAGATGGAAGTCGAGGCGGAGGCGACTTTCTGTTTACAATAATGCTGAAATCAGACAAACTGCCCGGGATGCTGCGGAGGTCCAACCACAGTCCCTACGTGAGGCGAGTGGCATGGATCCGAGAGATACAAAAGCTGCTCCGTGATCGCAGGATAGATCAGGCAACCGACGTGCTCAAACTATTGAGGAAGGTAAGGACAAACTACAGTATCTACATACATTTAATTGGAATTATTGCACACGAATTAAGCATGATTGCGCACAGTAGGCCTACATCGCCTGCATCGATCTGCTGTCATGACAAATACCTGTCATCGCTATGTGTTTGGTCAATCCCATTGTAACAACTTTGATTTAAATATTTCAAACAGATACATTGCAGATACATAGCGAGCATAATTTAGACTGTCGTGGATGAGTTAGAATATTACACATTTTGTAGGCGCTCTACATTATTTAACCTCCTGACCACACAGTGCCACAGGTGTTCCTCCTTTTGACCCGTTATGGAAGGAGGTGTTTGTAAACTATTAGGCCTGCCCACTACTCTCACTGTCAGCCCTGGCATCTGGTAATTTCCTTGGCACCACTATAGACCGTAGTATACAGGTGCTGCTGCTATTTCAAATAACTATCACAGTTACTATTCACAATATGATATACATAACATATTGCACAGATTTGTCTGAGTGCTTGCACTTTTTCGGAGTTTCTAATAATAGCAGAAACAGGATGCCATACCAGTTTAGAGTGAATCTGGCAAATATAGAGTGAATCTGGCATATATAGAGTGAATCTGGCATATATAGAGTGAATCTGCCATATATAGAGTGAATCTGGCATATATAGAGTGAATCTGCCATATATAGAGTGAATGTGGCATATATTCTCATAAATAGGCAATGCTAAGTGCACATGGGACTCTAAGTGTCGCTGTCTGTATAATTATTTTTTCACTACATTATATTATGCCATTCCACACATGTAATGATGTAATGATCATGTAATATGCTTAGTATTGACATTTGTAGGCACACCTGCATTTGGCCAATTTAATTTAATCCTATTTTGACTGTGTTTCGTCCTTAAATGGTTAGTGAATTTGCCACTGCATCTTGCGTTGGGTTGAAATGAAGTACAAATGGGGATTTTCAGTTATGAATCAAGTGCAATCGGCATGTGTAAGCCACACCCTCCACAGTCCCCCTAACTCACGTCACAGTCTCCTCTACTGACATGTCACTGGATGACTACTTTTCTGCTGCCAGACCATTCTCTGTAATGGACCTCAGCAGTTATAGTAGGAGAGTGAGCAGTTGATGGTTCCAGAAATACAGAAAATCACCCCATTTCATATAGATTAATTCAAGTTCTGCCTCAGGTATACATGGGATATTTTTATGTAGATTCACAGAGCTAAAATATAGCACGTAACATTGACATAGTATTTGTATATATTTAATTGGACCATCGTACTGGTAATGATTGCTACACAACATGCTTAGTAGTACACTAAGACACAGGAATGCATGATGGCTTGAAAATGCCCTAGCATAAACCATTGTGTCAAGTTTGGATTTTGATCTATTTATTTGCTATCTACGCATCATGTTTTTATGGAAGGATCAGGATTTCAAAACATGTTATCAGCTGAAAAGTCATTTCTATAACAATACCGAGGGTATGACAATAAGACTGTTGATGCGCAGTAACAGTATCTATGATAGTCCTGTTTGTTAGCTCAAGCGTAAGCCCCTCTCTCTTTCAGGCATTGTCCAATCTGTAGTTAATTATGCTGAAGACTTGACAGAGGAGAGCGTAGAAGCTCCTTAATCAACGCAAGGAGATAACCCAGGGTGCCAAAGCTGCATGACAGCCACATCACAGGGGACCCTGTTTAGATTTAATACGCCTCACATTATCAGCATTCAGGCTTTTGCAAATGGGAACGTGTCTCAAAAATGATATTCTGGTTTGTAACTCAATTAAAAGAGGTGATAAATCATCCACTGTATAGTTAATGGCCGTGCTATGGTTAGGTTAGAGTTACTGTAACAACTGAATGAAGATGCACATGTATAGGCAACTGAGTTCATAATGTTGCATCTGCAGTAAAGTGGTTAAGTCTATTCTTCACAACATCCCATTAAAAAATACTCTTCATTGCTTCAGACGTGGTGCGGTTACATCTGTATTGATCATGTTTTAATGCCTCTGAGATGATCAGATGTGGGCCACAAGGACAAACAACACAGAAGGGAATTATTTGTAGACCTGTCTTCTCGAAAAAAGAGTAGGAGCTTCTCGCGCGTTTTGTCTCATTTGTGTTTACTGTTGCTCTTGTTAAAAAGGGAAGTCAGTAATGTGTGGCTGCCGGCTTCCCACTCAAACTGTCCGTTACAATCAAGGCCTTTTGTTGTGTATGTGTGTGTGTGTGTGTGTGTGTGTATGTGTGTCCATCCTCCCTGTCTCTCATTTCTCTCTGTTTGTGCACGTCCAGCTCTACCCCTCACATACACAGGCTAATTAGGCCTTTGCAGAACTGAGGCTCATGAACAGCTGTCCTATGCAGCCTGTGGAAATTGTTATTTTCTGTTACATTTCTTCTCTCCTTAATTCATTATTCATTCACCTCTTAAAAGGTGTATGCAAATCTTTTAATCCAGTTGGCTCTGATTTGTACGTAGCTTGTTACGGGCAGCATTCTCACTCAAAAGCCTTTAACTCTACCTGTCATGTAGCAACTGTTTGGTGTCTGTCTGCCCTACAAAAATGTGTCTGCACCATTCATGGATAAGTTGTTTTTAGACTAATGTTTAGAATGTATTGCACAATGGCAGACCTAAACAAAATGCTTCATTAAACATCAAAAGAAGAAGCAAATGCTCATCCATCATTGAATGTTTATTGAACTCACATATACTGCAGGATTCATCAGAAGGACACTAGTTAGTGCTAAAGTTAGAGATACAGGGTGTGCAATACTGTGGTACGCTAAAGCTCTCTGCAACTCCAAATCACTGAGGTGTGGGTGGATATCCCAAAAGAAATGTTTCTGCCTGGAGCAAGGCACATTAAGCACATTACTGTATTCAGGTAGAGCTCTCTGCAGATGAAAGCCTTCGCCCCCTTCAATGAATATTTTTAACAAAAACAAAAACACTACAGTAGCATCACATTATTATCTCTGGAAAGTCTCAATATCCTCTTTATACCGTATATTTTTTCCTGTCATTAAAACAGATGTGTCGTTTTGATCATATATTTCATTTCACAATATAGCCTATGATCAGTCAGGTGTGTCTGTGATAATGCTGCTGTCGTTACACAATTAATTGTTTTCATGAAATACAAAAAGCGATAACTGTGGCCTTAAGGCACTATGAGTTATACTGTCTCTTCTTGTCTGATTTGGCAGGATCTGGGCATGGAAGGCACATCCCTCAATGACATTTTATATAAGAACGCTGCTTTTCTCAACCTGGTGGACCCCATCTCCCATGAGCTGTTGCTCAACCTGGCTCGCGAGATGCAGTGTCCCAAGAAGGTAAGCTCTCCACAACACTCACCTCATGGCGTATTGTCTGCTTAGCTTGGAATCAAGCTTCCAGAAATCAAGACGTCAAGAGAACAAGTCATGAATAGAATGAAATGCTGTTACAATACAATCATTATGGGGGAAGGTCTTCCACATTGTCTTGCAACTGCTTCTCCTCATGGTTTGGCTTTATAATGATTGGTCCTATAATAATGTCTGTGTATTATTACCATACAGACGAACTGGATGTTGTTTACATAAAGTAACGCCAGGGTAGTGGGTTCGATCCCCGGGACCACCCATACGTAAAAATGTATGCACACACATGGATAAAAGCGTCTGCTAAATGGCATATTATTATTATTATTATTATTAAAGAGATTGATAAAACAATGATAGAATAATCTCTCAGTTATGCAACATTTACACATGATGGCTAATTGAAACGTTGAAATGGGATGGGGATGCCGAAAGTAACCGACTTTACATAACAGACAATGGATAGAAATAACAAGAAAATGTGTTTACTAGATTTAGTATTGAATCTGGCCTCTTTCTTTCCATCCCTCCTGTTTTCCACACTGTTGCACACCGCCTTTGATTACTTTTACTTTGTCCTTTCATGATCTAAAGCTGTATCTCAATCAAGAATGTTCTGGTAGAATGTATCTCAAAAGTTTAGCGGTTATATAATGTGCTGTATTTTGCTTCTACTGTATGTGGTCTCAAAGAGTGACAACCATATTTGGAACTAAACTAAAAAGAGGGCCTCTGGTATTCTTTTGTTGATATACTTGACTTTTCATTCTGTGTTTTGGGTGATTTATCTTCCCACAGAAGGACGCTGACACCATCAAGTCGTCAGATAAGATCTGCAGACAGCTGATCTACCACCTGACCCCTCACTCCAAGTGGCTCAGACAGAGCATGTCCAGACGGAAGTCCCAGGCCTGGTAAGCCCCTCCATCTAGCCATACGTCTTTCACACATAGAGCCCCTGCTCCATGAACCCTGACTCCCCAAACTGCCCAAATTCTAAAACCGCCATTTGAAATGGTGCCAATGCCACAACCAGACGTCTGACAACCACCCTAGACATCATCTAAGTGGGTTTTGAGTGGGTTTGGCTGACATTCAATAGGGCTGGGACACAGCGGCCTCTGGACTGGCCAGGCAGGGCAGGACCACAGAGACAACCAGAAGTGTCAATCATTCCTCTGTTTCAGTCCTCTTTGACTCAGAACAGGCCAGTCTCCATACAGACTACAAACGTGGCCAGTTTGGTTGGGAAGAAATAGAGGGGGTGTATAAAAATAAGATCCATTGGCACCTTAGATGAAAACAGGTTATTTATATCAACCGGTTTTCTTATCATCATACTGCATTGATGTGCAAATAATTAATATGGAAATAGCTTGCAAATGAATTGACAGGTTCTTCTGTATCTAGGTCTTTAGTAATTCTATACACAAAAAAAGCAGGATATGATTACGCTTGTTCCAGTAATTGCTAATTTTACATTTTTACAGATGGATAGACAGTGGAAACAATCAATTTTCTAAAGTAATCGAAAATAAGCAGAAGAGAACACGATCTGATGAGTCGGGCTCATTGTGCTTCAGTCTGAGGTAACAGCACGAAAAGACAAACAGAGAATAATAAGTAAGTAACAAAAGGATAGTAACAGAAGGATCAAGTCAAAAAATACATTGATTCCCGTGTGGCGCAGTGGTCTAAGGCACTGCATCGCAGTGCTAGCTGTGCCACTAGAGATCCTGGTTCAAATCCAGGCTCTGTTGTAGACGGCCGCGACCGGGAGACCCATGGGGCGGCGCACAATTGGCCTAGCATCGTCCAGGGTAGGGGAGGGAATGGCCGGCAGGGATGTAGCTCAGTTGGTAGAGCCCCCGTAGGTTAGATTCCCACAGCGGGCCAGTATGAAAATGTAAAAAAAATAATGTATGCGCTCACTAACTGTAAGGTTGCTCTGGATAAGAGCGTCTGCTAAATGACTAAAATGTAATTTCAATATCTCCTTGTCTTGCTGCAGAACTACTTTTAAACTCAAGCAAGGCTTTAATGCGCATGTGGACATTGATGTCACCCTGATTTAGGAGAGACATTAGATTAGGTTGAGACTGACTCACTGACAGCATATTAGAGTATGTGAGGATGTGTTCCCATGTTGAACTTGTAGTTGAAGTGGTTATTTTCACTGAGTAATTCAGCTGGCTCCATAAAACCTGCAGAGAGCGACTGTCTGACACAGTCTGAGGCAAGCAGCAGGACAAACATTAGTCATCACCTCCCATTGCTTGTTATGTTCCGCTCTAGGGAAACTACACTCAAATGGCACTTTCTAAGGTGTTCCCCTATTCAGAGTTAGTTGAGTTGTAGCAAAGCACAAAATAAAGGATTTCTGTTTCTGCTAAAATATTATTGAACCTAGATATTATCAGTCGAGCTCATTTTACTTGAGTATAACTTTTTACATTTCTCACTACTAGGCCGGGCTGCAATTCTTCCTTGAAATTGCTGATTCAATTGTGATAGGAGTTACTGCACAAGCAGTCGCAAATATAATGCTATGCAATGCACACAGATAGGCAGCTATACCACCCTGCTAAACAAATGCATAATAACCACCAACTATAAAGTCTCATCACAATACATCTAGCTGCTATAGCTATATCCACAGATCTTTCATGGCATATTCTGTTTAAAACTGTTTTTTTCTCTCCTGGCTAATTTGCAAATTCCTCTTCATAGGTTTAGACATACTCTTTATTTGTATACTACCGTATATGAGATTAATGAGGATACAGGTTTAGTATATCTGAGGTACATCATAACATGTCAGCTCAATCCACAGTGGCCCTGTACACACAGGAGACAGTTGAGGATTATGACAGTTGGCAACCTTGCATGGCCACTTTCTCTCTGTCTGTCTGTCACATGTTGAAATGTCAGTCCTGCAGCCAGCCAGTAGGAGTGCAGCAGACACCTGGGGTGAAGAGGGGGCAATAAGGGGCAGTAACCTGACTGATCAGTCTGACTTGACTTGACATTCTGCTCCTGTCCCTCTGCTCTGTGTTCTACTGTGGCTGAGAAGGGAACATTTACATTTTACATTTTAGTCATTTAGCAGATGTTCTTATCCAGAGTGATTTACAGTTAGTGCATTCAAGATAGCTAGGTGGGACAACCACATATCTCAGTCATAATAAGTAAATTGTTCCTCAATAAAGTAGCTATCAGCAAAGTTAGTGCTAGTAGGGGGAAAAGACAAGTGCAAGTGTTAGTTCACTAAAGGCAAATTGTTTTGGGGGGAGGGGGATTATTTAAGATACTCTTTGAAGATGTAGGGTTTCAGATGTTTTCGGAAGATGGGCAGGGAGTCTGCTGTACTAGCTTCAGGGGGAAGCTGGTTCCACCATTGGGGTGCCAGGACAGAGAAGAGCTTTGACTGGGCTGAGCGGGAGCTGCCCTCCCGTAGGGGTGGGAGGGCCCAGAGATCAGAGGTGGCAGAACGGAGTACTTGGGTTGGGGTGTAGGGTTTGAGCAGAACCTAAAGGTAGGGAAGGCGGGGAGCCCAGCCAACAGCAAGTTGCAGTAGTCCAGACAGGAGATGAACAGATGAATAATAGAGAGTGGTGCTTTAAACATTAATGACTTTGCAAAAACAAAATTATGTTAGCTGTGCAGTAGCCCAGGGGAGATATGGGGAGAAAATTGACTCCTTGAAGAAATTATTCTCAACTATAGCATATAGCAGGATTACTTTTTCATGGCAATCTGTCTCTGTAGGGGCTCTTCATTTTGACAGTCAATATATTTAGCTGATTAACATGCCCAGGGAATTAAAAACAGTACTTTTGTGTTTATTCTGCATGATTTATGATTGAATCCTGACATCCACATACATTTTTTCCAATTACATTTATGAATGCTTTAAGTAGCCTAGTTTCAGTGATTTGAGATTCCTGGAAACGTCAGACCCAGATTGGGACAAACAATGAGCCATCTAATTTACTGTTAAATTCCTCTGGATTTAATGGCCACAATACTGATTCTTTGAAAAAGGCTGTAAATTAGTGTAGGGCTCAATGAAGATCATGTTACTAGAGAGAGAGAGACAGCGAAAGAGAGAGAGCGCTCGCGAGATGAAAGAGGCTCTTTATTCAGGGACTGAGACATTTATTTTCTTGTTTCCAGAGCACAGAAATAATGTGTCTGAGGAGCAGGGAATGAGCAGATGAAGTTTATGTTGCTCATCATCACACATTGCTTCTACAGTATCTTGAATACATCATATATACACTATACTGTGCAGTATAAAGCCTGGTGTAAATAAATGTCAATACGTTATAGCATCTCTCTATATGAAAAATGCCCTCTAGTTGAACAAGTGGCAGGTGGTGCACTGGATGTCACTGTAAGTCACTGGGTGCTGGGGGACGTTGTAATTCAAACCCACACTAAATCAGAAACTCAGGGCTCTTCCAAGACATATTACTACCAACCAGGCTGGAGAATGGGGATTGGTTAAGCACTGAAGTTCTCAAACAGTATGAAATATTTGGCATATGAGCAAAGGTTGTTATAGGGTGGTATGCAGATGATATACAGTGCATTCGGAAAGTATTCAGAACCCTTCCCTTTTTCCAAATGTTGTTAAGTTACAGCCTTATTCTAAAATAGATTAAATAAATAAAATCTACCCACAATACCCCATAATGACAAAGTGAAAACAGATTTTTAGAAATTGTTGCAAATGTATTAAAAATAAAAACAGAAATACCTTAATTACATAAGTATTCAGACCCTTTGCTATGAGACTCGAAATTTAGCTCAGGTGCATCCTGTTTCCATTGATCATCCTTGAGATGTTCCTAAAACTTGATTGGAGCACCTGTGGTAAATTCAATTGATTGGACATGATTTGGAAAGGCACACACCTGTCTATATAAGGTCCCACAGTTGACAATGCATGTCAGAGCAAAAACCAAGCCATGAGGTTAGAAAGAATTGTCTGTAGAGCCTCGAGACAGGATTGTGTCGAGGCACAGATCTGGGGAAGGGTACCAAAACATTTCTGCAGCATTGACAGTCCCCAAGAACACAGTGGCCTCCATCATTCTTAAATGGATGTTTGGAACCACCAAGAATCTTCCTAGAGCTGGCCGCCTGGCCAAACTGAGCAATCGGGGGAGAAGGACCTTGGTCAGGGAGGTGACCAAGAACCCAATGGTCACTCTGACAGAGCTCCATGGTGGTGGCAGGATCTTGCTGTGGGGATGTTTTTCAGCGGCAGGAACTGGGAGACTAGTCAGGATCGAGGGAAAGATGAACAGAGCAAAGTACAGAGAGATCCTTGATGAAAACCTGCACCAGAGCGTTCAGGACCTCAGACTGGGGCAAAGGTTCACCTTCCAACAGGACAACGACCCTAAGCACACAGCCAAGACAACGCAGGAGTGGCTTCGGGACAAGAATGTCCTTGAGTGGCCCAGCCAGAGCCCGGACTTGAACCCGATTGAACATCTCTGGAGAGACCTGAAAATAGCTGTGCAGCAACGCTACCCATCCAACCTGACAGAGCTTGAGAGGATCTGCAGAGAAGAATGGGAGAAACTCCCCAAATACAGGTGTGCCAAGCTTGTAGCGTCATACCCAAGAAGACTCAAGGCTGTAATCGCTGCCAAAGGTGCTTCAACAAAGTACTAAGTAAAGGGTCTGAATACTTATGTAAATGTCATATTTCCTGTTTTTGCTTTGTCATTATGGGGTATTGTGTGTAGATTGATGAGGGGGAAAAAACAATTGAATCAATTTTAGAATAAGGCTGTAACGTAACAAAATGTGGAAAAAGTAAAGGGGTCTGAATACTTTCCGAATGTACTGTACAAATGTAATGTGTTTGTATGAAGCAGAACAGTGCATTAGATCAATGGTCTCTCTTCCTTATTGCTCAGAATGAGCCATTGCCATGATATTCCAACTCCTGAAAGTCAGCATTAAAGCAACATCAAGGTGCAATGCCTCTAATAAAAATCTAACTGTGGACACCAAGATCACACAAATGTAATCTTTCAAAGGGTATGAGGATTTTTCTCTGATAGGCTCATGCTGTGAGGCCATGCACTGAAACGGATATCCAGCCATAAGAAAATGTTTTGCTTATCAGTCACATGTATTCACATGTATTCAATTTCCATAAAATGGAACCCACACCTGCCATTTACAGAGAAGAAGTTATATCCACTGAAGCAGCACAATTTACGCAATCAAATGCATTTTCTATGCTGGTAAAATTAGTTAATTCCATGTTTTCTCTTTGATGGCCTACAAAAGTGTTAAATATTTAAGCTTTTTATCAATCAAATATTTCTGCCAGGCTCTCCTGCTGCCACAATCCCAAATCTATAATGTCTGTCTAGACATTTTTTGTTTCATCTCGTTTCAATCATTAAAACAGGTTGGTTTGGCTTTCAAATGAAGCCATTGAGTGTTTTTGTGTCATATAATCAGATGGTGAATGTTTTTCGCTCTTGGTGATAAGGACATCAATGCTTTTCATTCTCTGAATGAGGAGGTTGGGTGTTTCGGATGTTTTGGCCCTTCACTGTGTACACTGCTAAATCCTCATGCTGGAGAATCTATGTCAGCCTTCCGCTCCAAGCGTGTCCAACCCCCCTCCTTTATACAACACAGAAAACACAATATGACACGAGGGCCATGTTCCCAGGTCATACACATAGATGATACAATTAAGACCAAAATGTCAGTACTCAGCCCCTCTATTTCCCTCATTCATGAAAAAAAGGTGCTGTCTAGAACCTAAAAGGGTTTTTCGGCTGGCCCCATAGGAGAACCCTTTGAAGAACCCTTTTAGGTTCCAGGTAGAAACATTTCCACAGAGGGTTCTTCATGGAACCAAAAAGGGTTATACCTGGAACCAAAAATGGTTATCCTATGGGGACAGCCGAATAACCCTTTTGGAACCCTTTTTTCTAAGAGTGTAAGCTCTGAGATATCTTAACTGAGCTATTGTACTTTCATATCCAAGAATGTCTCAAATAATGGTCAATATCCAATACTTTTTTTTTCTTTACAGTCTCAAGACAACCCTGCAGAGAAAGGTATCCACTGACACAGTCGACTTGTCTGGTATCCCTCTCTCCAGTCGAGACGTCCGCCACGTGGCCTTCTACCTTCAGAATAGTGGGGAAGCAGTGGTGGCTGTGGATATCAGCTTCACTGAGCTCCAGGATGAGAACCTCCGTGTCCTGCTACCCGTCCTGGGGTCTCTGCCCAAACTCAACACCCTGGCCCTCAATGGCAACCGGCTGACCCTGGCCATAGTCAAAGACCTGACTGAGATCCTGAAGGACCCCAAGAAGTTCTCCAGCCTGGCTTGGATCGACCTGGGCAACAACTTGGACATTTTCACCATGCCCCAGCCCCTGTTAGTGGCCCTGCGTCGCCGCTGCAGCCTGAAGAACAGCTTGCCCACCATCTACGAGTACACAGAGGGCCAACCCTACTGCTACCACATGGAAACCTCCATCGAGGAGCCCAGCCACTACGAGGAGGAGGAGGAGGCAGGGGAAGAGGGGGAGGAAGATGAAGACGAGCTGGAGCAGTGGGGTATAGGGGGGGAAAAGGTTTCAAAGGACTTCACCCTACGCTACTGTGAGAGGTGATGAGGTGAAGTCCCCCTAGCTCGGTCCAGCTGTGTTTGAAAGGCCTTCCCACAGCTTCAAGTTCCTACCTTTCCCCTGTTGCCCCTCACACCATGAGCCCAGTCACCCATTGTGGCACGAGGGATGTTCAGCGCTACACATTCCAGACACCATCGTTCCAACACAGCCACCAAATAATCTCTCACAATCTATGAGTTAACCCACACAAGACCACTGCAGTAACTGACGATTATGTTGGTGACTTACTGTGTTGGTGGATGGTGCTCCTGGGAACGAGGTGCGGTTTCATTGGAGGTGGGATAGAAGAATTTAGGAAAAGGTGCTCTCTCTCTCGCCCTCTTAAAGTAGCAGCTGTGGAGCAAATCCCAAGGACTTTAGATCAGACGGCTTGACGGAGGAGTGGCATAACGCTGGTGGTCTAATGAGCTGCTATTGGTTTGGAAGCAGTAGGTCCCAACCGGGTTCTCTACCAGGACTGTCACTGAGACTATCCCTGGCAGGCAGGGCCTAGCTCCACATTGTGTGTTCTCTGTTAATCTCTCAACAAAGGCTATGAAACAAGTTCAACAGACTATACAGCCGACGACCCGTCACGTGATGCAGGCAAAACTGCTAAGTCAAGACTTTTTGCTTTTTCCCCCCCCGTTCGAAATGTCCACTTGTGAATACCTACGTAGATGTAAATGATGACACAAAACATGTCTCTGTTGTATTTCCACAGGCTATTTTAGTGCACTGCTGGTGAATAAAGCCATCTTAGAAGACAACAGGTAGGAATCAACAATAGACCGTTGTTTTCACTGATTGTTTGTGTTTACACTGATTGTTTGCTGTTGCCAAAACTCTGAGATTCACCGCTCTATTTTGCTATTTTAGTCATTATCATTTTAGAATACATGTGGGATGAATGACAAGCCCCAAGGGTGGACCCATTCATCTCTTTGTAGTAATGAATGTACCAAATGGAATCACATACTGGCACCCTTTGTACCAATATGTCGTTATTAACATTTATATGAGCTTATGTGTTTGTTTATTGTGGGAGGAACATGACTGTTACATATCAGTTGTAGGCTATTACCAGGGCTGATAATCAGCGTGGTGGGCTGAGTATAGTGCTGGATAGAGGTGGTCTATGAAATAACACAAAGTAGTTGAGTTGGGTTTACCAACTGCAGCTGCGCTCCATGCTGTGTTGCACTTTAAGAAATGTGAGAAAAGGATTTGACTTCAGATCCATTTCATTCTCTCATTGATGCATAAAAACTGTTTTTGCCAAGTCATCCTAATATCAATATAGATTTTTCACAATATTTCAGAAGCTTAACCACACTGACACCATAATATACATAAAGGTCATTCAGCAAACTGATATTAATGGAGTCAATGCATTAACAATAATTGAATAACTGGATGTAATATACTTGTATCGTCTGATTGAATATGTGTGAGGGTGTTTAATGTGTGTTTGCTGTTGTATAATGTCTGATTGCTGTTGTATCGGTTTGTATTATTGCTTTGGCGTTGTGTCCTTTGTCAAACCATGAAATGACTGTAGTTATTTCATTGTGAAAATGAGCACACTAACCTCCTCTGCTGGAACAATTAGGGGACACACAAGGGCAAGGTATTAATAAACTAATGACATACCGCAAGCAACAAATGTTCCCCATTTCACTGACATTATATGTACACTGAAATGTAGCACAGGAAATTGCTTTTAATGTAAAATATGTGTATGTTTATAAAATATCAAAGGTGTTGTAATGGTTTTTATGGGACTATGATAGGAAAATATGTTGCTCACACTGTATATGTTAGCATTGTGTGTCATTGTTATACTATTTGTATGTGTATGTGGTGCCATACTTAGAATGACATTTTACTGCCAATAAAAACAAGTGACTCTAAGCAACTGTTTGCAGGCTGTAGTTTAACAGAAAGAGAAGAGTAAGATCGGCATAAGGGTCACAAGAGCCTTAGTTAAGTTTAATTTCCATGTTAAAGTCATGATTGAGTGTTTGAGTGTGGGTGCAGGTGATCTAATAATGACACCGCTAGCAACAAATGTGATGAGCTAATTGTTTGTCTCTTTGGGTTGTTTTGACCCGTCTACCACAGCTCATTGGCACAAACAACAGGAGGAAGTGTAGAAATCAAATCAAATCAAATCGTATTGGCCACATGCGCCGAATACAACAGGTGCAGACATTACAGTGAAATGCTTACTTACAGCCCTTAACCAACAGTGCATTTATTTTTAACAAAAATAAAACAACAAAAAAAGTGTTGAGAAAAAAAGAGCAGAAGTCAAATAAAATAAACAGTAGGGAGGCTATATATACAGGGGGGTACCGGTGCAGAGTCAATGTGCGGGGGCACCGGCTAGTTGAGGTAATTGAAGTAATATGTACAGTGGGGGGAACAAGTATTTGATACACTGCCGATTTTGCAGGTTTTCCTACTTACAAAGCATGTAGAGGTCTATCTAAAACAAAAATCCAGAAAATCACATTGTATGATTTTTAAGTAATTAATTTTATTGCATGACATAAGTATTTGATACATCAGAAAAGCAGAACTTAATGTTTGGTACAGAAACCTTTGTTTGCAATTACAGAGATCATACGTTTCCTGTAGGTCTTGACCAGGTTTGCACACATTGCAGCAGGGATTTTGGCCCACTCCTCCATACAGACCTTCTCCAGATCCTTCAGGTTTCGGAGCTGTCGCTGGGCAATACGGACGTTCAGCTCCCTCCAAAGATTTTCTATTGGGTTCAGGTCTGGAGACTGGCTAGGCCACTACAGGACCTTGAGATGCTTCTTACGGAGCCACTCCTTTGTTGCCCTGGCTGTGTGTTTCGGGTCGTTGTCATGCTGGAAGACCCAGCCACGACCCATCTTCAATGCTCTTACTGAGGGAAGGAGGTTGTTGGCCAAGATCTCGCGATACATGGCCCCATCCATCCTCCCCTCAATACGGTGCAGTCGTCCTGTTCCCTTTGCAGAAAAGCATCCCCAAAGAATGATGTTTCCACCTCCATGCTTCATGGTTGGGATGGTGTTCTTGGGGTTGTACTCATCCTTCTTCTTCCTCCAAACACGGCGAGTGGAGTTTAGACCAAAAAGCTATATTTTTGTCTCATCAGACCACATGACCTTCTCCCATTCCTCCTCTGGATCATCCAGATGGTCATTGGCAAACTTCAGACGGGCCTGGACATGCGCTGGCTTGAGCAGGGGGACCTTGCGTGCGCTGCAGGATTTTAATCCATGATGGCGTAGTATGTTACTAATGGTTTTCGTTGAGACTGTGGTCCCAGCTCTCTTCAGGTCATTGACCAGGTCCTGCCCTGTAGTTCTGGGCTGATCCCTCACCTTCCTCATGATCATTGATGCCCCACAAGGTGAGAACTTGCATGGAACCCCAGACCGAGGGTGATTGACCGTCATCTTGAACTTCTTCCATTTTCTAATAATTGCGCCAACAGTTGTTGCCTTCTCACCAAGCTGCTTGCCTATTGTCCTGTAGCCCATCCCAGCCTTGTGCAGGTCTACAATTTTATCCCTGATGTCCTTACACAGCTCTCTGGTCTTGGCCATTGTGGAGAGGTTGGAGTCTGTTTGATTGAGTGTGTGGACAGGTGTCTTTTATACAGGTAACGAGTTCAAACAGGTGCAGTTAATACAGGTAATGAGTGGAGAACAGGAGGGCTTCTTAAAGAAAAACTAACAGGTCTGTGAGAGCCGGAATTCTTACTGGTTGGTAGGTGATCAAATACTTATGTCATGCAATAAAATGCAAATAAAAAATCATACAATGTGATTTTCTTGATTTTTGTTTTAGATTCCGTCTCTCACAGTTGAAATGTACCTATGATAGAAATTACAGACCTCTACATGCTTTGTAAGTAGGAAAACCTGCAAAATCGGCAGTGTATCAAATACTTGTTCTCCCCACTGTACATGTGGGTAGAGTTAAAGTGACTATGCATGAAATAATTAACAGAGTAGCAGCAGCGTAAAAGGATGGGGTGGGGGGGCAGTGCAAATAGTCCGGGTAGCCATGATTAGCTGTTCAGGAGTCTTATGGCTTGGGGGTAGAAGCTGTTGAGAAGTCTTTTGGACCTAGACTTGGCACTCCGGTACCGCTTGCCGTGCGGTAGCAGAGAGAACAGTCTATGACTAGGGTGGCTGGAGTCTTTGACAATTTTGAGGGCTTTCTTCTGACACCGCCTGGTATAGAGGTCCTGGATGGCAGGAAGCTTGGCCCCAGTGATGTACTGGGCCGTACGCACTACCCTCTGTAGTGCCTTGCGGTCGGAGGCCAAGCAGTTGCCATACCAGGCGGTGATGCAACCAGTCAGGATGCTCTCGATGGTGCAGCTGTAGAATTTTTTGAGGATCTGAGGACCCCTGCCAAATCTTTTCAGTCTCCTGAGGGGGAATATACTTTGTCGTGCCCTCTTCACAACTGCCTTGGTGTGTTTGGACCATGATAGTTCGTTGGTGATGTGGACACCAAGGACCTTGAAGCTCTCAACCTGTTCCACTACAGCCCCGTCGATGAGAATGGGGGCGTGCTTAGTCCTCTTTTTTTTCCTGTAGTCCACAATCATCTCCTTTGTCTTGGTCACGTTGAGGGAGAGGTTGTTATCCTGGCACCACACGGCCAGGTCTCTGACCTCCCTATAGGCTGTCTCATCGTTGTCGGGGATCAGGCCTACCACTGTTGTGTCGTCGGCAAACTTAATGATGGTGTTGGAGTCGTGCCTGGCCATGCAGTCATGGGTGAACAGGGAGTACAGGAGGGGACTGAGTCTAATGCTCTACCGACTGAGCTAGCCGGGCTGTATAGTGTCAGTAAACATCAAAGCATCTCTACAGACCTGAGAGGTGATTGATGTGGGTGGCTAGGCTAGAGTTGTTGGGGTTGGGTGGGTACTGTGTGTCTGTGTGGGGTTTGTCTGCGTTGTTGCGTCCCATTAGTAAAAACCTTAAGCTCCCATCATGCACCAGGGCAAGGCAGGGAAAGGGTGACAGTCACAAGGTCCTGTCCCTGGTCCTCTCCTCCCCGGCCTTTTGTTCCTGCTGCCACAGATGGTAATGTGGTATTTCCACCAGGTGGCTCCCATAAGGTCACAGCACAGTGTGACTGTCACACCCCCCAGGTCGCAAATGCCATGTTTTATCTAGGTCAGACATACACACTGTAACAGTCCAGGATTGCCCACACCACATCTTGTAGACTGAGTCTTGCTTACATAGCAAGTCAAACATCATACATGTGAAAGTCTTAGTTTGCTTGTTGTGAATAAGACATGAGCAGATTTGCTGTATCTCCTATTTTCACATAGCTCATGACTAAAGGCTTCCTGGGTATTCTTTTAAAATAAAATCACAAAATGTCTTTAAAGGTCGTAAAATACAGTGTGGTCAGCCTCATCCTTGCTGTATCCCCTTTGTCCAGTGAATAGTTAGCACTAATCTGAAATTCGAAAAATGTAGTTACTCATCCTTCTTGTCTGATAGAGCAATAATGTTTGCATAATGAGTTAGGTGGAAGCACACTTGAATAGATTATAGAATCAAGACTGCTTCTGCTAAATCAAGGGGAGGATAATTTTGTGTGCTGTTTTATTTTCTGTATAATAGCTACACTTCATGACCAAAAGTATGTGGACACCTGCTCATCGAACATCTCATTCCAAAATCATGGGCATTAATATGGAGTTGGTCCCCCCTTTGCTGCTATAACAGCCTCCACTCTTCTGGGAAGGCTTTCCACCAGATGTTGGAACATTGTTGTTGGGATTTGCTTCCATTCAGCCACAAGAGCATTAGTGAGGTCGGGCACTGATGTTGGGCGATTAGGCCTGGCTCGCAGTGGGCGTTCCAATTCATCCCAAAGGTGTTCGATGGGGATGACGTCAGGGCTCTGTGCAGGCCAGTCAAGTTCTTCCACACCGATCTCGACAAATAACTTCTGTATGGACCACGCTTTAAGCACGGGGGCATTGTCATGCTGAAATAAGAAAGGACCTTCCCCAAACTGTTGCCACAAAATGCTGTAGTATTAAGATTTCCCTTCACTGGAACAAAGGGGCCTAGACTGAACCATGAAATACAGCCCCAGACCATTATTCCTCCTCCACCAAACTTTACAGTTGGCACTATGCAGTCGGGCAGGTAGCGTTCTCCTGGCATCTGCCAAAACCAGATTCATCCATCGGACTGCCAGATGGTGAGGCGTGATTCATCACTCCAGAGAACACGTTTCCACTGCTCTAGAGTCCAATGGTGGCGAGCTTTACACCGCTCTAGCCAACGCTTGGCATTGCACATGGTGATCTTAGGCTTGTGTGTGGCTGCTCTGCCATGGAAACCCATTTTATAAAGCTCCCGACTAACAGTTCTTGTGCTGACGTTGCTTCCAGAGGCAGTTTGGAACTGGGTAGTGAGTGTTGCAACCGAGGACAGATGATTTTTACGCGCTAAGCGCTTCAGCACTCGGCGGTCCCGTTCTGTGAGCTTGTGTGGCCAACCACTACGTGGCTGAGCTGTTGTTGCTCTTAGACGTTTCCACTTCATTATAACAGCACTTACAGACCGGGGCAGCTCTAGCAGGGCAGACATTTTACAAACTGACTTGTTGAAAAGGTGGCATCCTGTGACGATGCCATGTTGAAAGTCACTGAGCTCTTCAGTACGGGCCATTCTACTGCCAATGTTTGTCTATGGAGATTGCATGGCTGTGTGCAAGAATTTGATATACCTGTCAGCAACGGGTGTGGCTGAAATAGCCGAATCCACTAATTTGAAGGCGTGTCCACATACTAGTGTATATTCTCAATGATGGTTTTTTTAATTGCCATCGAAGTCCCTTCAATCTTACAGCAATACCATTTATCTATTGTTTACTTCAATTACTACTCTAATGACTTCCAGACCAGCAATGATAATCATACCAAGAGATTTATTAGAATGAATTCTGATTAATTTACAGTATTGAAGTAAACATATTTTCTATCAACAGCACTTGCTCTAATCAGACACTCAAAACAGAAACAAAAGAGGAGTCTCATCTTCAGAAACTTTGATCCAGGAAAGAGCTTTGTATCTGCAATGAGTCATTTACTGATCCCATTATCTTGCTCCATCTCCTGTATGCTCCAGCACACTGGGGGGAAAAAAGGAAAACAGCAAGAAGCCAAACAGATAGACAGCTCCTAATACAATCTGGTAGAGAGCAGCGGAAATACCCAGCAGATTTCAATAGGGATGAGCTCTGCTTATGAAACATGGCCAGCCGACTCACTAGCCCTGTTTATACCTGGTTCTAACATGCGTCCTTTGTCCTGATCATTTTGATTGTGACCACATTTTTAGACTGGTGTAGACGATTAAAAGAGGCATTGTGAACTGATTTTGATCAGATCTTATAACTGTAAACGGGCAAGATCAGGACGAAGGATGCATGTTAGCGGCAGGTATAAACGGGGCTACTGATTCCCCACAGTGTTTCATTTTTAACAATTAAGGCCCCATAGCAACAAAACAGCTCTCTGTTTCTCACATCTGGAGTAGACCAGCTCTTCCCTCTGCACCTCCAGGCAGACAGAGGACCAGGTCGAAGCTATCAGTAACTGTTCTGTTCGGGGCTTCAACAGTAAGATGCTCTCATAATCTGTGATACCTGATATTAACATTCTGTATAACCTCAACATATGTCTATCATTTACAACATGATAGACCACAGCTAATACAATACCCCACCCATGACAAATCCGATATTACATACAGTATGCCTAGCCAACAGTGGTCTGTATTTAAGAGTCTGTCACACAGTGTATGAATAAAAGATAAAGGCCATGTGGCTATAGGCCTGTTAATAAGCTTGTGGCCACCAAATATATGAAACTTTCATTAGCTCAGAGAACATATAGGTAAAATAAACAGACCTATGCTATAATACAGATATTAAAAGCACAACTAAAGTATCAAACTGAAGAAAGGATCAATGGAAATAATTTCAGCAACAATTCTAAAATAGATAGAATATTAAAGAATATATTGCATAGACAACATGTTTGAACATTTCAGGTATTAAAAGGCTCCTTCCATATACACTGAACAAAAATATAAACGCAACATGTAAAGTGTTGGTCCCATGTTTCATGAGCTGAAATAAAATATCCTAGAAATGTGCCATATGCACAAAAAGCTTACTTCTCTAAAATGTTGAGCACAAATTTGTTTACATCCCTGTTAGTGAGCATTTCTCCATTGCCAAGACAATCCATCTGCCTGACAGGTTTGGCATATCAAGAAGCTGATTAAACAGCGTGCTCCTTACAAAGTTGCACCTTGTGCTGGGGACAATAAAAGGCCACTCTAAAATGTGCAGTTTTGTCACACAATACAATGCCACTGATGTCTCATGTTTTTAGGGAGTGTGTAATTGGCATGCTGACTGCAGGAATGTCCACCAGAGCTGTTGCCAGAGAATGTAATGTTTATTTCTCTAACATAAGCGTCTTTTTAGAGAATTTGGCAATACGTCCAACCGGCCTAACAACCGTAGACCACGTGTAACTACGCCAGCCCAGGACCTCTACACCTGGCTTCTTCACCTGCGGGATCATCTGAGACCAGCCATCCGGACAGCTGATGAAACTGAGTTTGCACAACCGAAGAATTTCTACACAAATTGTCAGAAACCGTCTCAGGGAAGCTCATCTGAGTCCTCGTCGTCCTCACAGGGTCTTGGCCTGACTGCAGTTCGGCGTCGTAATCGACCTCAGTGGGCAAATGCTCACCTTCGATGGCCAATGGCACACTGGAGAAGTGTGCTCTTCACGGATTAATCCTGGTTTCAACTGTACCGGGCAGATGGCAAAGGATCTGTATGGCGTTGTGTGAGCGAGCGGTTTGCTGATGTCAACGTTGTGAACAGAGTGCCCCATGGTGGCGGTGGAGTTATGGTATGGGCAGGCATAAGCTATGGACAATGAACACAACTGCATTTTATCGATGGCAATTTGAATGCAGAGATACCGTGACAAGATCCTGAGGCCCATTGTTGTGCCACTCATCCGCCGCCATCACCTCATGTTTCAGCAAGATAATGCACGGCTCCATGTCGCAAGGATCTGTGCACAATTCCTGGAAGTTGAAAATGTCCCAGTTCTTCCATGGTCTGCATACTCACCTGACATGTCACCCACTGAGCATGTTTGGGATGCTCTGGACAGATGTGTACGACAGCGTGTTCCAGTTCCTGCCAATATCCAGCAACTTCGCACAGCCATTGAAGAGGAGTGGGACAACATTCCATAGGCCACAATCAACAGCCTGATCAACTCTATGCGAAGGAAATGTGTTGTGCTGCATGAGGCAAATGGTGGTCACACCAGATACTGACTGGTTTTCTGCCCCATCCTTTTTTTAAAGGTATCTGTGACCAACAGATGCATCTGTATTCCGAGTCATGTGAAATTCATAGATTAGGGCCTAATGAATTTATTTCAATTGACTGATTTCCTTATAAGAACTGTAACTCAGTAAAATCTTTGAAATTGTTGCTTGTTGCATGTTTCATTTATATTTTTGTTCAGTGTACATGATTAAGTACATACATTCCAGTTGTAGAAAATGGGATTGGGAAGAGAAGACTGGACAGATGTAGCATTGGGCACTTATTAAATCATCCTCTACATTACAATGAAATACAGTATGCTCCTACTTGTGACTCAATATCACAGGTTGCTGTTCTACACGTTGCCTGTTGATGTTGTAGTAAATAGGATGAGAAACATATACTGTCTGCACAATCAAATTTTGTCTGAGGCATAATCAGAGCCATGTTTTTGCTATAGCTACAGTAGCTCTATATTGACAGTTGGAAGACGGTCTATATCCAGTGTCAGTGACCAACAGTCTGGCAGATTAATACCCAGCTGCCTTGCCCATCTTTCTGGAATCTGAAACGGCTTGGATGCAACCGTTGTCCTTCTCTACAGCATTGACCACGTTGTAGAAGTACTTTTGAACTTCCACTGTGTGTCCTAAAGCCTTCAGACCCTCCACCACAGCCTTAGGGAGAGAGGAAGAAAGTTATAGGAACAGGAGGACAGACATACTGTTAGCGTAGGAGATGCTTAAATTACCACTTCCGAACAGGCCTTAATAATGACTGAATTGAAGTAGACCTTGATTTATTATTATTATGTACATTTAGGCTGGGTTTCGGGCTCGCGCAGTGGAGGAGATCTTCGTGGGCTATACTCAGCCTTGTCTCTGGTGATGTGGGGGCTGTGCTTTGGCAAAGTAGGTGGGGTTATATCCTGCCTGGTTGGCCCTGTCCGGGGGTATCGTCGGACGGGGCCACAGTGTTTCCCGACCCCCCCGTCTCAGCCTCCAGTATCTATGCTGCAATAGTCTATGTGCCAGGAGGCTAGGGTCAGTCTGTTATATCTGGTGTTATTCTCCTGTCTTATCCGGTGTCCTGAGTGAATTTAAGTATGCTCCCTCTAATTCTCTCTCTCTCCTATGAACGTTTGAACATCTTGGAGAAAAATCTGTCCTTAATGGCCATGTACTGTTATAATCTCCACCCGGCACAGCCAGAAGGGGACTGGTTCCTCTCTCGGTTTCTTCCTAACCACCGTGCTTTTACATCTGCATTGCTTGCTGTTTGGGGTTTTAGGCTGACTTTCTGTATAGCACTTTGTGACATCTGCTGATGTAAAATGGGCTTTATAGATAAATGTGATTGATTGATATACGGTAACCTGTAAATACTACCCCCTAAGATGTGTAAATCTGTGATTGACCAACAATATTCTTCAGAAACATAACTGAATACTTCTTTAATCGTTGAGTGCCCATGATGTGTGGTGTTACCTTGTCAAAGTCAGGTTCAAACTTCAGTGCATTCTGGGAATCCACAAACACAACAGGGGCTGCGATCGCCTCCTCCAGACTCTTCCCAAACCACAAGTGGTTCATGATGGTCTGGGAGAGAGACAGACATATGAGACCATGAGGAGGAAGACTGCTAATACTGTACCTGTATGTGGACTGAAAGTGAATGTTACCATGGCGGTGTGTTTAAGGTACAGAGTGTTTTAGAAAACATACTGTGAAATATTGGTCACACAGTAGATTTATGAACATTAGGTGAGTATTGGTGTTATACAGGTGTTTGTTATTGTGAGGCTCAACCAATTTGCATACACAAAGTGTATGTTGATCAAATATTGTTGATACCATGGTCACTTACCAAGGCCATCCCCGTGGTGATCATGCTGCCACCTGACCCGCCAATCACCAGAGTCTTATACTTGGACTGCAGGACAACAGGGGACATGGAGGAGGGAGGCTGCTCACCTGCAAGCCAAACCATAAAACAAATCATCAAGGAGAGGCTACAAAAATCTAAGCTATCAGTTTATTTTACAGCCACCCTTACAAACACTCAGGAAATATTTTTGGGGGTCACATTACCTGCAACAATGTGATCTGCCTTCCCACAGAAATCTGCCAACTCATTGTTGAGGATGATACCGGTTTTAGGGGAGAACACTCTGGATCCAAACCTGTGTGAAGGGAAAGATATTTGACAAGTCATTGTGTGTATAGTGAATGTTACATGGTTATACATAACTAATTACAATTATACATCGCTGACATAGTCCTAATGATGATTATTGTAATGATTCTACACAGTGAATAACATTTGACTTACATGTGATTGATAGTGCTGGTAACAGAGACAGCAGTTCCATCCTCAGCCATCACAGACACATGTGTGGTTCCCATGGTGTCCAGGTATGGAGTGATGTTATAGTACTGAGCATCATGGGTCTCATCACTGCTGATCATGGCCCTGAAGTGGTCAGCAAACTGCTGCTCAGTGATCTTCAGTGCTCTCTGGACAAAGGAAGTAAATGGACCTTGATCAGGGATGTTGGAGTTACAGTATATGTTGCATTACAGTAGCAACTCTCGATATAGCCACTTCCCATTTCACCCTCCTATCTTATCATGCAGAATGCATGGTTTGCTGTTTTAGTTTTGGATTATATATACACATAGCTCTCAAGATCTGAATTAAAGATCTTGAGGGCTTGTTTTGTGTGTGAGTGATTTGAAAAGCTGGTGTTTAGCCCTGAGGCATGGCTGCAGACTCATGTGACGCCATGGAGTTAGACACCTACAAGTATACAGCCATGTCTCAGATCTAGCAGGTATGCAGAGATGAGACATCTTGTGAACAATCTGTGAAAGAACCCCAGGAATATATGATCATGGTAGGGATGGATAGTCATTTCAGACTGGAGCACAGCTAAGCTGACAGCAGTAATAGCTGATGCTGCACCCTCCATAATTCTCCCTTGTGGCTCAACATGACCCTGAGAGTACCCTGTTGGGATAAAACAGCACTTAGATCATTAAAGATTTATGAAGCACCCTGGTCTTGACCTATACTGTGTCATGATTTCCTATACGCCTGGAGTCTTCTGGAACTTACTTGTTCTGAGTTGAAGTGTGGATCACGGATGTACTTCCTCAGTCCGTTGGAAAACTTACAAGCTTCGATGTAGCGTTGATAGGTGAGATTCTTTTGTCCTCCCATCAGAGAAGCTGAGTTTAGGGTGTATTCTATAGACAAAGACATAAGGAAAATGTAATAAGGAGGTGGGTATGCAGGTTTTCTGGTCTCCAGGATGCTTTCAATCTTAAAAATTGTATAACCAATGTCAGTTAACCCAAATACTGTATCAATAAGCGCTAAATAAGAGCATGAATTCATGTAATTTAATGTTTGGCACAATAGGGAGATTATACAGTGTCAGTCTTATATTGGGCCCATCTTAAAATGAAAAAAATTATGTTATTCAATTCCAACCTTTCATGATGTTGAGGATGAAGCTGAGGATAGCGCCTCCTGATGGGGGTGGGGGGAAGTGCATCTGGTACTCTCCTAGAGGAACGGTCCATGCATCTGTCACAGTCACTTTAAACGATTCCAGGTCCTTCATGGATAGTGTTCCATCTAAAATACAGTTACAAGTGTCGTGGTAATTATTCTAATCAAAAGGAGATACTTTTAGATTTCCTCAAAACAAATTAACTTTATTAATTACTGCAGTAATGGAGTTGGTCGGTAACCACCCTGGAGGTGATCACTGAGAACTCAGAAGAGCAGAACTGAGGTTACAGATCTTTATAGCAAAGACACATCCTTCTGAATACATGACAAACAGCAGATGTGTGGAATGGGTCAAAAGGTACATTGTGCTCTCATGCAACAGATATCAAGATTGCCAATTACTATTTAATGCTGGTCTGACCAATCGCAATCCACGCTTCAAGATTGTTTTGATCACGCGGACTGGGATATGTTCCGGGTAGCTTGCGAAAATAATTTAGACGAATACATTGAAACGGTGACTGAGTTTATCAGGAAGTGTATAGGAGATGTTGTGCCCACTGTGACTATTAAAACCTACCCTAACCAGAAACCGTGGATAGATGGCAGCATTCGCGCAAAACTGAAAGCGCGAACCACCCATCTAACCATGGCAAGGTGACTGGGAATATGGCAGAATACAAAGTGTAGCTACTCACTCCGCAAGGCAATTAAACTGGCAAAAAATCAGTATAGAGACAAAGTGGAGTCGCAATTCAACGGCTCAGACACGAGACGTATGTGCAGGGTCTACAGACAATTACGGACTACAAAAAGAAAACCATCCACGTAGCCGACACCGACGTCTCGATCCTGCCAACCTTCTTCGCCCGCTTTGAGGATAACGTAGTGCCACCGACGCGGCCCACTACCAGGGACTGTGGGCTCTCCTTCTCCGTAGCCTTCTTCTTCAATTAGGTTTAACGGCGGTTGGCATCCAATTTGTTGCATTACCGCCACCTACTAGACTGGAGTACAACTCCCTTTTCTTTTCCTTGAAAAATGAAATAAAACAAAGCAAAGAAATACCCTACCATCTAACACTACACTCACAAATTCAAAACTATTACTAATAATTAACCCCACCTTCTCCACTATTTAAATATACTCACTCCTACATCATGCCCTCAACCTGAAATGATGGGACATCACCACTTAACACTCCCTGTAACACTTCTGCTGTCAAGTCTGGCACACCCAAATATCTCTCTGCTGCTGCCACCACAACATCAATTTTCTTCGACTTACGTTCCATCCCTGCAGTACAATGAATAACCATTGCTATAAACGCAAAAAATCCAATCTTACTGAAACATATATCACTTGCTCGCCTATCCCACTGTACTGGTATATCTCTCCTAATCTCACCACTCCCCCACCTTGAGCCCTTTTCCTCTACTTTCTTCACTGCCTCTGCATATGACAATTTCTTCTCTATTACCCTGGAAACCTCAACCTGCTTCTCTCGCACTGGACATGTCTGATCCCCAGCCCCATGGCCACCCCTACAATTAGCACATACCACCACTTTCCCCACTGCTTCACACTCCTTTGTCTCATGCCCTTCTGCACATTTCTCAAAACTTGGAATCTCCCTCCTACATACTGCTGCCACATGCCCATACATTTGACACCTGTAACATCGTAATGTACTCGGCACATAAGCTCGCACAGGATAACTTATATATCCTAATTTCACTTTATCAGGCAAAGACTCAACTTCAAAACTCAAAAGAACAGACAATGACTTCTGTTTCCCCACTCTCGCCACCCTGTTTGCGTCGCACCAAAGGACGAGCATCACACACACCGGGAATCTTCTCCTTCAGTTGATCCACTTTTACATTTACTGCTACCCCAGTAATCACTCCTTTCAATGGCGCCCTTTTCTTGAGAGCAAAACAATTCACAATTCTTTCCCCCATTTGTTTAACTCTGAGCGCCTTCTCCCTCTGCCCAACAGAAACACAAACAATTATCACTAGACCACTTCTGGTTACCCTCACCGATTTCACTATACCCAACGCTTTTTTCACCCATCTTGAATCCACAAATGGATCAGCCAAAAGGCAAGGATCCATTTTTTCCACAAACTTCACTCCTACTGTCACAGACTCATCTTTATCCTGACCCTCTGTGCAAGCCTCTCACCACACCTACCACCTCCGATACTTCACCCTCATTCACTTCCATTTCTCCTCCTGTCTTCAGCTCACTTTGCTTACATTTCCTACCACTCTTCTTTAACAAACCTACTCCCTTTTTCCCGCCATTTTTTCCCGACTCAAACTCAGTCTTCCTCCCGCTCTCTCTTAGACCTCCTCTGCCTCTCTTTTTCCCTCCATTCCTCCAAGTATACGTCTCCTTATGATAATACTGCATTTCTCCTAACCACCATCAGTTTCTTGCCTTCTCAAAGGACTCAATTTTTTCAATCATCAAGTTTGCAGACGACACAAGACAACAATGACGAGACAGCCTACAGGGAGGAGGTGAGGGCTCGGAGTGTGGTGCCAGAAAAATTACCTCTCACTCAACGTCAACAAAACAAAGGAGATGATCGTGGACTTCAGGAAACAGCAGAGGGTGCACCCACCTATCCACATCGACGGGACCGCAGTGGAGAAGGTGGAAAACTTCAAGTTCCTTGACATACACATCACTGACAAACTGAAATGGTCCACCCACGCAGACAGTGTGGTGAAGAAGGCGCAACAGAGCCTCTTCAACCTCAGGAGGCTGAAGAAATTTGGCTTGGCACCTAAAACCCTCACAAACTTTTACAGATGCACAATTGAGAGCATCCTGCCTGGCTGTATAACGGCAACTGCATCGCCCGCAACCGCAGGGCTCTCCAGAGGGTGGTGCGGTCTGCCGAACGCATTACCGGGGGCAAACTACCCGCCCTCCAGGACACCTACAGCACCCGATGTCACAGGAAGGCCAAAAAGATCATCAAGGACATCAACCACCCGAGCCACTGCCTGTTCACCCCGTTATCATCCAGAAGGCGAGGTCAGTACAGGTGCATCAAAGCTGGGACAGAGAGAATGAAAAACAGCTTCTATCTCAAGGCCATCAGACTGTTAAATAGCCATCACTAGCACATTAGAGGCTGCTGCTGCCTATTGAAATCACCGGCCACTTTAAGAAATGGAACACTAGTCACTTTAATAATGTTGACATATCTTGCATTACTCATCTCATATGTATATACTGTATTCTATAATATCTTAGTCCATGCCGCTCTGTCATTGCTTGTCCATATATGTACATTTTCTTAAATTCCATTCCTTACTTAGATTTGTGTGTATTGGGTATATGTTGTGAAATTGTTAGATATTACTTGTTAGATATTACTGCACTGTCGGAGCTAGAAGCACAAGCATTTCGCTACACCCGCAATAACATCTGCTAAACACGTATAAGTGACAAATAAAAATGTGATATGTCTCTAGTTCATTTACTGCTTGTTTATACAGAAATAGTAATGTTACCTAGAACACTAGGTCATTCCCTCAAATGATTAAGTCCAGTGTTCATCTTCCATATAGGATAAATACACTGGAGATTGGGTCTCCCTGACACCGACAGACAGGCACACAGACACTAATCATGGAATGGAATGTTGTCTTATCACCAAGTCATCGCAAATCAACTGTCTGCGTTTAAATCTCAGAGGCTAATCTCAGTTCCACACAGACACAGGAGAGTTCTAAAAACCCTAGTATGTTGCCTCTCAGAAGAACAGACAGTGTGAATGTACTAATATAGGAATTCATTCTAATATAAAAGTAATGTGATTAACATAATGTTGTAATTCTACGACACAAGACAGAAAAAACATTAATTGAAATATATTGATGAGTTAATCAGCACTCCAAATGCCTATACATACCACAGGCACATTATAGTTTGGGTGTGATCAATGTGAATGCATTAGAGACTTACAGTTTCCTTGTAATTAAATATATTTGCTGTAAAGCAATGCCACAATGGGGGAGAGAGGGGATTATCAATAATGGAACTTGTTGTACCTGCTTCTTTTATGTCGGCGATTAAATCCTCTGCTACTTTTCCAGTGTAAAAAGCATCTGCCCCTTGGTTTGCAATGATCTCCAATGTGTCAGCCAATTTTTCAAACTTCACAGTGTCTCCAGCCTTCAGCAGGTTTCCATCCTTATCTAGAAACAACTGACTACAGGACAGCTCAAATGTTATTTTCTTGCAATGTGATGACAGAATGATGGCTTGACATTTGCTCTCTTGAAATAACTTTTCATGTTATACATCCACACATCTGGGTCTCAACATACTGTTATATTGTCTCACTCTTGGGTGGGCGTTATGAGTTGGATTCCTCCAGTCATTTAGGGTCAATGTGGTTCTTACCATAATGGCAAGGTCTTTAAGGTCAGGGTGGTTCTTACCGTAATGGTAGGGTCTCATCCCTGTCAATCAGTGGGATAAAGCGGCCCAGGACCTGGGGTACAGGGAAACCCTCTCTGGCCAGCTTGATGGTGGGATGGAAGAGGCTGGCCCACGGGAGTTTCCCAAACAACCTGTGGGCCTGTTCATAACCACGGATCTCTCCAGGGACACCAATCCATTGGCTGCCTGGAACCAGGGGTGGGGGTAATCAGACTTTTTACACACTTTTTTTCTCTCTCTCTATCTATCCGAAATGGTCTTCGGTCACAGTCACATATCTATCTCCATATCCCTGAGATTGCTATCACTTACTGATTGTAGCTTAGTTTGTTTGTCCGCTTTCATACACATAAGTAAGTCTGGTGTTTGCCTTTTAACAAAGTTTCTGAACAGAAACTTTGAATGGAGTAAACATTGTTTAAGCCTTTCATGAGTTGATTTCCTTTAGGGATTTTGCTAAGCCACTCAATTTCGACTGGCATGGTAATACCTATAATCTTTTGCGGAAGATTTCTCTTTTTGTGTTTACAAATGAAGATAGACATTTTCAATAAAGTTAATGTTAATTTATAGTATGTATAACAACCTGATTAGTGGTATTAAAAACAAAGCCAACTGACTAGCTGTTCACTGTGTGTGCTCTTGGCTTACAGCACACGGCAACATGCTGCTTGAAGGTCCACGGGACCCTTGTCCATTTGTCCAGTTTAGTGCGTTTATAATCACATTTTATTGAAAAGGGGAGAAGTCAAAAGGAAGCCACAAAACCATCTGCCTCGCAGTGAGAGGAGAACCAGAAGCAGGCTGGCATTAGCAGAGCCTGTCAGAAGGGAGGCAGGCTTCAGACGTGAAACAGGCCCATGGAGGAGGGTACCAGGGGCGTTTCACATGTCTGAACAGGAGGTCTGAACAGGAGGTCTGAACAGGAGGTCTGAACAGGAGGTCTGAACAGGAGGTCTGAACAGGAGTCTCGGGTCTGGAGAGGAAAGGCAACTTATGGAAATCAATCATGTATAAGACTGTACTGGCTCTCAATGTCATCATTAAATAAGGACTTTATACCAAGGAATGAAAATCCTTGCCTATAAACCAGCATAGTCGGCTTGTCGCTTGACAGACAGCTTTAATCAGTAAGATCAAGCTGCCCCAGGATTACTGGAGCTCCACAGAATTCCCCACCTTGATGCCAACAGGAAAGAAAGCTTGAACAACAAGAAAAACAGCTCCCATCGTAAAGCGGAAGGACATGCTTTTCAACTACAAAAACAAGTCAAGAAAGAAAAAGTTCATGTTCACTCATTCTCACTCCAAATACCTGTCATCATTTGGAAGGTGTGTGGGCATCCACTCAGTAGATCAGGATTAAACTCCTGAGGGACAGTCTCTCTTGAATTGATGATTTTAACCTTGCCTTTGAAATAAACAAATGTACATGACATGAAAAGTGTTTATCCCCCCTCTGTGACTTTAATATTTGGATGTCTGTGTGGTATCTCATAGTAGGGGGATGAAGTGTCCTTACCACTACTGTCCATCACCGTGAATATGGACCCCCCACCAATGCCCATACTTTGTGGGTTTATGACAGAGGTGCACAGTAAGGCAGCAATGGCTCCATCTACTGCCGATCCTCCTCTCTGCAGGATATCTCTGGATGGGGGTTTACATAGCAAGTAGTGAGCCTGGCTATCTGTCTGTTTCAATGATGTGGACTGTGCAATAATACTAAGCATCATTAGGCTATAATTCAATTAATCTGATAGCTTCAAACCCCACTGTAGATTTATAGCCTCAGTACAATCAGCTAAGTCCTGGATATATACTGTAGCTCTCAATGCATCTTCATTTCATTTCTTAAAGGTCAGACAATACATAGATACACAAAAAGGTATTTGCATGGCTGGAGTTGAATCAGCGATTCTAAAGTTGATAACTGCCTAGTTACAGGCATATTTACTATTCTCAACAATGGGGTACTATCTAATAAGCTACTGACCAGTGCAGATGAGTGTAAAAGGAGGCCACATTTTTCATTAAACTGGTAGGCAAGATAGGCAGTAAATCCTAACATTTGAATAACCAAAGTTAGTGATTAGGGTTAAAATGTGCACGCGCGTGACGTACGCACAGACATCTCTGCACGGGACAGCTCATTTTCTCGGCTATTTAACTTACAGTGTTGGAGAGTGAGGAACTGTCTGGACTTTAAGGATTGCACATTCCTAAAATGTGATTAAATCTAAATTGTACACTCTATACGACTGTACCATTTTTGTTTTTGGAAAACCTGACCATAATACGTTTATCAAATATATGAATACCAGTTATACCACCTCTACAATACTATAAGCCGATGTAGCCTACCGAGGAGTAAATGGATAAGCAGTAAGCACTTACCGTCC
The DNA here is from genome assembly GCF_964263955.1 of Coregonus lavaretus. Taxonomy (NCBI): domain Eukaryota; kingdom Metazoa; phylum Chordata; class Actinopteri; order Salmoniformes; family Salmonidae; genus Coregonus; species Coregonus lavaretus. The sequence goes on along the minus strand of NC_140001.1, from coordinate 21,024,844 downwards.
AATCTTTGAGCATGTTTCCGAGTCTGCGGCTACCGCTGCGCTTCTAAAGACCCCTTCCATACAATCTTGCTTGGCGAATGCAATGCATAAGATAATTATCCCAATCGCGATCACTAGCGTAAAAGTTATACACGTGTATATTCTTGCTTTAGATCTGGCCATTACTTGTTTTTTAAGTCCACTCTTATAATTGCGGCGGCGTCCGAAACTTTTGTCACCATGTCCTTACACTGAACGCAGATGGACAGGCAAACTCCTCCTCTTTGACATCGTTCATAGGAATCACAGGAGAAGATGTTTAGGATAAACCTTGTAGGTTGTTCAGTCACACCCATGTCAGCAATGCTCTGGTCCAATGTAGGTAGTGTCATAGCATAATGCGTGGGCGGAGCCTATAGGAATTATGGAACAATGGCTCATGTTATCATACCTGGCGGCACTGGGCACCTCCTTGCAATGTTGGACAGTTAGGCTATACAATAACTGTCTTAACTATAGCCTAACTGGCCAACATTACCCGTAGGTATAGTTCAATGACAGTAGGGGGAAAAAAAACTATAGGTTTATACTGCTAACCACCTTTGCACATCCTACCACCAGCTATTCCATTAAATCCAAACCCACAAGTATTAGCCCAGGGCCAGCCCTAGGTTTTTGGCGGCCCTAAGTGAGATTTAGTTGGGGTGCCCCCCCACCTCGTGGGCCAAACATTTTAGTGGTGGGGAGTAGAGAAAATGTTGCAGTTTTAAAGCAAGCTTTCTGCAATTCTACACATCTTGCCATGGGGCGGAGAGAAGTTTAACAATTTTATAAGAAATGTCATGCAATTTTACAAATTTGGCGATCGTGCAGATATTTTTTGGGGCAGTTTTACAGCCAATTTCCTGCAATTCTATCCATTTTGCCATGACTTATGCCATGTTAATTATATCTGAATGAGAGTGACTAATAAAATCAATGGGGGGCACCTGGAGTTCAGGGCTCCTGGGCACATGCCTTGTGTGCCCGGACGGTATTCGGTCATGATTACTAAAGTAATAATAAATAAACAATGAGTAAAGATAACTTGGCTATATACACGGGGTACCAGTACTTGAATTCCTCTATCTGCTCCACTACAACTGCTGATGCACAACCAAATTTCTAAATTGCACCTTGTGTATTCTACTAATTGAGACCCCGACTGAGTTCCTAAAAAAAGTGACCGCTTATGTTGCTTATGCCCTGTATTAGCCTAATCCTCATTGCCATAGCCTTGAAATTGTACTACATTTTAATGCACAGTTATTACGTCATTTACCAGACGCTCTTATCCAGAGCGACTTACAAATGAAAGGCTAGAGAGGAAAAAAACAACCCATAGAGGTTAATCCAGACATAATGCATGTCTTATGGACACACAATCATTTAAGCATGACTCCTGAAACTAAAAACATAGGCCTACTACATGTAGGCTACTGTACCAATGTATCAACAATGTTAATAGAGCAGTTTACCCCAAAATTGAAGTTTGAGAGATATCCTTGGATTTCAGTGTCACAAAGTCCGTATATGGTGCAAAATTTGATAACCTGGATTGGCGCAAAACCGTAGTGGCATTTCTGCGCTTTGTGCTATTCAAAGCACAGGAAACATGCACATTTACAGCAGCAACTGGTAATCTGACAACCAACTAAATTTAATGAAAAATAGACTTTGAAAAGAATAAAGGATAGTTACATTATAATATTTGATGTTGCTCCTATTTCTGCCAACAGCAGCCAGCTACATTTTAACCTCGTCCCCAGGCTATTGTGCACAGCACAAAAACCTGGGATATCAACTACTTAAAGTTGGCCTTAGTTGGCTTGACCCATAGAGATAGATAGAGGACTGTCACAATCGTTGAGAGACGGGTCGGACCAAGGTGCAGCGTGAAAAGCGTACATTTTTATTAACTAAATAAACATTCAACAAAACAAGAAACAACGTAACGTGAAGTCCAAAGGGCTAATCACATACCAGCCTAACAGGAACAAGATCCCACAATACACAGTAGGCAATCTGCTACCTAAGTATGATCCCCAATCAGAGACAACGAGCGACAGCTGCCTCTGATTGGGAATCACACCCGGCCAGACATAGATATTCTATGTTCTAGTTTTCTATTTCTAACAGATTTCCACACCCTGACTCAACAAACTAGAGTTCTATAGGTCAGGGCGTGACCCCAAAGGTGCGGACTCCGGCCGCACAAACCTGACATGACAGGGGAGGGTCCGGGTGGGCTTCCCGCGTCGGTGGCGGCTCCGGGCGTGACGACCTCTCCCTCTCTGCCTCCCCGTTGCGCCCCTGGTCTGGTCTGGACCTCGGCACGACGCTTCCCCTCTCCTTCCTCCCACGATGCACCAAGCCCTGTCTGGACCCTGGTGTGGGAGACCCCGAACCTGGAGAGGGGCTGACGTCTGGGCCTGGATCGGCCATCCTCCCGCGATGCACCAAGCCCTGTCTGGACCCTGGTGTGGGAGGCCCCGACCCTGGAGAGGGGTTGACGTCTGGACCCGGAGTAGAGCCGCTGACCGGAGCTGAACTGGACACCGGTGGAGAGGACTGCTCTGGCTCCGGAGTGGAGCAGCTGACCAGAGCTGGATCAGGCACTGGTGGAGCAGATTGCTCTGGCTCCGGAGTGGAGCCGCTGACCGGAGCTGGACTGGACCCCGGTGGAGCGGAATGCTCTGACTCCGGAATGGAGCCGCTGACCGGAGCTGGACACCGGTGGAGCGGCCTGTTCTGACTCCAAAGTGGAGCAGCTGGCCGGTGCTGGACCAGGCACCGGTGGAATGGGCCGGGCCGGACTGGAGACACGCACCACTGGTCTGGTGCGAGGAGCAGGAACGGGCCGGGCCGGACTGGAGACACGCACCAGAGGTCTGGTGCGAGGAGCAGGAACGGGCCGGGCCGGACTGGGAACATGCACCACTGGTCTGGTGCGAGGAGCAGGCACGGGGCGCACCGGGATAGCGACACGCACCACTGGTTTGGTGCGGGGAGCAGGCACGGGTCGTACCGGACTGGGAACATGCACCACTAGCTTGGTGCGAGGAGCAGGCACGGACCTTACCGTACTCGGAGCACGCACTACTGGCTTGGTGCGAGAAACAGGCACGAGGCATTTTTTTATTTTTTTTTATTCGGGCTGCCTCCTCGGCCGGCGCTGGCGGTGTCGCCGTTGCTCCTCTCCTACCCGGGCTTCCTCTGTCTGTTCCCAAGGACGGCGATCCATCCCAGCCTGGATCTCCTCCCATGTCCAGGATGTCTGCTCCTGGCCACGTTGCTTGGTCCTTGTTTGGTGGGATCTTCTGTCACGATCGTTGAGAGACGGGTCGGACCAAGGTGCAGCATGAAAAGCGTACATGTTTATTAACTAAATAAACATACAACAAAACAAGAAACAACGTAACGTGAAGTCCAAAGGGCTAATCACATACCAGCCTAACAGGAACAAGATCCCACAATACACAGTAGGCAATAGGCTACCTAAGTATGATCCCCAATCAGAGACAACGAGCGACAGCTGCCTCTGATTGGGAATCATACCCGGCCAGACATAGAAATAGAAAACTAGAACATAAACATAAAATATCTAACAGATTTCCACACCCTGACTCAACAAACTAGAGTTCTATCGGTCAGGGCGTGACAAGGACTCATCTTTAGATCTGTGCCATTATAGCGTCTGTGACAGCTTGGGCAGTGCCATTGCGGCGACAGCCCATAGGAATCCCCACCTAGTTGACTACTTTAAAATGGTGGAAGAATAGATGTGGTAAAGGAGTCAATGGAAAGTCGTTTTTAACTGTAATGCAGTTGATTGGTAACAATGACATGAACATGTACAGTGGGGGAAAAAAGTATTTAGTCAGCCACCAATTGTGCAAGTTCTCCCACCTAAAAAGATGAGAGAGGCCTGTAATTTCCATCATGGGTACACGTCAACTATGACAGACAAAATGAGAAAAAAAAATCCAGAAAATCACATTGTAGGATTTTTTATGAATTTATTTGCAAATTATGGTGGAAAATAAGTATTTGGTCAATAACAAAAGTTTCTCAATACTTTGTTATATACCCTTTGTTGGCAATGACACTGTTACGGTCCGGCACTGTTGGTCCTGTTTCCGCTTGTTTCCCTTTTCCTTTTTTCCCTGTGTGTGTGTGTTGTCTGTGTCTGTCTCCCCCTGCTGTGCAGACCAGTCAGAGGATCTAGGTCAGGGGGCGTGGCCATTCTCTATCATGCTCCGTTACCTCCAGCTGCGGCTCATTGTCATCAATCAAACAGCAGTTATCTACCCGGGCTGGACACCTCTCCAGCGCCAGTTCGTTCCTACACCACCTGTGGTAACTTGGCCCTGTACAGCAAATCTCAGTTTAGTTGTACTCTCTCAGTATTATCGTTGTTTCTGCCACGTTTGTAACCTGTCTCTCCTTCGACCAGATCCCGTCTGTTCCTGCTGCCTGCCTGCCTGCCATTCCCACGCCGCAACCTGCTCCTCTGTTGTCTGATATCCTTGTCATCCAGCTCTCAGGACTACTGGCTCTCCACCCCACTCAGCTCCTACCCCGGCCTGAAGCTACTCCACCTTGAACTGCTTCTCTCTGCCAAAACACGCTGAATAAACTACATCCTAATTCACCCTCTTTGTTCGTGTGTCCGTCTCTGCACCTGAGTCCCCCACCCAGCCTAACAGAACGAACTGGCCAACATGGACTCAGCAGAGATGCCACATGAAACAACGGGTGATGGCGTACAACGCGCCCTCCATTCACAGGGAATGTTATTGGGACAACACGACCAACTCATCCGGACTCTATTGGATAACAACCAGCAGTTGTTGGATCAAGTATCTCATCTCACCTCTCAGGTAGTTAACCTGGTCACTCAGGCTGAGATCCCTGTTAAGCCCCTGCCTAAGCCTATTACAGTAACCGCTATAGACGGCCGTCAGTTTGCCAACATCACCCACCAAACTGTCCCCGTTTCTCTCATGCTGTCCGGCAATCACAAAGAAACCATCCAGTTTAAAGTAGTCTCCTCCTCGGCCTCCCCCCTTATCCTCGGTTTCCCTTGGCTTAGCCTTCACAATCCCCATATTGACTGGCAAAACCACAAGATACACAGTTGGAGCACTCACTGCCATTCTGCTTGCCTTGGGTCGGCTATTCCGCCCTCGGTAGGTTCCCCTGCTTCCCCTGTCAAAACCCCAGACCTCTCTTCAGTCCCTGAGGAGTACTTGGATCTGGCCGAGGTATTCAGTAAGTCCAAGGCACTTTCACTACCACCTCATAGGCCATACGATTGCGCTATTGAGTTACTGCCTGGAGCCCCTTTGCCGTCCAGTCGGCTTTTCAATCTATCCCGTCCGGAGAGAGAAGCTATGGAAACCTACATAGGCGACTCCCTAGCCTCTGGCATCATTCGTCCCTCATCTTCCGCTGTTGGTGCTGGGTTTTTTTTTGTAGAGAAGAAGGACAAAACATTACGCCCCTGCATTGACTACAGAGGACTAAATAACATCACAGTCAGAAATACATACCCCCTGCCTCTCATCAACTCAGCCTTTGAACCCCTTCATGGTGCCACCGTGTTTACCAAACTCGACCTGCGTAACGCTTACCACCTCGTTAGGATCAGGCAGGGAGACGAATGGAAAACTGGGTTCAATACCCCTCTCGGACACTTTGAATACCTAGTCATGCCATTCGGTCTCACCAACGCCCCAGCAGTATTTCAGGCCATGGTTAACGATGTGTTGAGGGATTTTCTACACCGTTTTGTGTTTGTCTATTTGGATGACATTCTTATATTCTCTAAGTCACAGGATGAACACGTCTCCCACGTCCGTCTGGTTCTCCAACGCCTCCTGGAGAATAAACTGTATGTGAAAGCAGAAAAATGTGAGTTCCACCGGCAGTCCGTCCCCTTTTTGGGCTTTATTATCGAGCGGGGACAAGTGTCACCAGACCCTGACAAGATCAGAGCGGTTGTGGAGTGGCCCACACCCACGTCTCGGAAGCAGCTACAACGCTTCCTGGGCTTCGCCAACTTCTACCGCCGCTTCATCAGGGGTTTCAGCCGAGTGGTTGCCCCCCTGACCAAGCTCACCTCCCCAAAGGTGCCATTCCTGTGGACGCCTGAGGCCGAGTCAGCCGTGAGTACATTGAAGGAACTGTTCACCACCTCACCTGTTCTTATTCATCCAGACACTAGCTTGCAGTTTATTGTGGAAGTGGACGCCTCTGATTCGGGGGTGGGGGCTGTCCTGTCACAACGTTCCCCCACGGACCAGAAGCTCCATCCTGTGGCCTTTTTCTCCAGGAGATTGACCCCTGCTGAGAAGAACTACGACGTGGGTAACCGGGAGTTGCTTGCTGTCAAGTTGGCGTTGGAGGAGTGGAGGCACTGGCTAGACGGAGCAGAGCAACCCTTCATAGTCTGGACAGACCACAAGAACCTGGCTTACATCCAGTCCTCCAAGAGGCTAAACTCCCGTCAGGCCAGATGGGCTCTGTTCTTCAGCAGGTTCAAGTTTATTTTAACATATCGTCCTGGCACACGTAATGTCAAGCCTGATGCTCTCTCTCGCCAGTTTACAGACAATGAAGACTCCAGCAATCCTGAACCTGTTCTGCCCGCTTCCTGTTTGGTGGCGGCTGTTCGCTGGGAAATCGAGTCCCTCGTCCGATCGGCACAAGAGTCGGAACCTGGACCGGCCGATGGCCCCCCCGACCTTCTCTATGTTCCCGCAGCCGTGCGGCCACAAGTGCTCAACTGGATCCACACCTCGCGCTTCTCCTGCCACCCTGGTATGAACCGTACACTGTCGCTACTGAAGAGGCACTTTTGGTGGCCATCCGTCGAGACTGACGTCCGGGAGTACGTGGCGGCCTGTTCCATCTGTGCCCAAAATAAGGCTTCCCACCGGGCTCCTTCGGGCCTGCTGCGGCCTCTCCCAGTCCCGAGTCGTCCTTGGTCTCACGTGGCTTTGGACTTCGTCACTGGACTTCCTATGTCTGAGGGTAATGACACCATACTCACCATCGTGGACAGATTCTCTAAATCTGCCCATTTTGTTGCATTACCAAAATTACCGTCTGCCAGTGAGACAGCCGACCTCTTTGTCCTACATGTATTCCGTCCCCATGGAATACCTGTGGACATAGTGTCCGATAGAGGTCCACAGTTCATTTCTCGGGTATGGAAGGAGTTTTGTTCTGCTCTGGGTGCCTCTGTCAGTCTCTCATCAGGTTTCCATCCCCAGTCCAATGGCCAGACTGAGAGGACCAATCAGGACCTGGAGGCTGCTCTACGCTGTGTGACATCCCAAAACCCGTCCACCTGGGCCAAACACCTCCCGTGGGTCGAATATGCCCACAATTCCCTCACCTCATCTGCCACCGGCCTTTCACCATTTGAGGCGGCTTTGGGGTACCAACCGCCATTGTTCCCGTCTCAGGAAAAGGAGTTAACCGTCCCGTCAGTTCAGGATAACCTTCGTCGCTGCCGCAAGGTGTGGGTGGACACCCGTGAGGCCCTTCTACGGACAGCAGAGCGTAACAAGAGGGTGGCGGACAGGCACAGGGTAGTCGCTCCCCAGTTCCAGCCTGGTCAGCGAGTCTGGCTCTCCTCCAGCAACATCCCCCCGCGCACTGACTCCCGTAAGCTGTCGCCCCGGTATTTGGGTCCTTTCGAGATCGACTCCATCATCAACCCTTCGGCTGTTCGGTTGAAGCTTCCCCAGGCCATGAGAGTCCATCCTACATTTCACGTGTCCCAGCTGAAGCTGGTCTCCTCCAGCCCTTTGTGTCCGCCTGTGGATCCCCCTCCGCCACCGCGTATTATTGACGACCATCCAGCCTACACGGTGCGGAGACTACTGGACGTCCGGAGGCGTGGTAGAGGGCTTCAGTACCTGGTGGACTGGGAGGGATACGGTCCCGAGGAGAGGTCCTGGATTCCCCGACGATTTATACTGGATCCACAGCTAGTGGCTGACTTCCATAGGGACCACCCTGACAAGCCGGGTGGGTCGCCGGGTGGCGCCCGTTGAGGGGGGGGTACTGTTACGGTCCGGCACTGTTGGTCCTGTTTCCGCTTGTTTCCCTTTTCCTTTTTTCCCTGTGTGTGTGTGTTGTCTGTGTCTGTCTCCCCCTGCTGTGCAGACCAGTCAGAGGATCTAGGTCAGGGGGCGTGGCCATTCTCTATCATGCTCCGTTACCTCCAGCTGCGGCTCATTGTCATCAATCAAACAGCAGTTATCTACCCGGGCTGGACACCTCTCCAGCGCCAGTTCGTTCCTACACCACCTGTGGTAACTTGGCCCTGTACAGCAAATCTCAGTTTAGTTGTACTCTCTCAGTATTATCGTTGTTTCTGCCACGTTTGTAACCTGTCTCTCCTTCGACCAGATCCCGTCTGTTCCTGCTGCCTGCCTGCCTGCCATTCCCACGCCGCAACCTGCTCCTCTGTTGTCTGATATCCTTGTCATCCAGCTCTCAGGACTACTGGCTCTCCACCCCACTCAGCTCCTACCCCGGCCTGAAGCTACTCCACCTTGAACTGCTTCTCTCTGCCAAAACACGCTGAATAAACTACATCCTAATTCACCCTCTTTGTTCGTGTGTCCGTCTCTGCACCTGAGTCCCCCACCCAACCTAACAGACACAGGTCAAACGTTTTCTGTAAGTCTTCGCAAGGTTTTCACACACTGTTGCTGGTATTTTGGCCCATTCCTCCATGCAGATCTCCTCTAGAGCAGTGATGTTTTGGGGCTGTCGCTGGGCAACACAGACTTTCATCTCCTTCCAAAGATTTTCTATGGGGTTGAGATCTGGAGACTGGCTAGGCCACTCCAGGACCTTGAAATGCTTCTTACGAAGCCACTCCTTCGTTGCCTGGGCGGTGTGTTTGGGATCATTGTCATGCTGAAAGACCCAGCCACGTTTCATCTTCAATGCCCTTGCTCAAAATCTCACGATACATGGCCCCATTCATTCTTTCCTTTACACGGATCAGTCGTCCTGGTCCCTTTGCAGAAAAACAGCCCCAAAGCATGATGTTTCCACCCCCATGCTTCACAGTAGGTATGGTGTTCTTTGGATGCAACTCAGCATTCTTTGTCCTCCAAACACGACGAGTTTAGTTTTTACCAAAAAGTTATATTTTGCTTTCATCTGACCATATGACATTCTCCCAATCCTCTTCTGGATCATCCAAATGCACTCTAGCAAACTTCAGACGGGCCTGGACATGTACTGGCTTAAGCAGGCGGACACGTCTGGCACTGCAGGATTTGAGTCCCTGGCGGCGTAGTGTGTTACTGATGGTAGGCTTTGTTACTTTGGTCCCAGCTCTCTGCAGGTCATTCACTAGGTCCCCCCGTGTGGTTCTGGGATTTTTGCTCACCGTTCTTGTGATCATTTTGACCCCACGGGGTAAGATCTTGCGTGGAGCCCCAGATAGAGGGAGATTATCAGTGGTCTTGTATGTCTTCCATTTCCTAATAATTGCTCCCACAGTTGATTTCTTCAAACAAAGCTGCTTACCTTTTGCAGATTCAGTCTTCCCAGCCTGGTGCAGGTCTACAATTTTGTTTCTGGTGTCCTTTGACAGCTTTTTGGTCTTGGCCATAGTGGAGTTTGGAGTGTGACCGTTTGAGGTTGTGGACAGGTGTCTTTTATACTGATAACAAGTTCAAACAGGTGCCATTAATACAGGTAACGAGTGGAGGACAGAGGAGCCTCTTAAAGAAGAAGTTACAGGTCTGTGAGAGCCAGAAATCTTGCTTGTTTGTAGGTGACCAAATACTTATTTTCCACCATAATTTGCAAATAAATTCATTAAAAATCCTACAATGTGATTTTCTGGATTTTTTTCTTCTCAATTTGTCTGTCATAGTTGACGTGTACCTATGATGAAAATTACAGGCCTCTCTCATCTTTTTAAGTGGGAGAACTTGCACAATTGTTGGCTGACTAAATACTTTTTTCCCCCACTGTATTGGGGTTGACATCCATACAAGCATTATACTCTGATTGTTACCTCAACATAGTGTCAAATACACATAAACAGTAGCCTAAATGTAGGCTAATTTTTCTGGGGGATAATGAGGTGACTCAGGATCTTTTCCCCACGCATTTCCATCGCAACTCAATCAAATGTATTTATAAAGCCCTTTTTACATCAGCAAATGTCACAAAGTGCTTATACAGAAACCTAGCCTAAAACCCCAAAGATATGTAGAAGCACGGTGGCTAGGAAAAACTCCTTAGAAAGGCAGGAACCTAGGAAGAAACCCAGAGAGGAACGAGGCTCTGAGGGGTGGCCAGTCCTCTTCTGTTGACTAGCAGGGTCAAATAATAATCACAGTGGTTATAGAGGGTACAACAGGTCAGCACCTCAGGAATAAATGTCAGTTGGCTTTTCATAGCCGAGCATTCAGAGGTCGAGACACCAGGTGGACTGGGGATGTGGACAGCTAGGAGTCATCAGGCCAGGTAGTCTCGAGGCATGGCCCTAGGGCCCAGGTCCTCCGGGAGGGGAGAGCGAGAGAGAGATGGGAGAATTAGAGGGAGCATACTTAAGATCACACAGGACACCAGATAAGACAGGAGAAATACACCAGAAATGATAGACTGACCCTAGCCCCCCTTGCACATAGACTATTGCAGCATAGATACTGGGGACTTAGACAGGGGGAGTCGGGGGACACTGTGGCCCCGTCCAACAATATCCCCAGACAGGGCCAACCAGGTAGGCTATAGCCCCACCCACTTTGCCAAAGCACAGCCCCCTCACCACCAGAGGGATATCAACAGACCACCAACTTACTACCCTGAGACAAGGCGGAGTATAGCCCACGAAGATCTCCACTACCACACGAGACCAAGGGGGCACAAGACCGGACAGGAAGATAACGTCAGTGACTCAACCCACTCAAGTCGAGTATAGCAAAAAAAGACTGGCAAGGTGTGATGCACCTCTCCTAGGGACAGCATAGGAGAGCACTAGCAAGCCAGTGACTCAGCCCCCGTAATAGAGTCAGAGGCAGAGAATCACAGTGGAGAGGGGAGCCGGCCATGCAGAGACAGCAAGGGTGGTTTGTCACTCCAGTGCCTTTCCATTCACCTTCGCACCCCTGTGCCAGACTACACTCAATCATAGGATCTACTGAATAGATTAATCTTCAGTAAAGACTTAAAGGTTGAGACCGAGTCTGCGCCTCACATGGATCGGCAGACCATTCCATAAAAATCAAGCTCTATAGAAGAAAGCCCTGCCTCCAGCTGTTTGCTTAGAAATTCTAGGCACAATAAGGAGGCCAGCGTCTTGTGACCGTGCGTGTAGGTATACTATATATACAAATGTATGCGGACACCCCTTCAAATTAGTGGATTCAACGGCTCAGCCGCGAAGTGGTAGGCCACACAAGCTCAAAGAACGAGCAAATGGAATGGCAACAAACACCTGGAAACCATGTGTGTTACGAACCCCGTGGCTTTAAACGTCTAGGGTGGATGGACAAGAGACCCGTAACATAATTCATGCAAATTAGAAGCGTGACATGGAACAGTGAGAACAAAAACTACACGACAACCATAAACTACAGTCAAACATAAAAGGTTTATTTTTGAACACACGGTAAAGGTTTGGGAAAAAGGGCTGAGCAGGACCCAAGAAATGAAACAATAGTGTAAAAAAAAACTAAACTGTTCTTGCCTGCCTCAAGAACCGCTAAGCTACTGCTAATCATACAAAAATTACAGTGGGTGGTCCGCTCAGGTCTAACTAGTGTTTTTAGACAGTTTTCTTCCTACGGGTAATGTACGCCCAAGGGCAACTTGCTTAAATTCCCCTTTTCCCAGAAACACAAAGTTACCAAACAGAGTAACCAGCAAATGAGTGAGTACACAAAACACAGGACACCACAGTATCCATACTCACATACGGAAAATAGTCTAACAAAGTTACCAAACAGAGTAACCAGCAAATGAGTGAGTACACAGGACACCACAGGATCCATACTCACATACGGAGAATAGTCTCTCACAACAAACACAACTGACCGGCTTTTAAACAATGGGATGTGTTATTGACAAACCAGAAACAGGTGGTGCAATGCAGAGGAATGTCCACTGATTGGTCCACCTCAGCAATCAGCAGACACCCCAACGACCACCAATCAGGAACATACAGGACACCTGTGATTAGGGCAGAAGGAGAGGAAAAACACAAAAAGACACAGGATACCTGTATCCGTAACAATGTGTTTGATGTATTTGATACCATTCCACCTACTCCGGTTCAGTTGTTAACACAAGCCTCTTCTCCCCAATTAAGGTGCCACCAACCTCCTGTGATACATACATACAGTCTAATACTCAATGGGGAGGTCATGAATGGCAACAACAGCGGGACACGGTGCCCTTCACTCCCGCTTGGCAAGCAGGACTGTCCGGCAACGGCCTGGGAAGTAGCTACCTAGTAGCCAATATCAGGGTGACAGTCTCAGTAAGCACATGCATACAATGCATGAAGCAACAGTACACCCATCATCAATAATTTTAATCAGAAATAAACAATCGTCTGAAAATGAAAATGTCAAACTGAAATGTAAAATTATTTGTGTAAAACTAACAGTGAAATACAACTCAGACTTATCCTCTGTCCAAACTCTCGTGGTACGGTGGAGTTTAACGGCGGTTGGCATCCAATATGTTGTACTACCGCCCCCAACTGCCCCAACTGAACAATAGTATAAATCATTACACTTTTTAATAACCCTACACTCATTAAACCCCACAACCCCATTCCACTACTTTAACCCTATCTGATCCTTCCATAGTCCAACGATCTGAGAGGACGGGGCACCACCACTCAACACACCCTGTAACTCTTCTGAAGTAAATTATCGTACCCCAAGGACTTCTCTGCAGCTGCCACCACAACAGACCCGGGTTCGATCCCAGGCTGTGTCGCAGCCGGCCAAGGCCGGGAGACCCATGAGGCGGTGCACAATTGGCCCAGCGTCGTCCAGGTTAGGGGAGGGTTTTGCCGGCCCGGATGTCCTTGTTCCATAACGCTCTAGCGACTCCTTGTCGCGGGCCGGGCGCATGCACGCTGACTACGGTCGCCAGCTGTATGGCGATTCCTACGACACATTGGTGCGGCTGGCTTCTGGGTTAAGCGAGCAGTGTGTCAAGAAGCAGTGCAGCTATGTTTCGGAGGACTCATGGCTCTCGACCTTCGCTTCTCCCTAGTCCGTACGGGAGTTACAGCGATGGGATAAGACTGTAACTACCAATTGGGGAGAAAAAGGGATAAATAATACCCCCCCCCCCAAAAAAAAATAACATGTATTTTTTTATTCTGTGACTTATGTTCCATCACTGCGGTACAGTTGATAACCATTGCTAAGAACACTAAGAAGCCAACCTTACTTAAATATACAGTACCAGTCAAAAGCTTGGACACACCTACTCATTCCAGGGTTTTTCTTTATTTTTACTAAATAATAAATAATATGCCATTTAGCAGACGCTTTGGACTTACAGTCATGCGTGCATACATTTTTGTTTTTGTTTTTGTGTATGGGTGATCCCGGGGATCGATCCCACTACCTTAGCGTTACAAGCGCCGTGCTCTACCAGCAGAGCTACAGAGGACCACGTTGTAATAAGACACATGAAATCATGTGGTAAGCAAAAAGGTGTTTAACAAATCAAAATGTATTCTATATTTGAGATTCTTCTAATAGCCACCCTTTGCCTTGATGACAGCTTTGCACACTCTTGGCATTCTCTCAACCAGCTTCACCTGGAATGTTTTTCCAATAGTCTTGAAGGAGTTCCCACATATGCTGAGCACTTGTTGGCTGCTTTTCCTTCACTCTGCGGTCCGACTCATCCCAAACCATCTCAATTGGGTGGAGGTCGGGGGATTGTGGAGGCCAGGTCATCTGATGCAGCACTTCATCACTCTCCTTCTTGGTCAAATAGCCCTTACACAGCCTGGTAACTCTAATGAACTGTCTTGAGCCCCACCTGTTTTGCATGTTATTTTGTCATTAATACGTGTCACATATCAGTTTGCAAACAATATTTTTAAAAAAAGTTAATAAAACCGCATACAAACATGGTCTCTTTTTTGCTTTCTTGAGTAAGGCAGCTCCAAAATGCAGGTGTTTCAACCTTGCTCCGTGCTTTCTGTGGTGGTGGGGCAGCCAGCGGAAAAATGGAGCGTAGGGGTTGGTAATGTTCTCTAGTTGCGCTGTGATTGGCTCAGTGTTCTGTCACTCATGGGGACACAACATCACCACAAAATCTACTGGGAGAGCTTGAAAATTCAAACCCCTTGGGTGCTCCCATACAGTTACATTAGAAGTGCCCATCCAAGAAGGCTCAAGGTCATTGGCCACAGATAAAATGATGTCAAATCACGTTATATCTACTTTAGCGTGGATTGGACTGATCATGTCAACATCATACTATCAAAATCTTAGCTAGCAAGCTAGACAAGCAGTCATCATCATGAATCAAGTTGACAATCTACTGGCAAATCCTTTTCAATCCTTGTCATATGAAGAGAAATTATAGATAAAACGTATCGGTGCTCATCGGCCATTGGACATAAACATTACACAATAAGTTGGAAATCGCAAATTCAACAACGAGTGGTTTGGAAGGAATCAGTGGCTAACAGCAAGCGTTGCAAAGCAATCACTAGCATGCTATTAAGTGGAGTGGGTGTGTGGTCCAAGTCTGGGTTTAAGGGTCTCTTTTCCAAGCTTAAAAGGATAAACATTCACATGCAGCACCATGGGCCAAAAAAGTTGACTACATTGGCCATGCTGTCAATCCAAAATGACTTCTGCCGTGTTCACAACAACTGGAAACTCGGAACTGGGAAAATACGTTTTGAACGGTCATCCAACTCGGAATTCCAAGTCGGGAACTCGGGCCTCTTTCTAGAGCTACAACCTGAAGATCACTGACGTCATTATTCAACCTTGTTTTTTTCAGAGTTCCCAGTTGTCTTGAAAGCACCATAAATCCAGAGAATGCCAGACTTTGATGACAAAGTTTGATGACAAAATTTGCCCACAAGAAGGACCGCCGCGCCACCTTCCTGTTCAAGTGAGCACAGCACAACAAGGTGAGTCCACAAATGTATTGTATGCTGCTGTATAAATTATGTAATATGCCAGGGAGATATGTATACTGTAGCTAAGAATGTAACACTAAGTGTATATTGTATAGTAAGCTGTTAGTAGCCAATGTGCCTTACCCTAATAATTTGGTCCCTTTCCCCCTCATAACTTAGCCTATTGTTCTGACTTGGTGGTGGACATGTAGCCTATAGCCTGTTTTAAAGAAATGTAATCATCGAATATTGTAAGAGCTTTCATTGTCTGCTTATATGCCTACCTTATTTATCCTACGTTTCTGACTTGGTGTACAGGGAGAGTACTGTAAGAACGGCCCATGTTCTGAATTCTGTCACTGTACATTTCAAAAGTGCTGAACAAATAGTTATATTGACTACGTCCGTCCTAGCTCGCTCATTAATGTCTTAATCCAAATTACAGATTGCTTCTTATCCGCCCGTCGTCCCCTTATGCCATAGCTTGTACATCTCAATTGTCAGTAGAAACCACATTTGTTTAAGCAAGTCAGCCATATCAGCTATGTTATTTAAAAAGGCAGTAAATGAGGCTGAATTAACCATTTTTGCTGTTGGGACAGCTTTATGCAGGCCCTAACAGTTTGTGGGCACCGTTTGTCACCGTTATAGTGTAATTAATGTATTGTTTAGTATTGTGTAGTGGTTTTGCTGGCATGCATCAAAACATTGTTTTAAAAATTTGTCCCACCAAGATTTACATGCTAAAATCGCCACTGGTCACTAGTGATGATGATCAATGGGACGTCGGATTATCGCGTCTCATTGTTTGTGGACTATTGCCACGTTCATACACTAGTTGGAACTAGGAAACTCAGAAATTGCCGAATTGCTAATACAAACAGTTAGCGAATCGGACATTTCTGAGTTTCTTAGTTCCGACTAGTACATGAACGCAGCATAAAATATAAATCCCTGTCATAGCTCACAAGGGCATATTGGGAACTGTAGTTGAAATAGTAGAGGGACTGGATGAGTTGCCAAAGTCTTCTGTCCTATAGAGTTTTATAGGCTACTGGCTACATTATTACAAGGCGATTTAAGGTTATCTTTACGGACACATATCGTTTATAAGTATTTTGAATTTACATTCTAATTTGTGATGGCCTATATTTAATTTTAAATCGAAAGATTAGCTTGCACGCCTATACCGGGGCAGATTGATCTGACTTCCTGTTGCACTGCGGTGCTTTGTACGTGCTTTGCCTGCTGTTAGTTTACTAGAAATCGCTGTGAATATCATGCAACAACACAAGATAAGTAGGGCCTAGTTATGATTGACAGGTAATTATAGGTTTATAGCCTAGATAAAGAGGACACTAGCTGCTTGGTAACATGATAAACCTGTAGGTGAGATATCATCCACAACCATGACAATTGGGTGAGTTATTATTATTATTATTATTGCGCAGACCTATCATGTTGCATTCGTCCCGAGTTTTTATGGGCTACAAGTCTAGCTTTTACAGATCTTTACACAAGATTCTGTCAGAGATTCTGTCATGGTTTTATGCGATTGAATGATGACACGTAGGCAAGCATGAGGGCATTAGAGGCAGGAATGTTGGATACATTGAGAGGGGGGGGGGGGGTGAGAGAGACAGACGAGTGTGTTATGGATGGTTGTCCCCATTCCTGTAGGGTTTGTTAATATGACAGTTCCTCAAGGCAAGGCAGCAGACAACGAGCGTATAGGCTATAGCTCAGTGGAGGTAACTGTGTAGTTGTGCCAGAGAGGTTCTGTGGGGGCGTGCGTCTCGGTGGACTGTGATCGGGGTTGTGTTTACCTGAGAGGAGATGGCTGTTCTGGCAGTCAAAGCAGGTTTTCCGGACCATTCTTGGTGAGATGGTTTTGCAGGAGAAGCATAGGAAGTAATGTACAGTGTGAGCTCTGCTTATGCGTGTTTATGTTTACTGCATACAGTGCATAGTTTTCTTGTTACAGTGTATCTTTTCTGCGTCGTGACTCGTGATTGTGGGTGCTTCATACTGCAGTTACTGTTCATGTATATATGCTGGTGCTAATCCTTTGTTCTGTTCATGCACATCATTGTTGTTTTCATTGCCATGATCCTGTTTCACTTTCCTAAGGGACAGTTCGAAATTTACTTGAGGGGGGCTGGTCCAAAATAGGGGAGGGTTGTCAAAAAACATTTTTGCTTTGGGGAGTGTTGTGTTTTTTTATATTGGGCACAGGGGAGGGTAGTGCGTTTTTTCCCTGATTTACATTTGCCATTCTGCATGTTTTACTATATAATGTCTTCCATATAGCCAGATTTCCTAATCTGCTTGCATGCTCCTCCCCTATCAAGGTGTTTTGGTACTTCCCTTATGCACTATGCTTTTCCTGCACGCTTACTATACCACACACAGGTCAATATAGTCTACCAGTCAACTGTCTATCCTGCCCTCTATTCATAGTGACAATAGTGGTAGGTGGATCATTTGTCCAGATCTGGAAATAGGTTAAGAAGAAATCATACCACACAAAATAATTTAAATCTGCACCATTTTTCAATATACACTACCAGTCAAAAGTTTGGACACACCTACTCATTCAAGGGTTTTTCTTTATTTTTACTATTTTTTACATTGTAGAATAATATTTTAGACATCAAAACTATGAAATAACACATGGAATCATGTAGTAACCAAAAAAGTGTTAAACAAATACAAATATATTTTATATTTGAGATTCTTCAAATAGCCACCCTTTGCCTTGATGACAGCTTTGCACACTCTTGGCATTCTCTCAACCAGCTTCATGAGGTAGTCACCTGGAATGCATTTCAATTAACAGGTGTGCCTTCTTAAAAGTTAATTTGTGGAATTTCTTTCCTTCTTAATGCGTTTGAGCCTATCAGTTGGGTGGCTATTTCAAGATTCTCAAATATAAAATATATTTTCATTTGTTTAACACTTTTTTGGTTACTAGATGATTCCATGTGTTATTTCATAGTTTTGATGTCTTCACTATTTTTCTAAAATGTAGAAAATAGTTGTAAAACATGTTTTAAAAAATTTGAATGAGTAGGTATGTCCAAACTTTTGACTGGTACTGTATATCACAAATTTGATGACTTGTGACTCGACTTGATATAAAATAAAATAACTTGCGACTTGACTTCAACTTGGAGCCTCAAGACTCGGGACCCGACTGATGACGTGAAATTATCTGGCCAGGTTTTGTAATGTTTTGTCACTTATTTTGTGGCACAGAGTCTCCGTGGATTAGGCTACTCTCCACACAGCCAGAGACAGTATTGCACATGCAAAAAAACAAATTAGCTAATGAAACGCACACTCGGCCCTCTGATTGGACCAGCAAACTGTCAATTAACACAGGTCGGGTGAGCTACAGTAGCGCAGTGAGAAGGTTTTGAGGGGTCACCTGGCAAAAACAGAGTAGTCTACCTACGTTAATATTATCCATATACAATTCAGTTTAGCAATCTGCTACGGACACATCTTTGCCAGAACAATAGGCTACCTGGGGATTTCGTTGATAATTTTTATATTTCAGATAGGCCTAGTTTGGGTGAGTTATAATCATATACCTCAGTGGTGGTACTGGCTGTATGTCTAACATCGCACTACCTTCAGTACTTATGGGATGAAGATGTAACATATTCTGGTGAATTAATGATAATATTTGTGAGGAAGAAAAAGACTACGACAGATCATGCTTTCCATCCGATCCTGCAACCCCCGCTGCATCAGGTAGGCCTTATGATCCTGCTTGCTATGGACTCCAGAGAAGTGAAAATTGTGACAATATATCCCTAGTTTATATTGACTGCTAATATGAATGACTTTCAGCTCAAAATGCAGGTGTAAAACACAGTTTATTTCTGTATCTTTCGTTTTCAAAAATGCATCACATGTGCGCGGGTGCATGCGTGGGGGGGTCACAAGTTTTGAACCACTTCATTTAGGGGTCTGTGGGTCAAAAAGTTTGAGAACCACTGAGCTAGCGAACAGATTGCTGATTTGCTGTACAGCTATAGGAAGCAACAATTACTAGCATAGGGCTACTGGTCTTTTGGTATGTCAAAATTGCTTGAAATTGATAATTGACTTATGAAGCTTGCATTTGGAATTTGTTGTTAAAATGAATTATTACATAATCAAAATGTGTTGTAGACAAAATAATGAAAAAAGTTGTCTGGTAGCGTCAATAACTGCACTAAGATTTTGTGACATTGGGACTATAAGGTTCTATCTGCGTGAAGCATAGTTCTGAGATATTGAGCATCAAAGTTTTCACATCCCAGATCTCAGAACTGTTTTGTACAGTGAGGGAAAAAAGTATTTGATCCCCTGCTGATTTTGTACGTTTGCCCACTGACAAAGAAATTATCAGTCTATAATTTTAATGGTAGGTTTATTTAAACAGTGAGAGACAGAATAACAACAAAAAAATCCAGAAAAACGCATGTCAATAATGTTATACATTGATTAGCATTTTAATGAGGGAAATAATTATTTGACCCCCTCTCAATCAGAAAGATTTCTGGCTCCCAGGTGTCTTTTATACAGGTAACGAGCTGAGATTAGGAGCACACTTAAAGGGAGTGCTCCTAATCTCAGTTTGTTACCTGTATAAAAGACACCTTTCCACAGAAGCAATCAATCAATCAGATTCCAAACTCTCTATTCCAGCATGACAATGACCCAAAACACACGGCCAAGGCAACAAAGGAGTGGCTCAAGAAGAAGCACATTAAGGTCCTGGAGTGGCCTAGCCAGTCTCCAGACCTTAATCCCATAGAAAATCTGTGGAGGGAGCTGAAGGTTCGAGTTGCCAAACGTCAGCCTCAAAACCTTAATGACTTGGAGAAGATCTGCAAAGAGGAGTGGGACAAAATCCCTCCTGAGGTGTGCAAACCTGGTGGCCAACTACAAGAAACGTCTGACCTCTGTGATTGCCAACAAGGGTTTTGCCACCAAGTACTAAGTCATGTTTTGCAGAGGGGTCAAATACTTATTTCCCTCATTAAAATGCAAATCTATTTATAACATTTTTGACATGTGTTTTTCTGGATTTTTTTGTTGTTATTCTGTCTCCCACTGTTCAAATAAACCTACCATTAAAATTATAGACTGATCATGTCTTTGTCAGTGGGCAAACGTACAAAATCAGCAGGGGATCAAATACTTTTTTCCCTCACTGTATATGATTATAAATAAAGCATCAAAATGTAGAAAACCTGATTTCCCCCTAGCTGATCATTGTCTGCAACCGGATCTGATCGTAGTGTAATGATACAGGCAGGGAGAGTGAGCATGTCCGTGGTGGTCGGCGAACCCTTAACTTCCAGGCCCGTTAGCTCTGCGTGGCATCGACTGTGCCACAAAACCATGCTGAAGTGGTAAAGTTGATAGATTTTATGAGGGAGGAGGGTGTGCAAAAAATGTTTTCCAGTACAAGGGGAGGGTCATGTGAAAATGTGTTTTATGTTGGGGAGGGTGGTGCAATTTTTGGGGGGACACCTAGAATTGGACCAGCACACCCCCACCCCCAGTACATTTCTAACTGTCCCTAATGTATAACAAGCCTGTACAGTAGTGCTATTCTAGAACACCGTAGTGGCTCTCATTTAGTATACACAGCCTTAGAGCTGCTCTCACTATTGATTCATATAGGCAGATGTCAACACTGTCTATTTATGTTTCATGCAAAATCTTATCCGAATGCGTGCTCTCTCTCTCTCACTCACTCACTCACTCACTCACTCACTCACTCACTCACTCACTCACTCACTCACTCACTCACTCACTCACTCACTCACTCACTCACTCACTCACTCACTCTCTGTCTGTGTGTGCAGTGTTTCCCCTAGGATTCTTTTCAGCAGTGATGGCAAAGTTAGTGAGGGGGTAGTGGGCGTGGCCAATGGTGCGGTTTTAAAGGCTGCAGAGACAAAATGTTACAGTTTTAAAGCTAATTTCCTGCAATTCTACACATTTTGTCATGGGGCTGAGAGAAACATTGCAGTTTCATAGGTCATTTCCTGCAATTCTACACATTTTGCCATGGGGCTGAGAGAATTTGTAGTTTTAAAGCTAGTTTCCTGCAATTCTACATATTTTGCCATGGCTAATGTCGTATTCTTATGCTATCTGAGTGACTCAAACTTTATAACAAAATCAATGGGGGCCCCATGCCATGCCATTTTTTAAATATGAGATTCTCCTTGTCTAGTTTTTATTTTGGTGATTGTTAGTTCTCAAAGATAATCTTATAAAAAAATATATTGCTCCATTTATATTGTCTACATACTTTTATATCTGGTTTTAGTCAATTAAGTTTACACTGAAAAAGTTTTACCAAGTTTTACCATACCAACCCCCCCCCCCCCCCCCCCCCCCCCCCAAAGTGCAGTGGCGGCCAGGAATTAGCAATGGCACACGCCGCTGAAAAATGCATATAGGGGAAACACTGGTGTGTGTGCATTTGATAGACAGAAATAGACATATTTAGGTGTTTAAATGCAGCAATGTGACTCATGGCTTTGTACAATGCAGTGCGGAGGTGTGTGGAGACCTGAATTTGAAAGCCATCCGAATGGGTGTGCATGGTGCACTGTGTATGTCCAGTGCTGAGTGTGGGGGTGGGAGTTTGTACAAAGGGTGGTGCAGAGGGTGGGAGTTAGCTGGTTTAATACGGAACTAAGTGGGGGAGGTCATGTTGAAAACGGAGCTTGCAATGAGATCTGCATGTTGGTACTCTACTTCTGTATTAGGTGCTGCCTAACGTCTTGAGTGTATCTGTTTGTGCAATGCCTATGTCTAATGACCTATTCCCTGTCTTTCCCCCCATCTCTCTCCCTGATGTAGAGGCCAGATACCCTGAGGTGTGTTGTCTGTCTGCATTTGTCTAAAATGAAAAAGGGAGGGAGCAGCACAAATACCGCACAGCCAGACGCCATGCAGGGGGAACCCTCCCCTCATCCCTGAGTGCTGAAATGTCTGGACTGGAGCCTTAGTGTGTCATATCAGATTGTGTCAGACTGCATCCAGTAGGGGGAATATAATAATAATATATAATATGCCATTTAGCAGACGTTTTTATCCAAAGCGACTTACAGTCATGCGTGCATACATTTTTTGTGGATGATAAGAGCTTCTTGAAAGCCTTTCAGACACTCTGTGGAAGATTTTCCTCTAAAAGCCATTTTCAGTCAGACAGGTTCGGTCATTGACCTTCTCAACAGTAGTTTCTCCATACCAGACCGTCAGTGGTTTTAGCGAGGAGCCAGTATGGAGTGGTCACTAGAAAGGGTGAGGGAGATGGTGGCTGGAGGGATGCAGTCTATGAGGGACTGTGAGTCCAGTGCCTTTGGCACAGCCATGTGTCTGCTACTGCTCTTTGTGTGGTACTGTTACAGGGTAGGTCGTGAGCACAGCTCCTCTCCCCTGCGTGGGGGGTACAGCACTGAGCCCAGTCGAGTAGGAGGGGGTGGAGGGGCCTTGATCAGCACTGAGAGGGATGGTAGGGCTAAAGGCAGGCCGGTGTCAGGGGTGGAGGAGCAGAACGGCTTTGCTTACTGCCAGTCCACCGAATGTTTTCGCTGCACCAACACAGGGGAGGGTCTTAATCAGAGGCTGTACCACAGTTTACAGGATTACGCCAAACGCTACACCTGGTCAGGCATGGGCAGGGTGCACAAAGGGGTACGAGACCAGGGCCGCTACCTCACCAGCCGGCCCACCATTCAGAGGCCAGAGGTGTTCTTCCTCCCTGACCTGCCCTCAGCACCCTTCTTTTCCCGGGATGCACAGAAACACGATGTGGAGCTGCTGGAGAGGAGCTTCCCTGCTCTGCTGGCTGAGTTTGAGAACATCTACCATGCCCCCCCAGCGCGGGCTGGCTCCTCCCTGCCTCCGGGCTGGAAGGCCAACAGCACCCCCCATGGCCAGTGGTGGACCTTCTACCTGGTGAACCAGGGCACTCCGCTGGCCCTCAATGCCAGGAGGTGCCCCCGGGCCTGGAGGATGCTGGGCCAACTGCGCACCTTCATTGCCAACAACGTGTTTGGAAACGCCTGCTTCTCTGTGCTGACCCCCGGAGCCCTGATAACTGAGCATTACGGCCCAACCAACGTCAGGCTGCGCTGCCACCTGGGTAAGAAATGGAGGGAGCCCCCTGGAGGGCTCCAACACTGTTCAATTATAGGGATTTCAAAAATGCACCTGTGTCTCTGTGAAAGTATTACAATGATAATAAGGATCTTTACTATAGTATGGTTGATTTTAAAGCTTGCTTTGCTTGCAACATATACAGCTGACATTTTAGAATATATTCATATGTGTTTGTGTCATATAATATTATCCTTGGTTTCTTTAGTAATTATATAGACTGACTTGCTGTCTGTCCTCTGTAGGTCTTAGAGTACCCTCTTCCTGTGAGCTGGTGGTTGGAGGGGAGCCGCAGTGCTGGTCTGAGGGGAGCTGTCTGCTGTTTGATGACTCCTTCCTCCACAGGGCCTTCCATGAGGGTGAGAGGGGGACAGCTGTTTGTGAGGAGGGGGTGAAAGGGGTCGCCTTTTTCTACCCTGGGTTGCGTGTGTGTGTTTGTAATATTCTGATGTGTTATTAAGCTGTTATAAAGGGTTGATTGGAGGAAGACTTTAATCTGTGTTTTCTCTATGTTCAGGCGGCCCAGAGGACGGCCCCAGGGTGGTCTTCATGGTGGACCTCTGGCACCCTAATGTGGCAGCTGCTGAGAGGCAGGCTCTGGATTACATCTTCACCCCTGGACGCTGAGCAGATGGGGGGGGTGGGGGGGGGGGGGGGGGGGGGGGGTGAGAAAGAGAAACAGAGCTACAGAGAGAAAAACAGAGAGGTAAAGAGAGACAGAGAGAATGTGTCAGAATTTAAGAGAGAGTTGGTGAGAAAAGTAGAGAAGAACAGTGTGAGTGGGGTGGGAGAGAGCACTTCTTTGTCTCTTGTTCCGTTCCCACACTCACTGTGTACATATTCTTGTTCGAGTCGGCTCTCTCCCTGTAACTCTCCCTTAGCACCTACTGACTTTGACCAAACAGACGTAATGTATAATGTTACATTTGAATGTTTACAGCCCCAATCCTTATCTCTGTGATTATCCCTGTGTGATAGTTTACTGTGCTCTCCTTTAGAAATCAATACAGCTTTCACAAAAACTGTTGGATAAGCACATAGAAAATGTTTTTTAGAGATCAAATGATTTGCTTGAGACTGCCTGTGTTGTTGCTACACAGGAGAAATGGTTGTATTTGCAGTAGCAGTGAGCGGGTAAAATCACTGGGGAAGCAAAAAAACAAGCCTTATTACAACATATGTGTTGTGATAATTGCGTTATTTGCTCTATAACTTGTTAATTCATATGCCTTGCGACCGTGATATGTAGGCCTAAAGGCCGAGACAATAAGAAGACAGTGGCAGAATAAATTCAACCACACCTTGTGTTTTTATAACAAAACCGGATAGCAACCTCCGTCTGGTTTAGTCCACAAAGCATATTGCATGTAACAGACAGTTACATGACCTACAGCATTGTCAAGCAAGTTAATGTTGGCGACATTTTTGGACCACTAAACAACTATTGATTTAGAACCACAGAGAGTTACCGCAAGTCGCAAAGAAAACAGGAGCTGCCTCCACTATTTCAGCACCATTTCAACTTCTACATTTCAACATCATCAAAGCACCTCTGCTTAGTCTAATACAGTGAACTAAAAGATACCAAAAACAATTTAGTCCAATCAACTTAAGCTAAATATGATGTGGCTGTCCATGATTCTAATTTCTGTGTGCGTTCGTGCAAGTAGAATAATAATTTGATTCACCCTACTTGTAGAGAAATGCCAATGCCATCCTTCTCTCTTTCATGTTGACGAAACTGTATATCACTCCTAGGCTACCTGGCTAAAATGCTTGCTGACCTAACTTCCATTCATGGGCAACGTTAGCTAGTTAACATTTGCCTTCTACATCTAGCTACATATTAAACTAACATCCTCTCAGGCCAGAGTCACAACAATGTATGAATGAATGGTCAGAATGAAATTAAAATCATTGGCCAGTACGGAGAATTAAGTAAAACAACAATCCATGGCTAATTTAGGAAACTGGCTAGCTAGCCACTGGAAGACAACAACACAACGAGATGCAACAATTCAAGTTGTTTCTATCAATGATGTATGCTGTCAATGCGATTTTGATAGTAGTGATGCCAAAATCCAAGCTGGCTTCCCTTGACACTTTTTTTTTGGTGTGCCAGGACCATTCACAGTTGAGCTCGCTCAGTTTAGCTCAACGCTGATTGGCAAAACATTTTATACTTTTTTTTAAATCAAGGGAGGCCAAATGCTCGCAGGCTTTCCTTGCATTCCATTCAATGCTAGGGGCGGCAACAATGTCATACATCTATCTGATGTTGTCCATCGTTTGGACCAGACAGCATCAGATAGATGTCATACACGTAGAAAGACAGAGGGGCGCTGTTTCGCTTGTTCGGATGCTTTCTCAGGTGAGATATATTCAGCCTCTTGCGAATTGAAGGAAAATTATGAAACAGAGAGACGAAAGATAAATGATTTTGTTTTTTTCTTGTTTTCTTGGTCAATTTTTTGGGGGAGCCTGGCTTCCCTTGGCATACATGAATACACGCCACTGTGTATTTGGTAAATTATCTAATTAATTAATGGTTGTAATATGGTTGGTTGTATTTGATATCAACTTTGTATTTCTGTAAATATAGGTGGAGTACAAAACATATCTGAGAGGTTTTGAAATATAATTGTCTTACAATCAGTAGTTATTGTGTGGTCTTAACTTCCTGGTACTGTAATGTCATCTTCTCTCCCGAGCATTTGTCATTTTGATACATTCATTTTTAGATATTTGAAATGTTTATCAAGTGGTTTGGCTATTGTTCAGTAACATTTTATACCATTCTGTGATTTTTCAGCTGCATATCAAATGTATGGTGATATTCTTCCCCAATAGTCATATTTGTGGCATTTGTACTCATTTTGAACAGTATTTAATAAATGGCAAATTATCTGAATCAGCCAACTTCAGTCTTGAATTCATAATCTAATTTGTGCATGGTAACATGGTTGTAACAGTTTATGTATTCAGTGTGTGTGTCTGTATATCAATTCCCTTGGGTAGAAGGTTATTCTGCAGTTTCATATTAGTGGCACCAGGCGGGGTAGGTGTGCCATATTTCAGTATGAGCAGATGGAGAGGTGAATATGGAGATTCCACTGATGCAAAGCAAGGACAGTACACTAACACACCTATGCTACTCAACCTTAGCAGCAGAGGAATTATAATGTACTGTAAAAATATTTTAAAGTTGTATAGTCAGTAAAAAAAAAATGGTTACTGGAATTAACACCTGTTCCTCTACATATTACAAAGTACACTGAACAGAAATGTATACGCAACATGTAAAGTGTTGGTCCCATGTTTCGGGAGCTGAAATAAAAAATCTTCCATACGCACAAAAAGCGTATTTCTCTCAAATGGTGCATACATTTGTTTACATCCCTGTTAGTGAGCATTTATCCTTTGCCAAGATAATAAGGGGGGGGGGGGAATCAGTCAACTAAAGAGTAGCCAGTTTCTGCTCTGCTTACTTTTACAACTCGAAGAAAAAGCACAAGACAGCAGCTGCCTCTGTTCATCTCTCCTGTGCTGGTCCTATACGCCAGCCTTTCAGGAGCTTTGCCTTCACACAGCCTGTCAGCACGATCTGTGGTGTCCGTGTGGTCCTAACTACACCCGGCTGAAACCGGAAAACAGCCTACCTGACCGCTCTGAGGCGTCTGCATGGTCCTAAAGCACGCCGGCGCCACGTTTTGTATCACAGTGCAATGATAAAACTGAGGGGGACAAATATGCAATTTCAGAATGTGGCGGGGGGGTCATGTCCCCCACCCATCCCCAGTGAAAGTTGCGCCCCTGCAATTATTCAATAAAGTGTGTACATGTGTTTGTGTGTGAGAGTGTGTGTAGCAGGGAGGGGTCAGCAACCTGCTGTTAGGGGAAATTCACTACCTCCTGTGCCATAGAGTGATGGGGAATATATGATCTATTATGCACATTTGCTTACATTATTAAAAACTATGGAGGCCTTGACAGCAGAAAGACCTCAGAAACCTGCAACCACAATTGCCACATTGTCTTTAGACATGTCTGGTTTTATTGTCTGACACCTCACCCCCTGATACTGACTTCGTGGGAAGACAGGATTAGGAAGAATACTTTGTTGTTGCTAGGGCAAGTTCAGGGTCAGGGGTAAACATCACGCTATGGGAAGGGAGTGCTAGTATAAAAAGCAGAGATTGTTTTAGACACTTTGCAGAACTTATGAAGAGCTATACAAATCCTGTTGACTCTGTATTAACTTCTGCCTGCAATTGCATAACTAAAGATATTTTACATATACTCAGAAGCCGTTGTCTGTGTCATTTTCTAAAGTTTAAAGTTTGTTTAAGAATAAGAGAATATCATCACTGTGCAAAGAACCCTCAACAAGAGGTCTAGACCTTTTGGCAGACATTTGCTTGAAATTATGCTTACATAAAATGGCCTACTGAGTATAAATAAATGCAGTTGATAATGTGAGTGTAACGGAGTTAAGAACGTATCGTAAGATCAGTCCACAGCTAGCTTGAAATGTTGCGGATGGAGCCTTCCAATCGGTAGTTTTTGGGTGGCTCAACCCCCATGGAACGTTGTCAAGAAAGGCAGTCACGTGTGCTGCGAAGCAGAGGATCACTGGTTCGAGCCCAGTATCGGACAGGGGGGGAAGCTTTTAGCAGCAAACTGACCCCCGTTACACGAGCATAGAGGAAGGATTAGACGTTAATTAATTACAGTTGATAGTATGTTAAAAAAAAAAGTACTTATGTATCTACATGTTTTTTGATAGTATCTCAAAATGTTTAAATAGTATCACAACATTTTGAGATATGTCAGTCAAAATTTCAAGATACTATCTCAAAATATCAAGATGTACTTACGTATCTAAACATTTCTACATACTATCTCAAAATGTTGTGATACTATTTAAACATTTTGAGATACTATCAAAAAACATGTAGATACATAAGTACTTTTTTATTTTTTTTACATACTATCAACTGTAACCTACTGTAGTCTGATCAACTGTAGCCTACTGATAACAACCACAGCTGCAGGTAGCCTAGAGAAGCCTATGCGCTCTGATCCCCTCTGGCCAGGGGAAATGTAGCGGGTAAGGCCTGTTCACCCTGCTATCATCCAGAAGGCAAGGTCAGTACAGGTGCATCAAAACTGGGACTGAGAAACTGAAAAACAGCTTCTATCTCAAGGCCATCAGACTGTTAAATAGCCATCACTAGCCGGCCTCCACCCAGTACCTTGCCCTGAACTTAGTCACTGTCACTAGGTGTCTACCACCCGGTTAGTCAACCCTGCACCTTAGAGGCTGCTGCCCTATGTACAGTTGAAGTCGGAAGTTTACATACACCTTAGCCAAATACATTTAAACTCAGTTTTTCACAATTCCTGCCATTTAATCCTAGTAAAAATGCCCTGTCTTAGGTCAGATAGGATCACCACTTTTATTTTAAGAATGTGAAATGTCAGAATAATAGTAGAGAGAATGATTTATTTCAGCTTTTATTTATTTCATCACATTCCCAGTGGGTCAGAAGTTTACATACACGCAATTAGCATTTAGTAGCATTGCCTTTAAATTGTTAAACTTGGGTCAAACGTTTCGGGTAGCCTTCCACAAGCTTCCCACAATAAGTTGGGTGAATTTTGGCCCATTCCTCCTGACAGAGCTGGTGTAACTGAGTCAGGTTTGTAGGCCTCCTTGCTCGCACACGCTTTTTCAGTTCTGCCCACAAATGTTCTATAGGATTGAGGTCAGGACTTTGTGATGGCCACTCCAATACCTTGACTTTGGAAGTATGCTTGGGGTCATTGTCCATTTGGAAGACCCATTTGCGACCAAGCTTTAACTTCCTGACTGATGTCTTGAGATGTTGCTTCAATATATCCACATACATTTCCTTCCTCATGATGCCATCTATTTTGTGAAGTGCACCAGTCCCTCCTGCAGCAAAGCACCCCCACAGCATGATGCTGCCACCCCCGTGCTTCACGGTTGGGATGGTGTTCTTCGGCTTGCAAGCCACCCCCTTTTTCCTCCAAACATAACGATGGTCATTATGGCCAAACAGTTCAATTTTTGTTTTATCAGACCAGAGGACATTTCTCCAAAAAGTAAGATCTTTGTCCCCATGTGCAGTTGCAAACCGTAGTCTGGCTTTTTTATGGCGGTTTTGGAGCAGTGGCTTCTTCCTTGCTGAGCGGCCTTTCAGGTTATGTCGATATAGGACTTGTTTTACTGTGGATATAGATACTTTTGTACCTGTTTCCTCCAGCATCTTCACAAGGTCCTTTGCTGTTGTTCTGGGATTGATTTGCACTTTTCGCACCAAAGTACATTAATCTCTAGGAGACAGAACGCGTCTCCTTCCTGAGCGGTATTAAGGCTGCGTGGTCCCATGGTGTTTATACTTGCGTACTATTGTTTGTACAGATGAATGTGGTACCTTCAGGTATTTGAAAATTGCTCCCAAGGATGAACCAGACTTGTTGAGGTCTACAACATTTTTTCTGAGGTCTTGGCTGATTTCTTTTGATTTTCCCATGATGTCAAGCAAAGAGGCACTGAGTTTGAAGGTAGGCCTTGAAATACATCCACAGGTATACCTCCAATTGACTCAATTGATATCAATTAGCCTATCAGAAGCTTCTAAAGCCATGACATCATTTTCTGGAATTTTCCAAGCTGTTTAAAGGCACAGTCAACTTAGTGTATGTAAACTTCTGACCCACTGGAATTGTGATACAGTGAATTATCAGTGAAATAATATGTCTGTAAACAATTGTTTAAAAAATAACTTGTGCATGCACAAAGTAGATGTCCTAACCGACTTGCCAAAACTATAGTTTGTTAACAAGAAATATGTGGGGTGGTTGAAAAACGAGTTTTAATGACTCCAACCTAAGTGTATGTAAACTTCCGACTTCAACTGTACATCAAACACATGGTTTCCAGGTGTTTGATGCCATTCCATTTGTTCCGTTACGGACATTATTATGAGCCGTTCTGCCCTCAGCAGCCTCCTGTGATGAATATACTGTATTCTACTGTAATCTAGTCAATGCCACTCCGACATTGCTCGTCCTAATATTTATATATTTCTTACTCTCTGTTTACTATCTATGCATAGTCACTTTAATAACATTACATTTACATTTAAGTCATTTAGCAGATGCTCTTATCCAGATCCAGTTAGTGAGTGCATACATTTTTCATACTGGCCCCCCGTGGGAAACGAACCCACAACCCTGGCGTTGCAAGCGCCATGCTCTACCAACTGAGCTACAGGAGGCCTCAATAACTCTACCTATGTACATATTACCCCAATTACCTCGACTAACCGGTGCCCCCGCACATTGACTTGGTACCGGTACCCCCTGTATATAGCCTCGCTATTGTTATTTTTACTGCTGCTCTTTAATAATTTGTTACTTTTATTTTGTATTATTTTATATTGTATTTTTTTGTGTGATTTTTTTTTGCATTCTTTCTTAAAACAGCATTGCAGGTTAAGAGCTTGTAAGCATTTCACTGTAAGGTCTACACCTGTTGTATTCGGCGCATGTGACCAATACAATTTGATTTGATTTGATTTGATACTAATGCACTGTTGGAGCTAGGAACAGAAGCATCTCGCTACACCCGCAATAACATCTGCTAAATATGTGTATGTGACCAATAACATTTTATTTTATTTTATTTCAACACCATGTATTTATAGCCTAAACTATATACTGTATTTATAGCCTAAAATACGCCAATTTATTTGTGTTAAGAGAAAATGTGAATGTGATCAAATTTTGTTTATATTCAAACTTCGGGTGGCTAGGATACCTAGTACCTTTCAATACAAAATGATTGACTGGAATTAATCAATCAACACAATAGTGATTGAATAATGGGTGAGTAACTTTTTAATTAGATTCAAAGGCCTACATGATGCAACCCTGCATAAAGCAAGCTCAGCCCTGTTAGTTCTATATTCCAATCGCAGTCGCGATTTGTTTCCTTTACACACTTTGTCTGTGTAAAGGAAAATTGCCACACAATGCTCAGAATTCATATGAACAAGGTTGCCGCAGTTTGTTTACTGCTTCATTTCCCATGGCCAGAAGGGATCAGGGCGCATAGGCTTCTCTAGGTCAGGGTTTCCCAAACTTTGTCCTGGGGCCCCCTTGGGTGCACATTTTGGTTTTTGCCATAGCACTACACAGCTGATTAAAATAATCCAGGCTTGATGATGAGTTGGTTATTTCAATCACCTGTGTAGTGCTAGGGCAAAAACCAAACGTGCACCCCGGGGGGGCCCAGGACCGAGTTTGGGAAACCCTGCTCTAGGCTACCTGCAGCTGTGGTTGTTATCAGTAGGCTACAGTTGATCAGACTGAAGCACAGATTAGTTGTGCACGAGTTGACAAATCACGAGGCAAATCAGTCTAAACAACATTACTTTGTCCTTATTTTTAATGGCTTTGTGTCAATAATTTGTATTAAACCAAATCAAAAATGCTGGGGAAAATGCCAGCTCGCCACACTTTTGATGGCGGCCCTGCTGTGCTGATCTCTGCAATGTCAATGTGGATAGATGGAAATCGCCACACAATGCTACAAATGAAGAAACATATCCTCTATGATCTACTATTTCAACATTTTAAAATACTATCTCAACATTTTGAGGTAGGCTAGTATCTAAAAAATGTGACTTGGGTATCTCGAAATGTTTACATAGTAGCCTATCTCAAAATGTTTAGATAGTATCGACATTTAAAGGCCCAGTGCAGTCAAAAACGTGATTGTCCTATGTTTTATATATATTATGATAATGCCCTTTTAGTGTAAGAGCTGTTTCAAAAGACTGCTTGAAATTTCACCCTGTTTTGGTGGGATGGAGTTTTGGCATGCCTGTTGACATCTCCAGGTCATAAATTAGTTCCAAACCTCTCTGCCAATAACAGCTATATTTCAGTTTTCCCCTCCCCACTCAGACCACTCCCAGATTATTATTTTTTAAATCATTTGAATTGAAAACAATTACAGTAAGGTACTCAATTGTTACCCGAAAACAATTTAATATTGAGATAAAAACTGCTGCATTGGAACTTTTTTTTTAAATGGTGGAGGAAATGGGTTTCCATATCCATAGTTATTATCTGCATTCATTTTGGAGCTTTGCCCTCTCGTTTTAAATCATTAGGGGTGTAGCCTGCCATAGCTGGCAACCGAGAGATGGGCATTGACATTTACTGCTGAATTATGACCCATTCCATTTGAAAACAGCATAGACTACCACAATAATTTATGAGCACGGTGTTTGGTCCTCCCACAACGGAACACGCACGGTAAATTTAAGGTTCCACGGACGTTCACATTAGTGACAGGATAACGCGACGTGAACATCGTGCTCTCCCTCATCACTATGATTTTGGTTACGCGTCTGCGCGCGCCCTGCATCAGCCGCGGGGCCACATAGCAATCAGGTGGTAAAATCAACTTTTCAGGATAGCTTTTGAAGACAGCTATGGTGTTGTTGTTACCTTACGAGGGCCGACAATGTGAGAAACGGACATATTTGATAGGTAACCAAACGGCAATGAGTAGGTTAACCGGATGAAACGAGACAAGGAGTAAGACACAATCATGAGCTCCTCTTTTCCCAAATCCGAATCCAAGACCTCATTGCTGAAATCTTCCTCGGCAAGCGGAAGATCGACACACTTACCTGAACTCACGACAGAAACCGACCGAAGTCATCATCATCACCACCGTCCAGCTGCAAGTCAAGTAAGCAATGCCGCAGAGGAGTCATTCTGGTCCGCAGAGTGCGACGTTAGTGCGCGGAGACCCCTGTGCCACCCCTCGCTCCTCGGTACCCGGAATAGGGCAACGACCCGAGCTAGTAAGAGCCAGTCCCACGCCCCGCACGGCCACGTCCCCGCCGCCCACTCCCAGGATGACCCATCTGAGCAACATGGTGTGGGCCGAGGTGTGAGAGAACGCTGCAAGTCATCCAAGCATCACCGACACCACCGGAAAACGACCCGGGACGACCCGCCACCTGCACATCAACACATTCACACTCACCCTACCCGCTTAGATCCAAGAATAGGCAAACAGCCCCACTCAGACTGCAAAGACGACACCGCGCTCTTGTTTGAATCGAGGGACCATACAAGGGCCAGTTCGTCCGCTAGCGGGGATGCCAGCATCCCGTCCCCAGGTTCCTCCTCACCTATCCCCGTATCCAGCCAATCATCACATCGCTCTGGAAGGTCCAGTGCGGCATCATGTGAATCCGACTTTTTGCGGCCAATTCTCAACTCGGTTTTTGGACAGGTAAGACCCTTGCCTAAAACATAATACACATTAAATTGTTAATTAAAAGTATTTCTTAATTATGAAAAATAATGATTCATTTGCAATCACAAATTATAAGGCTAAGCTTCTTCAAAGCGTTTGGTCTTTATGATTAAACAGATTAAATTGTGGTGAGGACATGAATGGATAGACTGTATTTCATAATCAATAAGGCCTATTTAGCCCTGTAATGTAGGCTATTTCTTAAGAGGGAGTAGGCCTACCTTTATCAGAGTATTGATCTCAGATAGAGAGGTAGTAGTCTGAATGTAATTGATAGTGCATGAAAACTATTGTATTTGAGGGTCACATTACTGTCTTGTAGTGGAATCTTACAGCCATTGAACATGCCTGGCTCACTGAGCCCAGTAAATCAATGACATTAATAATGGATGAGCTTGTCTGTGAAAGTGCAGAGGGCTTCAGTGAGTGTTTTTATTAGAGCTCCTCTGTCAATGAACCGTGAACAGGAAACCTTATAGGCTATCCTCATTGTACATTTCACATTAAATCATCCAGAAATGCAATGCCCACATTTGGTGCACACATTGTTATCCTCACATGTACCATGATGTCACAGGTGATTTAGCCTTACATTCCAGATTTTTCTGGCATTGTAATATTTACAGCTGCACACATTGCCATATAAAGCCATGTCTCGATTTATGGTTTCTCAGCATGGATGTACAGTAGTAGGCCTACACATTGGAATGAGAGAGGGGAGAGT
Organism: Coregonus lavaretus; assembly: GCF_964263955.1. Lineage (NCBI taxonomy): Eukaryota > Metazoa > Chordata > Actinopteri > Salmoniformes > Salmonidae > Coregonus > Coregonus lavaretus. The sequence continues at coordinate 20,990,389 of NC_140001.1, read as the reverse complement.
CAGAGAGGCAGAGGAGAGAGAGAGAGAGAGAGAGAGAGAGAGAGATACAGAGAGTAGAACGTTCTGAAGTGTTAATTTGTATTACACTGAAATCAATGCTATTTGCATATTCATAGATACATTGATTTTTAAAAAACTATGAAGATATATTCTTTGTATTTTGTTCTTTGAAGGTAGCCTAGTCACTTTGAAGTATCTCGTCATGATGAAAGGATGTTAGATGTTCCTCACAGTTGTCACTGCACCCAGAACAGGTGTTTTCCAAACATGTGTTGGATGTGTTTATAGATATTCTAATTATTGCCCAGAAATAAATAGCCAATTATTATTCATGTACAGAGCTTGAACTCAATAGTGACATAGGCCTTCACATAGTCGATTTACTGGTGTTTAGGTATGCCTATCTATAGCTTAAGTAATTGGTTTAGGATGGTTGTGTAAATGTCATAATACATCAACTACCATTGATGCTTATGAGCCACATGGTATACAGTAGTAACTACATTAAGGCATTATAATGTCACTTCACACTAGAGGGCACTCTGATAATGTATTAGTATTGCTCAAAATGAAACATGATAAGATCAGAAAACATTCATATATGATTTGTGTCCCTGCTCTGTAAACATAATAATGTGCTTGTGCTGACCCTTCTGCAGACTGGGGTCTTTAGTGTTCATAAAGAGGAAGTTGGTATTGGTCTCTCAATGGGAGTGTGCGGAATCATGGAATGGGCTCTTGACTTTGTGGATCGCTCTTGACTTGTATAGTGATGGTGTGTTGTGATATGCTATGCCTCATACTTTGGTATTATCTTTTCAATAAGTGTCCTGCGGATTAGGTGGAGTATATTATTTGTTCTCAACGTTTAATTAGTTTCCTTTTTATTGTGTTTTTGCTGAGCATTTGCAAACTGAAGCTTTGGTGCTTCTAACAATGAAGTCAGTGAGTCTGTGTGACAACCCTCAGCTCAGCAGCCAATCTATTTCCATAATTGTTTTGTCTCTCGGGTGTTTTCTCTGTCATCTGTGAGGCAGTCAGGAAGTGGGTGCCAGTGAAACATAAGCTCAATATGAATCAGCTCTTTATGACACAGTAATTGAGAGGTGGTGAGACACAGGGAGAAGCATAACACATGTTCTATCAGATCCCCATATAGCATGTGTTATACGACACAATGTTTCTGAGACAAATAAAGCAGACATCTCATTCTACCTAGTTGCTTTTTTTTAATAACAGAATGTTCCAAAATGAATGCAATGCTCCAATGTTCTCCCTCCCTCTTCTCTCCCTCCATGGTTTTCTCTCCCTCCCCTTCTATGACGTTCTCTGTGCATTTGGCTCTGTATGTCTGTTAGGTCAGTGTGACCTTGTCATAGTCTACAGAGGGGTGGAGATGGGAGAGGAGAGGGGAGGAGAGTGAAGGATAGAGGGATGACGGGGAAAATAGGGGGTAGGAAATAGAGAGCCAGGTGACAGTTGAGCAGAAAAATGTATTCATCTCCGATGTACCTGTACATTTACAATGAATTATTTACAGGCACATTAAAAAGAACTGTATCATTTGACAGTCAGAGTGCCATCTAGAGCTTATAACCAAGTGTCAAATTGAACATAGGTTGATGTGTACGTGTGTCTGTGTGTCTACATGTGGATGTGCATGCGTAAACATTAGCATGATGCAAACATGATGCAAACAAACCAAGAATGTCTCCAATAAGATGTGTGATGTGTTCTGACGTTCACCATAACCCTGAGAAAGAGTGCTACATTAGCTAAATGTGCTCCTACCTAGATGAATCATCACCTGAGAGAGAGAGAGAGAGAGAGTGCGAGTGAGGAAGGTTATATCAGAGATTTTGTACGAATAACTTACACCATCTGAGTGATTCAGTGTCATCCAATGTGTCATCCAATTCTCATTGCCTGTCTCCCAAAGTAGCTGCATATTTTGCTGGTTTGACATTTATAGCCTATTCATGAACAATTGAAGGAAATGGCTCAATAAATGAGTAGGGCATGTTGTATTCGTCTCACAGTGATAACTGTGATATCAATGGCAGTGCTTCCAACCACAGCAAATTGCCCCCTCTGCTACGGCTGAAAGAGAAGACTCTAGAGGTGTAGAGGTCTACTGTTTCATCCAGCAGTACTGTACAGTCAGGGATCATTTTCATGGCTCGGCAGTTAAGAGAAAGTGGAATTAAAAACACTCAATGGCACAGCAGTATATAATAATCCATTAATTAAACAATTTATTACTACTAGTCCCACCTAAACATGCAGTTAATCCATAGTGAAAACATTGTTACAAATACTTTTGATAATTACCCTGCATATATCCTAATTTTGTTATATATTTGCTTAACATTGTTGATGTTGTTTAGTCAAGCTTGCATTCTTTATATGTGCCAGAAAATGGTATCCTGCCGCTTTTATTCAAATGTGCCTTTTTTTAAACACCTGCTGCCCCGTAAATATCTCTACACAACCTTCCTGCTGATTAGAATTGTGTATGTAATGGTATGTGTCATGTGTTTTGAGAGAGACGGAAGGAGAGTAAGTGGGTAAAGGATCGGCATCTTCTCTCTGCATTATTTGTTTCAACTTGTGCATTTCATGGGGAAGTTGGACCTACCTCCTCCTTTCCCCCCTCTTCCATCTCTTGTTCCCTGCCTCTTACTCCTTCTTCCTCCCTGCTCTCTCCTTCTCTCTCCCTCTCTTTGACTGTTTTTGTTGGTTCTGTCACAGTCGTTTCCACTTTCGTTAGGTGCTAAGCAGCTCAGCTCTCTCTCATAATCATTCTTACACTCAGTACCTCAAATAAAATAAAAGTACATTTTATTTGTCACATGCGCCGAATACAACAGGTGTAGACGTTACCGTGAAATTACTCTTACTTACAAGCCCTTAACCAACAATGCAGTTTTAAGAAACTGTGCGGGGGTACAGGTTAGTCGAGGTAATTGAGGTAATATGTACATATAGGTAGGGGTAAAGTGACTATGCATAGATAATAAACAGCGAGGAGCAGCAGCGTTAAAAAAATGAGGGGTCAATGCAAATAGTCCGGGTAGCCATTTGAAAGGTGAGTTTGTATTTGATGTGATGCACTGTAGCCAGGGTTGATGAGTAATTGATTACATGTAATCAGTTACATGTTATCTGATTACAAAATACTGTAACTGTCATCAAGATACGTTACCTGAACAAATATTGTAATCAGATTACAGATACTTTTGAAAAACTAGATGATTACTTATTGGATTACTTTTAAATTCAGAAAGGATGTTTGCGAAAAAATACATTATGACACCTTTCTGTTTTCTTAATGACATTCAATTCAGCATTGAAAAAAGGAGGAAGTTTAAGTTTGTTGAGTGAGTCTAACCACAAGTCAGAGACCACTATGTGCGTTTGATGGATCCTTTTTGTGTTCTTTTATTGCCACTCAAGGGTAAAGTAATCTGAAGTAATCAGATTACGTTACTGAGTTTGGGTAATCCAAAAATTACGTTACTGATTACAATTTCAGACAGGAAACTAGTAACTGTAATGGATTACATTTACAAAGTAACCTACCCAACCCTGACTATAGCGCATGTGCCCTACCTCTCCAGCTGTCTATCCTCTATGTCTTGTGTCTGTTCCCATGTGCTGGACTATTTCACAATTTGTACAAACTGCTGTACAGAGATATGCTAGTTGAAACAGTAATGAAATGTGAAAGGATTTTTATTTGTAGAACTGCTTTTACTACTGTGTGGTGTATTTAGGGACATTCATATTTACAGTTGGTGTGTGGAACTGTTGCCCTGATGAGGAGACTTTATTTTGTTACTATGCACTGCGTATTTCGTTTTAATCTACCACCTGACAATTATGTCAAATATATTACTAGAATAAGAACAAGTGACTTGTCATTGATTTATTACATTTACATATACAGTAAAGTCCATTACAATCTGCAGACTAGAGAGCACTTCAGCTCTGTAAATTAGTTTACAAAGTGATGGAGAGTATTATTATGCTGTTTGCCGACTGATGTCATGCCACGTTTTTACAATTATATTTCACTCATGACAGCAAAAAATAAAAAAGTGGGACATCTACTACTTTCACAATGTCTCTTACCATGAGTAATTATACCTCTACTTGGCCTGCCTCTTGAAACATGCACTTTCGTAGAATCTTTTTTTTTAACCAAACCAACATTGCAAGTGAAGTCTTTGGCACAAATGGTCGGTCCTGGGCATCAGTGTAGAATGATGGGCAGATCCAGGTTCTAGTAGCAGATCCAGGTTCTAGTAGCAGATCCAGGTTCTAGTAGCAGATCCAGGTTCTAGTAGCAGATCCAGGTTCCAGTAGAGGATTAAGAGTTAAATGGAGTGCAGTCCTAGTTCACTGAAAGAAAGTGTCTTCTCTTCAATCTATTCTCTGTCTTTCATCCATTAGTCTCTCTCCCCTCTCCCCTTGTGTGTGTTTACTGTCGTTTTGACAGTGTATAGGTCTCAAGTGCCAGTCTACACAATGTGACCAGTAAACTGTTATGATGAATGAATGGAAAGTTGTCCACACACTTTTTTATTGATGTGGATATACAGCCTCCACCCCTCTCTTTTGCACTCTCTCTCTCTCTCTCTCTCTCTATCTCTCTCTCTCTCTCTCTCTCTCTCTCTCTCTCTCTCTCTCTCTCTCTCTCTCTCTCTCTCTCTCTCTCTCTCTCTCTCTCTCTCTCTCTCTCTCTCTCTCTCTCTCTCTCTCTCTCTCTCTCTCTCCCTCTCTCCCTCTCCCTCTCTGTCTCAAACACAAACACACACACACACACATTAAAACATTCACATTTAGAACACATTTTACTGACAGCAATGACAGCAAGTGTCACATTACTGATAACAAGCACTGTAAATGTCTCCACTGATGTGCCAACAGGCTGGCTAACAGACCCCATCCCACTGGCAGCATTAGCAGATCTACTATAACTATAGCAATCAGTAATGTTTGGTGTGTGAAAGGTTTATGTAAAAAAAAAACACTTTCATAAATGAGGAAGTGGGAGTAGGATGAGTGGGAGTAATGTATTAAACAGGAGAGGGCTTTTGGGTGTGAAAGCTGTCGATAATTCCTGCTAGACTAGCGTAAAGGAAATTTGATAAAAAGTAGCAAGCAGCACAAGCTAATGACTGATAAGTATTACAACATGACTGCAGCATGACAGAATTAACAGGTCAAAGGTAGGGCCCTAAACACATTGAACAGGTCATTCATATGAAAAGGATATTATGCACTACAGCCCTTACAACGTGTTTTTTTTTCTATCAAATTTATTTGACAAGGCATGTAGATTGTTAAGAAATTAGAGACTCACTGACACTATACACATCAAATTTACTGACTACTCCCTCTCAACTCTACCTCTGAGTTCATTCTGTCCCGAAGCTGCTGTTGACTACGGGTCTCTGGCCCCCTATACCCGAACCCCCCTGGCCCCCCTGGAAAGCTGGTCCAGGAAGACAGGAGGCAGTACAGAGGGGGTTCAGTCCTGTGATGAAAGGGGCCTCCCCCTTTGAGGGGCCTATCAGGAGCCCCTCATAACCCTAGCACTAAACTGCGCTCTCATTCACAACATTATGGGGCCCACCTGCATCTTCCTGCGCAAGAGCCTGGCCGATATCAGGCAGGCTGTAAGTAAGTCTGGACACACACAAACACATATACACTGAGTATACCAAACATTAAGAACACCTTTCTAATATTGAGTTGCACCCCCTTTTGCCCTCAGAACAGCCTCAATTCGTTGGGGCATGGACTCTACAAGGGGTCGAAAGCGTTCCACAGGGATGCTGGCCCATGTTGACTCCAATGCATCCCACAGTTGTGTCAAGTTGGCGGAATGTCCTTTGGGTGGTGGACCATTCTTGATACACACGGGAAACTGTTGAGCGTGAAAAACCCAGCAGCATTGCAGTTTCTTGACACAAACCTGTACGCCTGGCACCTACTACCATACCTGTTCATAGGCACTTAAGTTTTTTGTGTTGCCCATTCACCCTCTGAATGGCACACATAAATCCACGTGTGTTATCTCAACGCTTAAAAATCCTTCTTTAACCTGTCTCCTCCCCTTCATCTACACTGATTGAAGTGGATTTAACAAGTGACATCAATAAGGGATCATAGCTTTCATCTGGATTAACCTGGTCAGTCTATGTCATGGAAAGAGCAGGTGTTTTTAATGTTTTGTATACTTAGTGTACATTGATGTATCAATGTGTGGGTGTGTGTATGTGTGTGTGTGTGTGTTAAATGCAACCAGACATGAGGTGTGTGGCAGATAGAGTACAAATATGTGGATGAGACTGTAAACAGGGACTTACCTACCTGGAGCTACTGTATTCCTTGGCCAACGCTCTGTGTTTTACATTCTATGTTTGTGTTGTGACTGATGTCAAAAGAAACCCCCGCGCTTTGTGTGACATTATTGGATTAATTTAGGATTCTGATGGCTGCTTTATGTTTAGCCTAATATATTTCATTGGGCCACTCTGGTTCCGGTCAGACAGTCCTTTGGGCCTGACGTCAGAGTTGACGCTGTGTTTACAGTTCTCCCTGCAGATTAACCCCTAAGGTTTCTGGAATATGTCTCTCTCTCTCTCGCTCTCTCTGTCCTCTATCTCCTTTAAAGGTTGCTTTCATCATAAGCAAGAGCTGAAAAAAGAACACAGCTACATTCCTTGCAGACTGAAAGAGATGCGTTTCCCGGTTGTGCTCTGTCTCTAATGACGCTGGGAGCAGTCTGAACGGATGTCATTAAGATATTTGAAACATTCCAGTGACTATATAGCTATTGTCCCTTGCTTGAGTTCCACCAGAATAGATAGAGGATTATCATGGAGCAGACTGCAGATTCACCTTTTGAAGTCACTATGTTCCTGGTATTGTTAACATCAGATAGTGTAAGAATATAATGTGATGGACTTTGACGATTGTTTTCTCTAAATGACTTAATCATAATCTTTATTTATTAATTGTCAACTTAATTTTATTGGAAATTCTGATTACACTGACACTGTCTTCTTTGCCCCAATAGGACAGAGACCTGAGGCCAGAGGAGATTGATGGTAAATTGTTTTTCATTTATGTTCCTGTGCTTGTCTCTCTGTAGTTGTGTCTCTGGTAGTGGCAGTAGTTTTCAGATTACCGCAGAGTAATCTTTCTCTGTATTCTCTCTGCAGAGTTGCGGGATGCTTTTAAGGAGTTTGATAAGGACAAAGACGGTTTCATCAGCTGTAAAGACCTGGGAAACTGTATGAGAACCATGGGATACATGCCTACTGAAATGGAGTTGATAGAACTGAGCCAACAGATCAACATGAATTGTAAGAGTGTGCCCTAGTCTAGATATTTGCAGTACAGGTACATTACACCATGGTTTGCTAATTCCCTCCCCTAACATCTTCTCTTTCCCTCGTTCATTCTCTTTTTGGGAAGTGGGAGGTCATGTCGACTTTGAGGATTTTGTAGAGTTGATGGGCCCCAAACTTCTCGCTGAAACTGCAGATATGATTGGTGTGAAAGAACTAAGAGATGCCTTCAAAGAGGTGAGAAACTGGATTGCCAGAGAGAGGGAGGAGAGGGTGATTACGGAGAGAAGTAGTTATGTTGCCTGTCTATCTAATATTTCATGATCTGGATTATGAATGTGATCATTTGTTTTTTTCCTCATGAAGTTTGACACCAATGGTGATGGAGCGATAAGCACAGCTGAGCTGAGAGAAGCCATGAGGAAGTTGCTGGGACAACAGGTGAGGTTACAGATTGAAGTCTGTCTGAGTAGCTTAATCGATGTATGCATCACTACTAAAAACGGTTTGTTCCACACACTTATTCCTCCTATGTTACTGGACTGTAGGTTGGCCACAAGGACTTAGAGGATATTCTGAGGGACATCGACTTGAATGGTGATGGGCATGTTGACTTTGAAGGTAAACTGATGCAGGGTTTGTTTATCTATACCAACAGAATAATAAAATCACAGAAAATATTGTAATAGCTAGAGATTTTGCTATTTATGCTGTGTGCAAGCTAGTCTCCAGCTGATGGGACAGGAGTGCTTCATGAACGCTTCATGTTGACTGGTCTTCCTTACTCTTCAATTTCATTATATTTCCTTCCTCTTATCCACTTTCTGGCAAAGCTTCAAATAGATTTGACATTTGCAAACTGTCTGTTTCAACCATGTAAGGAAAGTGTGGTCTCCTCCTGTGTTTTCCTTATGACAGCGAGAACACAATCCCTACAGTGAGGGAAAAAAGTATTTGATTCCCTGCTGATTTTGTACGTTTGCCCACTGACAAAGAAATGATCAGTCTATAATTTTAATGGTAGGTTTATTTGAACAGTGAGAGACAGAATAACAAAAAAATCCAGAAAAACGCATGTCAAAAATGTTATAAATTGATTTGCATTTTAATGAGGGAAATAAGTATTTGACCCCCTCTCAATCAGAAAGATTTCTGGCTCCCAGGTGTCTTTTATACAGGTAACGAGCTGAGATTAGGAGCACACTCTTAAAGGGAGTGCTCCTAATCTCAGTTTGTTACCTGTATAAAAGACACCTGTCACGGTTCTCTAAGACAGAACCCAGAAGCAGACCAGGACACGGTGAGTTGAACGAAGGTGAGGGTTTATTTACAGATTCAAAAGATGCAGAATAATCCAGGAGACGGAGCGGGTGGCGGAGATGAGTAGATGGAGGTGAAGTGGCAGATTAAATGATGGCACGGCAGGGGTTGGGTGAAGGTTCCGGGAGAATGACTGTAGACAGAAAAAACTGAGGTAAGTACAAGGCAGGTCAACAAGGTGCAAAAACAACAAAACTAACGCTAGTACTCAGAGGCTGATACGCTGACAAAACATACTGTTAATGGCTAACGATCCGGCAGGGAATGGATGTCAGGTCAGAGCTTAAGAAGGGGTGATGATCAGGACCAGGTGTGCCGAGGCTGATGAGAAGCAGGTGCGGTTAATCGAGAGATCACCCGCCTAGCAACGTCGCCCGGCAACCGGACAGGGTGCGTTCAGGCACCTACAGGAAACAGGAGATACCGAGCAGAAAAACGGCAACACAGGCAGGAACAGACTCAGGACGCAGGGTTCATGACAGAACCCCCCCTCCGATGAACGCCACCGGGCGGACTACCCGGAGCGCCAGGATGGAGGCGGTAGAAGTCACGAAGGAGGTCAGCATCAAGGATCTGACACCGAGGAATCCAACTCCTCTCCTCAGGACCATACCCCTCCCAGTCCACGAGATACTGGAAACCCCGGCCCCGCCGTCTGGAATCCATGAAGCGGCGCACCGTGTAGACAGGACCTCCTCCGATCATCCGAGGAGGAGGAGGCGGAGGGGGCAACAGAGGGCTGAGGAGAACAGGCTTGAGGCAGGAGACATGGAAGGTGGGATGGACTCTGAGCGTCCTAGGCAACTTGAGTCGAACCACAACCGGATTAATCACTCTCTCCACCACAAACGGACCAATTAACCTCTGCGACAGTTTCCTTGACTCAGTCCGCAGAGGAAGGTCCCGTGTAGCCAACCAGACCCTATCTCCGATGGCATAAGCGGGGGCTGGAATACGGCGACGATTCGCCTGGAGCTGATACCGGTCAGAAACTCGAAGGAGGGCCTTTCTGGCCCGATGCCAGGTCCGATGGAACGACAAATGTGGGCCTGGACAGAGGGAACCGAGAGATCCTTCTCCTGAGAAGGAAACAAGGGGGGTTGGTAGCCATATAGGCACTGGAAGGGAGACATCCCAGTGGCAGAAGTAGGGAGAGTATTGTGGGCATACTCAACCCAAGGCAACAGAGAGACCCAAGAGGTGGGGTTGGAGGAAACAAGGCAGCGCAGCGTGGATTCCATCTTCTGGTTGGCTCTCTCCGCCTGTCCATTGGATTGGGGGTGAAATCCAGATGTGAGACTGACTGTAGCTCCAATGGCCAAACAGAAGGACTTCCAGACAGCAGAGGTGAACTGAGGACCACGGTCGGAAACTATGTCACTGGGCAATCCGTGAACCCTGAAAACCTCCCTAACCAGGATCTTGGACGTCTCAGAGGCAGAGGGAAGCTTGGAGATGGGCACAAAGTGGGCGAACTTGCTGAATCTGTCCACAATAGTCAGAATGACCGTATTCCCCTCAGAAGAGGGCAACCCAGTGACAAAGTCCAGGGCCAGATGTGACCATGGTCGCCGGGGGATAGGTAGGGGGTGAAGAAGTCCAGAGCTGGGCCGATTGGCACTCTTGTTCTGCGCACAAACTGGACAGGCAGCAACAAACCTCTGAGTATCCTCTCCCATGGCAGGCCACCAAAATCGTCTGCGTAGAAGCGCCATCGTCCGAGCCACGCCAGGGTGGCAAGCCATCTTGCTGGCGTGGGACCATTGGAGGACAGCCGAACGGACCGACTCAGGCACAAACAACCGACCGGGTGGACCGTTACCAGGGCCGGGCTGCGTCCGAAGGGCCGCCATAACCTCCTCCTCAATCCTCCACATAACGGCTCCTACGACAAGGTTCCGGGGAAGAATCGTCTCAGTCTTGGCCCCACTCTCCTCCGTCTTGGAGAACATCCGGGACAAGGCGTCCGCCTTGCCGTTCTTAGACCCCGGTCGGAACGTCAAGGAAAAATTAAAGCGTCCAAAAAACAACGACCACCTGGCCTGACGGGAGTTGAGACGTTTAGCCGATTGCACGTAAGCAAGATTATTGTGGTCAGTCCAGACAACAAACGGTTGCTCCGCCCCCTCCAACCAGTGGCGCCACTCCTCCAAGGCAAGTTTCACTGCGAGAAGCTCCCGGTTACCCACATCGTAGTTCCTCTCCGCAGACGAAAGACGACGAGAGTAGTAGGCGCAGGGATGGAGTTTACCGTCAGTGGAGCATCGCTGGGACAGGATGGCGCCAACCCCCACATCAGACGCATCCACCTCAACGACAAACTGACGGGCAGTGTCAGGTTGAGAGAGAATCGGAGCGTTGGTGAATCACCTCTTCAAATCCAGAAATGCTCGGTCCGCCTCAGGATTCCAACTGAAGGTTCTGGTACTAGAAGTCAGGGCAGTTAAAGGAGCGGCCACACGGCTGTAATCACGGATAAATCTACGATAGAAATTCGCAAACCCCAGAAACCTCTGAAGCTGCAATCTCGTACCGGGCTGGGGCCCAATCCAGAACCGCCCTAACCTTCTCTTGGTCCATCCTAATCTCTCCCCTGGAGATGATGTACCCGAGGAAGGATGTAGTGTGGGCGTGAAATTCACACATCTCGGCCTTCACAAACAGGCGATTCTCCAACAATCGTTGCAGAACCTGCTTGACATGCTGGACGTGGCTGGAAGGCTCCTTAGAGAAGATAAGAATGTCATCCAGGTAAACGAACACAAAAAGACCGATCATATCTCTTAGGACGTCATTCACCATACTCTGGAACACTGCTGGAGCATTGGTCAGTCCAAACGGCATCACCTGATACTCGAAATGACCCATCGGTGTATTGAAACCAGTCAACCACTCGTCACCCTCTCTGATCCGGACCAGATGATACGCATTGCGTAGGTCCAGCTTGGTGAACACCGTAGCACCCTGTAAGGAGTCGAAAGCAGAGCTCATCAAGGGCAGGGGATACTTGTTCTTGACCGTGATATCATTCAACCCCCGATAATCAATACAAGGTCGAAGAGAGCCATCCTTCTTACTCACAAAGAAGAATCCTGCCCCCAGGGGTGATGACGAGGGACGAATGAGACCAGCAGCTAGGGACTCCTTTATGTAGGTCTCCAAAGCTTCACGTTCAGGTCGGGAGATGCTGTATAACCGTCCCTTGGGATAGACAGCTCCAGGGAACAGGTTTATGGCACAATCATATGGTCGGTGGGGAGGAAGTGACAGAGCCCTCTGCTTACTGAACACCTCCCCCAAATCGTGATATGTTTCGGGGACCAGGGACAAATCTGGGGGGTTAGCCTCAATGACCTGACTGGGAACAGAATGGGAACAGGCAGTCTTGAGGCAGTTAACATGACAATCAATGCTCCAACTAGTTACCTTGCCAGTCACCCAATCGAACGTGGGATTGTGTTCCTTCAGCCAGGGGTATCCAAGGACCAGAGGAACATGGGGAGAAGGCAGAATGAAGAATGAGATAACCTCAGAATGATTCCCTGACAACAGCATCTTAACCGGTTCCGTCCTCATCGTGATACGTGCCAGACTACTGCCGTTCAGAGTGGTCGCTTCAATGGCTTCCGGTAGTCGCTCCTTGGGAAGCCCCAGCTGTTCCACCACGTCGGCATCAATAAAGCTGCCATCGGCACCTGAATCGATGAAAGCGTTAATCGCTAAACTCTGATTCTTGTTCATGAGGGTAGCCGGGATACGGGGTCTGACAGGGGTATTGAGAGGTTGAAACCGGCTCGCTAAAAGTCCTCCCAAACTTAGCGAGCCGGGCAGTTTGACGGCCGCTGGGAACAAGTGGAGATGTAATGTCCCGAACTACCACAGTAGAGGCAGCGGTTGGTCTCACGTCTATGTTGGCGCTCCTCCTTGGTTAACCCGTGCCTCCCCACTTGCATGGGTTCAGAATCTGGAGCCAGGACCTCTCCACTAATCCCGTGTGGTGGACAATGATCGACGCGTTCTGGTCCACCTCCTGACCCGACTGGGAACCGAGAATCTGATTGATTGGACGGGCCCCATTGCTTCTCCCTCCTTCTCTCTCCAACTCTGTTATCCACCCGAATAGACAAAGCGACCAAACTGTCCAGGTCACTAGGCTCCGGATAGGAGATCAGCTCATCCTTGAGTTGCTCCGACAACCCCTGATAAAAGGCCGCTTGCAGTGACTCTTCATTCCACCCACTCTCCACAGCCAATGTCCTGAATTCTATTACGAAGTCGGCAACTCTGCGAGCTCCTTCCATAAGAAAGGAACGGCATCTTCCCAAATCCCCCTCATATTTATCAGGCGTCGGAACCTTGGGCTCACGGAAGGGCACAGCTCCAGAAGCGGCAGGCGAGATGGGTGAAACCGGTGGTGGATTCTCCACCGGCAAACTGAGCTGAGCCTGGATCTTCGTCAGACTGGTAGAAAAGTTCCGAACTGACAACGCTATCTCCTGTAGCGCCGTGCTATGTTGTCCCAACATCTTCTCCTGATGGGTAATGGCATGGCGAACAGAGTCCAGGTCCGCTGGGTTCATTTCTGGCCGGATCGTTCTGTCACGGTTCTCTAAGACAGAACCCAGAAGCAGACCTGGACACGGTGAGTTGAACGAAGGTGAGGGTTTATTTACAGATTCAAAAGATGCAGAATAATCCAGGAGACGGAGCGGGTGGCGGAGATGAGTAGATGGAGGTGAAGTGGCAGATTAAATGATGGCACGGCAGGGGTTGGGTGAAGGTTCCGGGAGAATGACTGTAGACAGAAAAAACTGAGGTAAGTACAAGGCAGGTCAACAAGGTGCAAAAACAACAAAACTAACGCTAGTACTCAGAGGCTGATACGCTGACAAAACATACTGTTAATGGCTAATGATCCGGCAGGGAATGGATGTCAGGTCAGAGCTTAAGAAGGGGTGATGATCAGGACCAGGTGTGCCGAGGCTGATGAGAAGCAGGTGCCGTTAATCGAGAGATCACCCGCCTAGCAACGTCGCCCGGCAACCGGACAGGGTGCGTTCAGGCACCTACAGGAAACAGGAGATACCGAGCAGAAAAACGGCAACACAGGCAGGAACAGACTCAGGACGCAGGGTTCATGACAACACCTGTCCACAGAAGCAATCAATCAATCAGATTCCAAACTCTCCACCATGGCCAAGACCAAAGAGCTCTCCAAGGATGTCAGGGACAAGATTGTAGACCTACACAAGGCTGGAATGGGCTACAAGACCACCGCCAAGCAGCTTGGTGAGAAGGTGACAACAGTTGGTAGGATTATTTGCAAATGGAAGAAACACAAAATAACTGTCAATCTCCCTCGGCCTGGGGCTCCATGCAAGGTGGAAACATTATGCTTTTGGGGGTGTTTTTCTGCTAAGGGGACAGGACAACTTCACCGCATCAAAGGGACGATGGACAGGGCCATGTACCGTCAAATCTTGGGTGAGAACCTCCTTCCCTCAGCCAGGGCATTGAAAATGGGTTGTGGATGGGTATTCCAGCATGACAATGACCCCAAAACACACGGCCAAGGCAACAAAGGAGTGGCTCAAGAAGAAGCACATTAATGTCCTGGAGTGGCCTAGCCAGTCTCCAGAACTTAATCCCATAGAAAATCTGTGGAGGGAGCTGAAGGTTCGAGTTGTCAAACGTCAGCCTCGAAGCCTTAATGACTTGGAGAAGTTCTGTAAAGAGGAGTGGAACAAAATCCCTCCTGAGATGTGGGCAAACCTGGTGGCCAACTACAAGACACGTCTGACCTCTGTGTTGCCAACAAGGGTTTTGCCACCAAGTACTAAGTCATGTTTTGCAGAGGGGTCAAATACTTATTTCCCTCATTAAAATGCAAATCAATTTATAACATTTATTACATGCGTTTTTCTGGATTTTTTTTTTGTTATTCTGTCTCTCACTGTTCAAATAAACCTACCATTAAAATTATAGACTGATCATTTCTTTGTCAGTGGGCAAACGTACAAAATCAGCAGGGGATCAAATACTTTTTTCCCTCACTGTATACCCCAATCCTTAGACTGGTAAATCCATTATGATACAGTATTCAATATGTATGTCGGCTGTAGACAACTATGGGGCCCCACTGGTCACTGTGACTCAAATATAGACATGTGCAGTAACATATGAAACTGTCCACTTTCACCCATAGTCTGCATGTCCTATGCATATTTTAACACACACACACACACAGACTGAACTTCTAATATTTGACAGATCTTATCGTCTCTTTTCACAGAGTTTGTACGAATGATGTCCCGCTGAGAGGAGGAATGGTCGATATGGCTTCAAGTTATTTATGCTGAATGTGAACCTCTGTCCTTTTGTCATCATCATCGAATGAGCAAAACGGAGGAAACACTAGGACCTCTGAGCTATCTTTTCCTGAGAAAAACTGGAATTAAAGCCCTTACCTCTAAGGAGAAATGGAAGACCACGGTACTCCTCAAAATAGTGTTCTTCCCTAAAAGTCCCACATTCCAACTGAGACAGATTCTACTGTAGCTTACAGACTGACCCGCTAATGGTTTCCACACTATTAACCCTCCACAAACTGTATACACTTGTGTGTAGCCTGCTGTTTAGGCAAGTTTAGTTTCTCAACCTTTAAATGGCAATATTACTTGTGACAACTGATATGTTCTTCAAGTTTGGGTAATAGAGTGAGAAAAGCAGAGAGTGTTATTTGTGTGTATGTGTTTGTCACTGTGATCTTTTGTGAGGTGATCACTGTGTTTACCCAGCACCATAAAAGCACCGGATCCTCTCTAATGCACTGGGTTTATAGGACAAGCAAGAGCTAAGAGGACCTCAGCAAACACGCCAACCCCAGATCTGGAAAATAGTAGCTTTTCTTCACATTTGTGTGCAGTGCACTCATAAAAAACATGATGGTTTATGTGTACAGTATCTTGTCTTTCTGTCTGTGTGTCTGTCTGTTGGTACAGTTTGACAAGAAATTGCGGAGTCCTAGTATGTCATTGTGCTGTTTTTATGCATGCCAGAGACAAACCTTATTTGAAATACAGTATGTATCTGTATGGGTGTGACACAGTAAATGTAATACATTGTCTAATGTATATAGTACAGTCGTGGTCAAAAGTTTTGAGAATGACACAAATAGTAATTTTCACAAAGTCTGCTGCCTCAGTATTGATGATGGCAATTTGCATATACTCCAGAATGTCATGAAGAGTGATCAGATGAATTGCAATTAATTGCAAAGGGCCTCTTTTCCTTGAAAATGAACTTAATCACAAAAAAACATTTCCACTCTTATTTCAGCCCTGCCACAAAAGGACCAGCTGCCATCATGTCAGTGATTATTTCGTTAACACAGGTGAGAGTGTAGACGAGGACAAGGCTGGAGATCACTCTGTCATGCTGATTGAGTTAGAATAACAGACTGGAAGCTTTAAAAGGAGGGTGGTGCTTGAAATCATTGTTCTTCCTCTGTTAACCATGGTTACCTGCAAGGAAACACGTGCCGTCATCATTGCTTTGCACAAAAAGGGCTTCACAGGCAAGGATATTGCTGCTAGTAAGATAGCACCTAAATCAACCATTTATCGGATCATCAAGAACTTCAAGGAGAGAGGTTCAATTGCTGTGAAGAAGGCGTCAGGGCGCCCAAGAAAGTCCAGCAAGCGCCAGGATCGTCTCCTAAAGTTGATTCAGCTGCGGGATCGGGGCACCACCAGTGCAGAGCTTGCTCAGGAATGGCAGCAGGCAGGTGCGAGTGCATCTGCACGCACAGTGAGGCGAAGACTTTTGGAGGATGGCCTGGTGTCAAGAAGGGCAGCAAAGAAGCCACTTCTCTCCAGGAAAAACATCAGGGACAGACTGATATACTGCAAAAGGTATAGGGATTGGACTGCTGAGGACCGGGGTAAAGTCATTTTCTCTGATGAATCCCCTTTCCGATTGTTTGGGGCATCCGGAAAAAAGCTTGTCCGGAGAAGACAAGGTGAGCGCTACCATCAGTCCTGTGTCATGCCAACAGTTAAGCATCCTGAGACCATTCATGTGTGGGGTTGCTTCTCAGCCAAGGGAGTGCGCTCACTCACAATTTTGCCTAAGAACACAGCCATGAATAAAGAATGGTACCAACACATCCTCCGAGAGCAACTTCTCCCAACCATCCAAGAACAGTTTGGTGACGACCAATGCCTTTTCCAGCATGATGGACAGTGGCGGCTCCTGAAAAAATTCTCAGGGGGGGCAATTTTTCTGATGATTTAGGTGACCTACACACATTTTTAAAAAGATATGTCCAGCAACAACATGAAGACAGGGGCAGCATATAAGTCAATACTGATATACACATTACTTGCTTCAAAAAGGCCTCATGGTTGAATTGGAAATATGTGCACCTGAGCAAGCAGGAGCTTTTGATAGAGGCTACTGAAAACATTGATGCAAGTTATTGGTAATAAGAATTTTTATAGACTTCCATATTCTGCCCTCTTGTATAGATTTGTGAAAATGAACAGTGATAGACATTTTGCCTGAAAACAGAATTTGAAAATAATTTCTAGAAAAGGTAAACACAGCTATCTGTATGGCTTTGTAAATATGAACAACCATATTCTGGCCAATTGTATAGATTTGTAAAAAAAATTGTTTACTTTTTTTAAAATGAAAAATAACTATTTTAAACAACATCAACTGTGAACTGATTTGGGCGTGTGTGTGTTAAAGAGACAGACAGGGAGGGACAAAGAGAGAGAGAGGCTACATTACTTGTACTGAAACTGTTCTCTTCTCTCTTTCAATGCAGCAAAGCGGTCAATGACTTTCTCATTGAAATCAGGCATGCTGAGGACTAGTTTACTAGTTACTTTTTAGCTTGCTGCATGATCCAATTCAGCTGATGCGCATAGCAATGCACGTAATGGCCTTTCTTGAAATGCTCACGCACCTTTTGCCTTCTCTCGCCTCATCACACTGGCTCCATCGTAAGCTTGCGCAATGAGTTTGACTTTCACGTCGTCGGCAAAAAGACCGGTCAGTCTCTCCAAAAGCACACTGGCGATTGAGACTGAGGTTGATTCCGAGATGGGAAGGAACTCAAAAAAGCGCTCCTGCACTTTGTGGTTGTCTCTTTGATGTGAACTTCTTTCAAAGAGACAATCGAGTTGCACTGAACGCTATAGCCATCTTGATAGTAGTACGTGAATTGATTGATGCTGCTACCCGCTCTTTTCTTAGTTACGTTCATGGTTACGTTACGTATGACGAAAGCGCGTAAGTGCAAGCCCTCAGAAACCCATAGAGATTGTATTGAAAGCTCAGAAATTTGAAAAAAATAGATTTTACATGGGAGTCTATGACAGACTTCTGGGCGATTTTCAACCTGACTGAAATCTCCCCAAAAGGGGGGGGGGCCATTTGAAGCACGACTTTAGCCTGATTGGACATTTAGTGGCAGTGTGGCACTGTGGCAGATCAGACGTCTAGATTACAACACTGATAACTACTGTTGCCGTGATATAATTGATTAGAAAAAAAATCCCTTCCTTTTCCCGTTTGGCAGTGCGTCGCCCATATCGCCCTATTGAACACACCGCCCCTGATGATGGAGCACCTTGCCATAAGGCAAAAGTGATAACTAAGTGGCTCGGGGAACAAAACATTGACATTTTGGGTCCATTGCCAGGAAACTCCCCAGACCTTAATCCCATTGAGAACTTGTGGTCGATCCTCAAGAGGCGGGTGGACAAACAAAAACCCACAAATTCTGACAAACTCCAAGCATTGATTATGCAAGAATGGGCTGCCATCAGTCAGGATGTGGCCCAGAAGTTAATTGACCAGCATGCCAGGGCGGATTGCAGAGGTCTTGAAAAAGAAGGGTCAACACTGCAAATATTGACTCTTTGCATAAACATAATGTAATTGTCAATAAAAGCCTTTGATTCTTATGGAATGCTTGTAATTATACTTCAGTATACCATAGTAACATCTGACAAAAATATCTCATAACACTGTAGCAGCGAACTTTGTGAAGACCAATACTTCTGTCATTCTCAAAACTTTTGACCACGACAGTAGGCTACGCAATCTACTAAAAATAAATGTCTACTTGTGAACCTCTGTTTTTTTTTCCAGTGATGCAATAAGTCCCAGGGCTATAGCCATATGCTGTAAAGCCAGGAAAGAAGAGATAGATTTAACTATTTCAATACAAGACAAACATGTAATGGGCCTATACTAGGGGCTACTGTGAAGTGAAGAAATGTCACACAAGGACATTGGACTGACACATTAAACCTTCTTTTTTTTGTTGCATAATAGACAAACAATACAAAGCAATAGGCCTAGACCATTCTGGGCTCAAACAATATCAAAACTAAAGAAAACATTCAAACAGAGATGGCTAAAGGTCGACCTCGACAGAACATAAATGATTTGGAGACTACCGGTATTAACGTTTTTGTGTTATTAGCGGGAACAGGATCCGAGACAGAGACGTTTTCATGGTACCGGGACACAACACTGGTGCGCGAATGAGTGGCTGGCTGGAACAGAAGAACAAGTTGTCATGGCAACTGTCTGCTCCTCCACCTGGATCAGCAGGAGCGGCGCAGCATCTCTCTTCTTTGTTCACTATTGTCTGTCTTGACAGGACCCAAAATCTGGACGGGCTCCATCGTGTGGTAAATGTGACTAACATTTTGTTTTGAGTTCTTGATGTTCTCAATTTTCGAAATTCAAGAGACACAACTGGCTCATCGCTAGCATACAGCTAGCTACAACAGGTGTAGACCTTACCGTGAAACTCTTACTTACAAGCCCTTAACCAACAATGCAGTTTTAAGAAAAATAAGAGTTAAGAAAACGTTTACTAAATAAACTAAAGTTTAAAAAAGTAACACAATAAAATAACAGTAACGAGGCTATATATAGGGGGTACCGGTACCAAGTCAGTGTGCGGGGATACAGGTTAGTCGAGGTAATTGAGGTAATATGTACATGTAGGGAGAGGTAAAGTGACTATGCATAGATAATGAACAGCAAGTAGCACCAGCATAAAAAATAAAAAAGGGGGGTCAATGCAAATAGTCCAGGTAGCCATTTAATTAACTCTTCAGCAGTTTTATGGCTTGGGGGTAGAAGCTGTTAAGGAGCCTTTTGGACCTAGACTTGGCGCTCTGGTACCACTTGCCATGGAGTAGCAGATAGAACAGTCTATGACTAGGGTGGCTGGAGTCTTTACCATTTTTAGGGCCTTCCTCTGACACCGCCTGGTGATGTACTGGGCCATACGCACTACACTCTGTAGCGCCTTGCGGTCGGATGCCGAGCAGTTGCCATACCAGGCGGTGATGCAACCAGTCAGGATGCTCTTGATGGTGCAGCTGTATAACTTTTTGAGGATCTGAGGACCCATGCCAAATCTTTTCAGTCTCCTGAGAGGGAATAGGCGTTGTCGTGCCCTCTTCTCGACTGTCTTGGTGTGCTTGGACCATGTTAGTTTGTTGGTGATGTGGACACCAAGGAACTTGAAGCTCTCGACCTGCTCCACTACAGCCCTGTCGATGTGAATGGGGGTGTGCTCAGCCCTCCTTTTCCTGTAGTCCACAATCAGCTCCTTTGTCTTGATCACATTGAGGGAGAGTTTGTTGTCCTGGCACCACACTGCCAGGTCTCTGACCTCCTCCCTATAGGCTCTCATCATTGTTGGTGATCAGGCTATTATTAGGCTTTTATTAGCAGTTCGTCATGTCTATTTTAATATTGAGGAATATTTCACTTTCTCTGGTCATAGCATGAATTTGTGCATGAGGCAGATGCAATGCGACTCGAGTTTCGCCATCAGGTGGAAGACATTGTCCCCTCTCTCTGGTCAGTCTCACCACTGAGACTAAACTCAAGCTTTGATAACAAAATACATCTCTGACTTCAGTCCGTTCAAGACAACTGGGAACTTGGGGAAAAAACGAGATCCGACTGGGAAAAATCGTTTTGAACGGACATCCAACTTGGAATTCCAAGACGGAAACTCAGCATCTTTCTAGAGCTCTGACTTTCCGACCTGAAGATCACTGACATCATGATTTTAACCTATTTCCCCCTCCTCAAGTTCCCAGTTGTCTTGAAAGCCACATAACCATCAGATGCAGTTCCATCAGTCCAGTAAAATAAAAAAGCAAATGATTAGCAAATTATTTCAATTTATGCTCAGCTGTGCCTTGCACGTGCTACACCAACTGATCTATTTTGTTATCAAAGCTTGAGTTTTGAAATAGCCTATAATATGGTCTGAGAAGAACAATATTGGCAGGCCAGGTATAGGCCAATAGCGACTATGCTGTGATAATGTATTAGGCCACATTCCTACAGAACTATTTTTATTTAGTAAACATTTTTGAGCGGTAGATCTCGGCTTTGTTTTTTGACTGCGAAAGTGATCCTGACTCCTGACAGGTTGGTGACCACTGTTCTAAACCATACTAAACTATCTTTGCCCAGAGAGCACTCATATGAAATCTAAGCGTCAATTGTTACTACGGCAACGTTATTTCTTCATTCATTCTTTTTGACAAACCAAGGGTGCTCTGCAAGCGCGCTGCGTTGGGCTCTCCTGATTGGCCAAGATTTAAGACATCAGTTAAGTTCAAGGTCGTCTATATTCTAGTAGCGCAGCGCCGATTATCAGATCCCAAAATGCCTGAGAGGGGGTTTTAATTTATCGTGAGCCACATTGCTTAGTATCATATTAATGTTCTTCCCGAGAAGTTAAACACTTCTCCTGTCATTGTGAGATCGGATCATCTGCACAGCACAACTACAATAAATGCGACCTGGAATAGGGCCACTGCAATACAGTCGTTTAAACAATTTTTGTGATTAGGGGAATCGTCCTTCAAGTTTGCACAAAATAAATCGCATACATGTGGACTGCAAATTTATTTTTTAATGACATTCGTATATATATTGTATTCTAAATGTTTCATTTTCGAAGATTAATACAATTACGAAAAACTCCCATTAGGTGTGTGTACCTTTCACTTTCTGCATTTTCCCAACTAAACAGCGTTGCACCTCAAACATATACAGTGGTTGTATGGAATTGTATTTGATTCACGAATCCGATGCATTTTCTATGAATATGCTAAACATTCTATACATATATAGAAATGGTTCAGTAATGCCATGTGATTGGTTGTCTCTTCAGTCATCCACTCCCTCTACTGTGAACCAGCAAGTTCACAAGCTCTCTCTCGCCTCAGCCTTCATGCACTGTTTGTGCCTCTGAGGAAATCAACGTCAGTCATACCGGTTTGGTAGAGAATACTAAACGGTCATTGCTGTCAATGAGAGCTGCAGTGTAGATTGTGGACTATTCGATTTACATCTTAAAGCAAACAGGCATAGAAGCAAGTTGCACCAAGGATTTTGAAATGTAAGAACATCATATTCCGCTAGAGCTTCTGGGAATGTTGATGACCGAGCAAGAAGAAGTCAGCTAGCAAGCCAGAGATAGCTTATAGCTACTCTAGTTAGTTATAGTAAAGGCCAACGAGGCTGTTCGTTTAGCTGAGAGTATTGGAGATTTAGCCATGTTTAGTGTTGGCGAACATTTGCCAGCTGCAACAATTCATCAGTCATACTTGGCTAATGTTAGCCAGGTAGCTAGCTACCTAAATATATTTGACTACCATATCTGGGGAGGGGAGGGTTTTGTGCTGTCATTCATGCTAGTTGGCTAGCTAGCTACAATTGATGCCTTCTCTCACACAGCTTCCTTGGGCCAACTCGTGTGTGTCTGCTTGTACCAAGCTGTGTATGGCAATGCGGCGGGTAACGGTGCCATTGGTCGCCGGGCTGGTCGTGGTGGTGTTGTCGCTGCTGGCTGAACACTGTTGGGCGGATGGTGGGGGCCCAAGCCTTGCTGAACGAGTTATTTGGGCAGTGAACGCTGGCGGGGAAGCTCATACAGACATGCATGGCATTAATTTCAAGAAGGATCCATTGGAAGGAAAGCTTGGGAAAGGTGAGTCTATGTAGGCATGGCTGGGTCATCAAAATGGCCCTATTAGCTTGGCTAACTATTTCCTGTTAATAATAGCAAAGGTGACTGCTAAATTGAATTGAACGCTATAGGCAGCTAGTCAGATCTGTGTGAAATGAGCTACAATTGTAACCATTTGGCTAAAAGCAAGTTAAATATTTGCTTCTGCCAGAGGGTGATCATGTTGTTGTAGAGATTTGTATTTCCCATAAGAAGATATGTAAAGCTAACTCATGCATGGTTTTGACTTCCGCTATTGAAGCTATTTAACCCAATGAAGAGTCTGCATTAGTAGGGCTGTCATATTTGTTGAGCTTCTCCCTCGAAATTGAAGCACCTCATGGAAGAATAGTAAACCCAACTGTGATAATGACTGATGATATTCAGAAATGTATTTCTTTAAAAGTAATTGGAAACTAATAACATGAGCAGTTAACAGTAAAGTATAATATAATGAGGTAAAGGATGCATTGATGAAATTTCATGTTTGATGTTGGATTATAGCAACTATGCTTAGTTCCACTGCATGTTCATTGATTTTTAAAAACACTTCATTCTGAAGGACATTTCATATTGTTTCTGACATCCATCCCACTAAAACTAAAGACCAAATGGGTCTGTCTGCAAATAGAAACCAGACAGCTAAGGAAACACTGACACTTGACACAGGTATATCGCCTCCCACTTGCCAGAACAGATACATCATGAATATTTTAACATGCCAAGCTATGGTTAGCCAGCAAGTTTGCATCTCACGTTTTTAAAAGGACCTTATCAGCCATAAAATGCATGTGCTATTTTCCTGGTTTTCACAGTTTGTGTGCAAATACAGTACAATAAATAAATGTATGCAGGTATCACTATACTGTTCGAGTACATGGGTAAGCAAATGGGTTTGTATTGTGTAAGCTTATGTAAGGAGTGTGTTGGGTGCATATGTGACAGAATTGCTTATAAATCGACAACGTAGTGAACAATCTACTCTGTATTTCCCTCTAGCTTCAGATTATGGAGTGCGTCTGCCCATATTGCGCTCTAGTCCCGAGGACCAGATTCTCTACCAGACAGAACGCTACAATGAGGATACTTTTGGCTATGAGGTGCCGATTCGTGAGGAAGGAGACTATATACTTGTCATGAAGTATGCAGAGGTCTACTTTGCCCAGTCTCAACAGAAGGTACGACTCAGATTCCAATCAAATCATCAAAATATGTTTTCTGTTTACATCTCAAAGTTATCACGCCTGTAAACATGAAGTCATAGTAATGTTATTCTAATTTGGCAGCAAATAATGTTGTTCAACTTAGATGATGTTGATAGTCTCCAAAAAAAGACAGTTTCCAACAGATGTTTTATTGCAAGGTAATTGATTACAAACTTTGACAAACTTGTGCACTTTGGACTGAGGATGTCTCATGCTATTTTCATGTTGCAAATCTGTCTGACTGAAATTATCCATTCTCTAGGTATTTGACGTGCGTCTTAATGACCATGTGGTGGTGAAAGATCTGGATATCTTTGAGCGGGTGGGTCACAGTACAGCTCATGATGAGATTGTGCCCTTCTCCATACGCCGCGGTAAGCTGAGTGTCCAGGGGGAGGTGTCCACCTTCAACGGCAAGCTCACTGTGGAGTTTGTCAAGGTGAGTTGACACAGCCAAAGTGTGTCACTGCTCAATGTTTTCTCCTCTCCTCCTGACCCATTAAAAAAATATTTTTCAGATGCATCCTCAAATTAAACAGTCAAGTACAAAATTGTCTTACCTGCACACAACTCTGAATGTATGTTTGTTTATGATTTTCTCTGTGTTACTAATCTTTTTTTGTGCAAATAATGGTAGGACAGTGTTTCTCTGCATGTTCATTCGACACATGGCTTTATCTCTGCTGTGAACTGATAACCTGCCCTATGTTTTCTCAGGGTTATTACGACAACCCCAAGGTCTGTGCTCTGTACGTGTTGAAGGGGACATTAGATGGTGAGCCTCATCAGTCTATTAACAGGAGAGTCTTCAGCAGTGCCAGTCAAAAATAGGACTTTCTAAGATGTTGTCTTTATAATTCTGAAATTATTAAAACAATTATAATGGCATGTCGTATTATTACAAAATTATTGCTCCCTTTTTTGTTTTAATCTCGCATTCCTTTTCAATAACATTATTAATTGGCTGCTCAATTAATTAATTGTATGCACAATCCAGTCTAAAGACATCACACCCTCTCCTCAATGTCTTACCTCTAAATTCTGTATGAACTTAATTTCACTCAACCCTATCTTTAAACCCATGATATCTCCCATATCTATATTTTCTGCATCTCAGATGTACCAAAACTCCAGCCTCACCCTGGACTGGAGAAACGTGAAGAACTTGAGGAGGAGGAGGACGAGGAGACTGAGGCAGGAGAGGAGGGTGGTAAGAAGAGTACCACAACAGCTCCCAAGTACAGGGTCCAGTCAGGCCCCAGAACGCCAAACCCGTATGCGGCCGACAATAGCAGCCTCATGTTCCCTATCCTGGTGGCGTTCGGGGTGTTCATACCTACACTCTTCTGCCTGTGTCGGCTGTGAGAATGTAAAATAGAGGGGGAAACAGGGGACATGATGGACAAGAGACTGAAGAGGGAGGGGGGGGGGGTCAAAGTGACATCAGAGACACAAGGAAAGGCAAGCAAGCAAACAGACAGGAGAGAGCATGAGAGCCAATGGTGATAACAGAGGACAAAAAAGAGACAACAAATTTGGAATGCAGGCGACAGAATAAAATGCCTTCCTCACTGACTTTAAGGTCACGCAGAGAAAAGGGGATGTAGAGAGTGAGTTTGTGTGTGTTGTACACATTTTCACCATGTTGTACATTACCACATCGCAAAGACATGATCTCACATGAGACAGGATTGACCACTTTCAAACCAGGTTTGTCTTGTCT